>NC_056730.1:499833936-500189776 GCF_019279795.1 Protopterus annectens | reverse complement strand
TTTATGGCCCACTACCCACAGGGACATATTCTAATGTCCATAGCAGTTGTTCAGCTGAAGACCATTACAACAGCTGATGGCACAGATATATCATTCCACATCATCTACCCCAGTATTATGGACCAAGTACTACAGTCAATTACATGAATATATACACTTCACATACCTGTTGTGGAGATGAGCTCTGTTATGGATAGTGTCCTTGTAGGAGGTTTTTTTCTCTGCTTAGCTATGTCCTTAGCCTGCTTCTTTTGTTTCTGTTTTTGGTTTGGTTGTGGTGCTGGTGTTGGTTCTGTATCTGTTTTCTCTTTCTTTCTCTCTCTCTCTCTCCAGTAAATGGATTAAGCTGCTTGGAATAGATTGCAGCATGTGTTTTGTTGGTGATGCACATGATCAGGTGATGGCCTCTGCAACAATCAATGTACTCCACTTGCTACCTGCATGCAGCATGCTGTGTAGTACTTTCAATTACCACTGTCATGGCGACCCACTACTATAAATCCCTACATCATGTGGGCATGGTCCCTTTACCTTTCCTGTATGGTTGACATCCTTCCTGTATGTGGGCAGTAGTTTTACACACAGCAGGTAGAAATACCTCTTACAAGAGAACTTGCACACTCAGGCCAGCTACATATTTGTATGAGGTTCTAAAACTACAGAGTGTGAGTACTGTTGTTGTATGTATTGTGTAGCACAAGTGTTACAGGGTTTGCGTGTTCATACATGTTTAACATGGACTGCAGTCTTTCTGCATAGCTCTCAGCTTTGTGCCTATCCACTTGATGGCCAGAGGTGTGCATGTTATGTTTTGCCTGTCCACCACATAGGTCTTGTGTCAGATATATCACTGGCTGTGTGTATATTGAGTGCTATCAGTACATGGCTACATCTATTTGTGTTTCTGACTTCATATTCCTGACTAAAGGTATGTTGCAGACTATCCTGTAACACCAGTGACTTGCTTAGTGTATGACAACTCTATTTCACATATGGGTCTGTCTTCCATCCTCTGTCTTCCACCTACATACCAGTCTTTGTCCATATGACATGCTGTCAAGGGTTGTTATTTAGTGACTTGTGAGTATGTCATGCTGCCATTCCTGCCATTATTCCACTGCTGTTGTGGCCCCCACACATATTGTGGGGTTGGGTCCATATATGTGTGGGCCTCATCTGCACAATACATGTGGGACCTTCTGCAGTCCAGACGTCAGTGTATGTAATAGTGGTATATGCCCCTGTATGTCAGTCTATGGGGGGGATGCACCATAACTAACCTAGGCTGTTACAACTTGTGAGGGGTATCAGGGGTAAGCTGCCTTAAGGTATCTGGATGTACATCACAATACAATTCACCTTGGGTAAATGCAGGCCTACTGCTTCCTGCCATACAGACTGTTCTGTCTGTCAGTGTGGTTGTGATGGTTCAGTTATGCCTTGTTACGTAACAGATATACCCCATGTGCCAGCTGAAGTCTTTACCCACTAGGGATTGTGTACAGAGTGCAGATAGAGGCTGCTGGACTATACATCTACACTACTTACTGTTGATTGATTGTTATCCTGTGGCCCAGTCTGTCTTTACTGTTGTACTACTTGAAGGCCTTGGCCTGGACAGCAACATATGTAATGCTTTCCAGAATACTGTATTAACTGATGTGTTTGAGAGTTGCATTAGTCTGTTTATATTGTATTTCAGACAGCTATATGACATGGCATATACAATTGTAATAGTACACAAATAAAGCTTTCCTCATGTATGCAACCCTGTGTGTGGTGTTATATCCTTTGACCTCTCTGTGGGTATATGTTTCGGGTAACAAGTGTCTTTTGTATGGCTGATTCATACAGTGCCCAGTTGGTAATGTGGCAACTGTAGACATAATGGCTGTTCCGTATGGTGTGCATCCCCTAAATATGTATCTTCCTATACATTTCTGTGTGTGTGTATATGTAGTTAGATATATCTCTCTCTCTCTCTCTCTCTCTATATATATATATATATATATATATATATATATATATATATATATATATATATATATATATATATATATATATATATATATATATATATATATATATATATATATATATATATATATATATATATATATATATATATATATATATATACATATATGTGTGTGTGTACAGATATATATATATATATATATATATATATATATATATATATATATATATATATATATATATATATATATTTATATATATATATATATATATATATATATATATATATATATATATATATATATATATATATATATATATACATATATATATATATCTGCATATATGTGTATGTGTATATATGTATCTTAGGAAAGTTTATTGCTTCCACATTGTACATTCCCTATGGTAGCCAGACTGTAGTGCATGATATGTCATTGATACCAGCCTGGCATCATACAGGTGGGATGGATTACTGTTAACATCTTGTGCTCACGTTGGGTTGAGTCCTGGTTATGTGACTTGCAACAGTTGGTATTGTACTGCAGGGCAGACCTGTTTGGCTGGGGGGGGGGTAATATCAATACATACAAGTAGCATGAAGCTTGGGCCCCCTCACCCACATAAACGGTACCTGTGGTCATATATGCATTTGTTATGTTCTCTTTTATATCTATAGATATATACATGCTTACATATATATATATATATATATATATATATATATATATATATATATATATATATCTATAGATGTATGCATATGTATATATATATATATATATATATATATATATATATATATATACATATATATATATATATATATATATATACATATATATATATATATATATATATATATATATATATATATATATATATATATATATATATATATATATATATATATATTTATATGGGTCTACTGCTTTTAGTCGAATTACATTTGGTCGAAAATGATTTCAGGCAGCCCACTTCACTGAAAGCACATTTGATTGAAAGCTCATTTGGTCGAATTACATTTGGTTGAAAATGGAATATAGCCCCTGCCCCAATGCAGTGTGACCCTGGAGTGAGAATATAAAGTTAAAGGAGGTGTGGTGGGCACAGCCCCCACATTGGGGGGTGGGGGCATAGCCCCCCACATTTTGCAAATAGCTTTCACTGACATTATATGTTTCAATGTATTTTAATGGATACAAATATATATAATAGTGAATAAACTGCAATTATGTGGGGAGGCTGTGCCCCCCACACCCCACTTACTTTATATTCTCACTCCCGGGTCGCACTGCAGTGGGGCAGGGGCTATATTCCATTTTCGACCAAATGAGCTTTCAGTCAAGTGAGCTTTCAGTGAAGTGGGCTGCCTGAAATCATTTTCGACCAAATGAAATTCGATCAAATGCAGTAGATCCATATATATATATATATATATATATATATATATATATATATATATATATATATTTTTTTTTTTCCTTCTCTCTCTCTCTCTCTATATATATATATATATATATATATATATATATATATATATATATTTAGATATAAATATATATACACAAACACACACACACACACACACACACACACACACACACACACACACACACACACATACACACGCACATACTTCTACATGTTTAAATACATTTCCTGTACTGTTGAATGCCTGTGCTGGATTATATGTTTGTAAAAACATTAAGCTTGTGTATATCTGACATGGCTTAGTGGTAAATCACTTTGGCTATGGTTTGAGCCTTGCAGAGGCTGTTTATTGTGTTGCTGGGCAGAACAAGGGCCATTGGATATAGAGTGATTAAGGCACTTTTAAGCAGTTGTAAGCGGGTTTGCATGGGTTTGTGTGAAGGTAAGCAATGCTAACTTCTGGTTACAGTTTCTCATACTTAGTTATATTCTAAATTGCTTAACCTGTGTAGGCATTGCTTACCCCTGAGCAAACAAGCTTAAACCCACTTACTGCTGCTTAAAAGTGCTTACTCCCCCTTACCTCCTCTCTAATTTCTTTAAAAGAAATGAAAAAGGGTTAATAGGAAAGTGGTGAAAAAGGGTCACAAAGAGGGAAAGACAGTGGGGAAAATATCTAGGGATGTGCAGGAAGGGTGTAGGGAAGGTCCATAGCTGCCCATTTCTTCTAGAGCAACAACTGTGCATATACACTGAATTTGGAGCTAGATTTGGACACTCATACCCCTGAGAGAAGGGTGAGGACAACAATAATATGTTAAGCCAATTAGACCAGATTACGTGTCCAGTGGACTTGTGTGCAAAATGGGACAGCTATGCATGGGGCGAGATTTTTTGTGGGGACCAGATTGCCCCCCTTTTTTGTTTCAGGTGAGAGTGGGATGTTGGGGAGGGATGGTAGGTATATATAGGGATGTAGGTTGGGTAGGTAAATAGACAAGACAAGCAAGATGCATACAGGGGTGGTATATGACACATGTGGGGGGTAAACACCTTGATGGGTAGGGGTGTTGGGAAATCGGAAACCCATGAGCCCCCTAGTGGAAACAGTGGGACTGAGGTCCCCGCCCATGGGCAGTCACCACTGTACCTTCACAGCCCCAAAGGTGGCTGTGCTGGGGGCTGAGTAGGAGAGCCAGGCTGACCCTCTAGTCACCACACACACTCCTCAAGCTGGAGTAGCAGATCTCTGGATCTCCCTGCAGAGCTCACTACGCACCATGACCTGGACCTGGCGATGGGTGACAGGTTCCTGTCCGCGCCCGCTCCCGGGGGGGGTGAGCCCCATCCCCTGAGGCAGTTCCACCCGAAGGTGGTGCAGGATCAAAGGATGAGGAGGTCCCAGATTGGGCCCCAGACATGCTGGTACTTGGTGTCATAACCAGCTGAGGTGGGACAGGTGGGTCTGCTGGGACTCATATTCCCATACATGCTATGGTGTTTAAGTTTTATCAACATATGTGGGTTAGTAATACTCATCACATTCCAGGATTAGGTATAACAGCATGCATTGATATTCTCATTAACCCAAACACCAGATATGGAACAGTTGCATAGCAAACAGAACACATGCATATATATGGGACCACAGTGGTAATTACAACAGCATGCAGGCACATTGATGGCATGGCACCATGCCACGAATGTGGAAGTATTTCAACATAGCACATGCATAAAAACAGATTTACATAATTTTCAAACAATAGGACATATGTCACATTAGAGTTAAGTCAGCACATACCAATTGAGTTGTGTATTTAGTTTATTTTTGCAAATATGATGGGGGAGAGAAAGATGTCAAGTAACAACTATTATACAATGACTGCCGATTAGTATTCCAAAATGTGCACGCTGATTGACCAGCCCAACCAGCATGCCCGTTGTAAATCCGACATATACTAATGGAAAAAGGTCTGGACTCCTGGACTTTTTCTGTTAGTATAAGTCTTGATTTTTTTTGTTTGTGTTAGGCAGCAATGGAGAACGGAAGATCTCCGTTGCTTTTTTTTTAAGATATCTCACTATGGTAAATGTATAACATAGCGCAATTACAGGAAGATCTCCATTGCTGCAATCACGCTATGTTATACGTTTAACTTAGCGAGATATCTTAAAAAAAAGCAACAGAGATCTTCCTTTCTCCGTTGCTTTTTTAAAGATATCTCGCTATGTTAAACTCATTTAACATTGCAAGATAGTGTTAAGAAAGTGAATGGAGATCTTCCTTTCTCTGTTGCTTTTTTTTTAAATATCTCGCTATGTTAAACTCATTTAACATAGTGAAACAGCTTTAAAAAGCAACGGACATCTTCCTTTCTCTGTTGCTTCCTCTACACAGCTCTGATGTACTGCATAAGCATACACATGCGCAGTACATCAGAAAAAGCTCCAGGATAGCGGAAAACCACGGATGGGTACCACGCAGGTATTATACAAATGCATTATTTAAGAAAAGTAAGTATTTGTTTCTTAAATAATGTCATTGTATAATAGCAATAACCCATCTCTGGGCGTGGGTAATGCTAGATTTACCCATGGTTGCCTTTGTTTGGTCACAAGGGTGAAGCCCTCGTGACCAAACGACACCAACAGTGGGTAAATCTAGCATTACCCACACCCAGACGTGGGTTATTGCTTAAGTATATTCCTGTAGTTCACATTACTTTCCTAGTCAGTGCTGTTATCTCTACCTTACAAGTATTACTACACTACCCTATTTCCTTAGTTTGGACAGTGGTATGGCTGTCAACAACTATATACATGAACTGGTTTTACCTGCAGTATACACCTCTTACCTGGTATACTTGTGGAGGTATTGTTTGTTAACACTGTTTCTACTCATACTCCCAGATTCCAGGTTGATCTTATGCACATACCTATCCATCTCTTTTTGCACACACTCTGGGCATCTTGACCACATGCAGGTGAACCTGGACATATTTCGGCTATTGCCCTCTTAAACCTTTAGTGAATTGTACAATGACAGGTTTGTTTTCATTGACATTTTCCAAATATGTACAGGCCAGACAGTCAGTTATATGGCATGAAATGCTGCCTACATGTCAGAGATTAACACACTGATATGCCAGGGGGGACTGGGTGACAGCTGGCAGATATGGGCTGATTAACTGGGCATTCTGGACATTTCTGTACAGTTGTGGGGTATGATTCTGCATACAGCTTACTACCACTCCCAGGATTTGGACCATGGCTGTGTTTGCTAAAAATAAAACACTGTCCATCACAGTTGTGTGTGCTATATAGATATTGCTGTGTATCTCTTATCTGACTTCCGTCTATAATTCTCCTGTGGTTTTACATTCTGACCTTGTATTACAACACTCTTATACAGGATTTCCTAGACAGTTATATTATGTAGTGCAGGGTGGGTGACAGTGATGAGTAATACCTTATTATTCAAAGCAGCTGCAACACTAACAATGCCATACAATACCAGAGTAAACAGTGCCAGTACATGATATCAATCTTTTATTTCTAGGCACAGTGTTCGTATCTGACAGACCTGTGGGAGCAATGTTTGTTAGCACTACCTGCATGTTGTTACCAGATTCCACATTAGTATTATGCACATACATCTCACTCTTTTACTGTACACATACTCTGGTCCCAGCTTGACAACATGGGGGTGTAGATGGGACATACTTGGCTTATTACTCTAATAACATTTTGGGGTGTTGCTAAAGTGACAGGTTTGTTCTTATAGATGTCTTATAATCGGTTGTATTTCCTGTTTGCTGCCTGAATGTCTGGGATAATCCCACTGATTTCCCAGGGGACACGGTGACAGGCAGCAGATATGGCCTGATTTACTGGACATTCTGGACATATCTATACAGTCATGGGGTATGATTCTGTACGCAGCCTACTACCACTCCCAGGATTCGAACCATGGCTGTTTGTGCTAAAAATACATCAGTTCAGATCTCAGTTGAGTGCCCTATTTGGATTTTGTCGTTTGTCTTTTCACTGTTTTCTGTCTAAGTCTCTCTCAGTTGTACTATAGGTTCATAGGTTCATACTAGGCTATCTGCTCTAGGGCATTTATAAGCCTAGCCAGAATGTGTTTGGCTTTCGCCACCCATTTTAAATTTATTTTGCTATGCCCTTTTTCGAGGTTAGTATACTGTGCCTCTGTCTAACAGTGACACAGAAGTGATACCCGGGGTAAACCTACGATCTCCCATCCACTCATCAAGATTCCTCTTGAAGAGAGTCAATGAGGGACTCTGCCTAACCTGGACTGGGATTTTATTCCAGAGTGAAGGGAGCCTCTGGGTTATGAATCTGTCCCTCCAGCATGTCCTATTTATTTCAGGGCTGAGGTTCAAGTCTCTTGAGCGTGTAGCTCGATGGGATTTGGATTTTCTGAGGTGCAGCATGTCCATTAATTCCGGGTTGGACATGGCTTTATACGTCAGGCACAGATCGCCTCTGAACAGGCGGTATGCCACTGAGTAGAGCTGGAGTTTCCTTAACCGGGCAGCGTATGGCATCTGTTTGAGCCCTTTGATCCTCTTGGTGAGGTACTTTTGGGGTCTTTCCAGTTGCTGCAGGTGTCTGGTAAGGTACATCCTAAAAGGGGCATTGTACTCAATTATGGGCCTGATGAGGGATGAGTAAAGAGGCACGATGACCTCCCCTGATCCAGATGTGAATCCCTTCATGATTAGGTGGGCTATATAAAATGTTTTTCTAACCACTTTGGCCACGTGGTTGTCAAATGAGAGATTGCTATCAACTTGGTTCCCCAGGTCCCTAATTACTTCTTCTGTACTTAATGGATTACCACCTATGTGGTAATTTGTGGGCACTTTGTTTTTGCCAAAGGGGATGACTATACACTTTTTGGCATTTAGCTTGAGGCCATGGCTCTGGCACCAGTTGTCTGTTTCTATGAGGCCTTTTTGGAGGATGCTTGTGTCGGCTGGAGAGTCAATTATGGCGCACAGTTTGCAGTCTTCTGCGAACTTGGTCAGCCACAGTCCTTCCGTGTTGGCCTGTACCTCCGAGAAATATATACCGAACAATAGAGGTCCCAGGACTGAGCCTTGTGGGACACCACTTGTAACTGGTTTGGAGTCTGACATGGCTCCAGCAATTCTAACCATGTGGGTTCTGTCCTTGAGCCAGTTTGCAATCCATCTAGTGACATAGGGGTTTATATTTAAGCTGGTGAGTTTATCTATAATGCCCGAATGGGGTATTGTATCGAAGGCTTTTACAAGGTCTAGGTAGGCTGTGTGGTCCACCTTCCCCTCGTCAATGGCCTTGGTGACTGTTTCAAAGAAATCAACCAGGTTTAAGAGGCAGGATCTGCCCTTAACAAAGCCGAACTGGGTAGGATCCAGTGTCTGTAGGTCCCCAATATCTTTATTTATGAGGTCCATGATGATCCTTTTCATAGCTTTGCAGACCAAGCTAGTCAGGCTTATGGGGCGATAGTTTCCAGGATCCGTTGAGGCACCACCTTTATGGAGAGGGACCACTGTTGCTGTACAACACTCTTTGGGCACATATCCTGTAGTAAGGCTGAGATTGAACAGTAGTTTTATGTTTGGGTTTAGCTCTTCTTGGAGTTCATGTAGGACGCAGCCCGGGACACCGTCTGGTCCCATTGATGCTGTGTTTTTTGCTTTGGAGAGGGCAGCTCTTACCTGAGCATCTGAGATGTCAGGGGGGCAGCACTCTGTTGGGATAGATATTTGCCCTTTTGGTGGGGGGGGGGGGGAGTTTGCACTGAACCTGTCAGCAATGTTGGCAATGTCTGTGAGTTCAGTGTATTTTTTGTCATTTTGGACTAATTCTGAGCATATCTGGGAATTACCACCCAGGTTCCTAACATAACTAAAGAAAGCCTTGTGATTATCCTTAGTGTCCTGTGCAATTTTTCTCTCGAAGCTGGCCTTAGACAATTTTATGAGTGCCCGTAGTTTTTTGCTAATACTCATCAGTGATGCCTTCCCTTTTTGGGATTTTTTCTATCATTTAGTAACTTCCTCCTTCTATTGTATAGTTTGTTTATGGCTGGGGTCCACCAGACAGGAAGTCTGCCTTTGGAGGATTGGGTCTTGGTTTTATTTGGGATCGCATGATCCATGCTATCCTGAAGGTGTTCATAGAATGTGTTTATGTTTATAAAAGATTCTGTGGTCTGGGCCGTATTTTCCACAGGCCCGGGGGCTTTGAAGGATTCCACCTCGGTTTTGAGGAGTGTGAAATTTGCTTTAGAGAAGATTTTCACTGTGGTTTTCTGGGCAGGGGGTGGGGTCGGGATGTGAATATCCAGTGAGATTAGTTTATGGTCTGATCTTACCAGTGAGGGATACACTTCTGGTCTGGAGCATAGAGTCCCCATGTTGGTGATGATCAGGTCCAGTATGTTTTCCCCTCTTGTGGGAGTGGTAACAAGTTGTTCCATAGCATTTGAGTTTATAAATTCTAGGAACCTTTGGGCTAGGGTGCTGGAGCTAGAGTAATGTTCCCAGTCTATGTTTGGATAGTTGAAGTCACCCAATATAATGGTGTTTGGAGAGACCTTCATATTTTCCAGTGTTCTCAGAAAAGCCGAGTGGGGTTCCTGGGTTTGGGAGGGTGGTCTGTAGCAGGCTATAAACTGGAAGGCAGTTTTACCCACTGTTAGTTGCACATGGATAGTCTCTGATGCTTCGTGCTTTGCCACCAACCTGGAGGTGTGGGTATCTTTGATGAATATTGATACTCCCCCTCCTTTTGTGGTTCGGTCCAAGTTTTGGGGCCGAAAAGCATGGTATGAGGTATAACCTGGTAGTGCTGGAGTGCTCTCGGGAGCCCTGAACCAGGTTTCTGTTACTGCACAGATATCGATGTTCTCCATGCTAAGGAGAGTTTCGAGTGCATGCATCTTGAAGTTTAGACTTCTGGCGTTGAGTAGCATTACTCTTAGTTTCTTATCCCTTGTGATACCTATGGAGTTGGGTTTGTCTTTTGAGCCTTGCCTAAAAAAGGCACTATGGGGGTAGCAAGAGCCTTTGCCAATATCCGAAAGCCCAGGGGTGACAGGTGCAAGCCATCCCTAGCGAAGCATCGTGGCTTGTCGAGCATATCATTCCAAGCTGACAGGCATTGGATCCCCTTTGAATGACACCAGTACTTAAGCCAATTGTTGAAATTGATCATCTTGTCTTCATATTGTGGCATCATTCTTGGTGAGGGTAAGATGCTACTCAAGGTCAGGGTCATACCGGCCTGGGCTACATGCTCAGAGAGCTCCTTTTTGTCTCTTTTCATGTAGTCCAGGGAGGTACATCTCAGGTCATTCACACCAGCATGGACAATGACTGAGTCATATTTGTACTTGCCTTGGAGTGACCTGAGTGCTTGTGTTATGTGGCGGATCTTAGCGCCCGACAGGCTGCTCACCATGACCCTCTCCTTGTCCAGCCTGGTGAGCAGGATGTCAGTGTGCCTGACGATAGAGTCACCTATTACAAGTGTATCAGGTGTGTTGTTTAGTCTTAAGGGCTGTGAATGTTCAGCACACTGGCTTTGTGAGATATGTGTTGCACGTGTTTTGTTTTGGGGTAGCGGTTGCTTGGGTGTCTGCTTTGGAGGTCTCTGCTGCTTAGGCAGATCTTTATTTAGAGCCTCCAAGTATGTTTTTGTGTGATTATGTGTTTGGTTTGCTGTCGTGGTAGGTCTATGTGAGACTGGAATTGTAGTGAGTGTCGTTTCCTTCTCCTCCTGACTGGTTATGCCAGTACTGAGTTGAGAGAGCTTAGCCTCCAGTTTGGCTATATGGTTGCATCTCTCACATGTGTTGGAATTTGTTGGGAGGAGGAGAGGGTTGTCTGTGTACATGAGGCAGTTGTAACATTGCCTCAAGATTCCCAGATTCACCAGCTGGACCAGAGAGGAGATTGACAACTGACCTCTGGACATGCTAGAATAATATTGGGAATTCCTTAATAATTGAAAACAAGGGCCAGTGGGGAGTGAGGGTGTAGTGCTTTAAATTTTTAGTGCTGACTTATATAATTTCTTTAGCGAGCAAGTGCCAGGTAACTTAAGTGCAATGTGTTACTGGTAACTTAAATGCAAAAACAACAAACAGTAACTTTCTTTCAAGTGAAACAAGGAAATAAGTACAGTAAGCAATGCAGATATCACTAGGGATCCACATAAGCGCTGAGAAGCTGCGTATTAGGTGGAATTAGCGTTCCAGGGAAATAACAAGCAAACAAACAACAAGCATATAAACAAAGCTAGATTCAGCAGGCCTGGATCTAGTCTATGCTACAGCAAACAAGATATACCAATTTCAGTAAGATACAGTTCAAATATTCAGGCACTATAAACCTTTAACCAGAAATTCCCAGCTCAGAAGGGCAGAGTCCAGCCTCTTCTCCAACAAGAGTGCAGACCACGAACCTTCTTAATGTAAAATAACTGGCCTGAAGCCCAAGTGCTTAAACCAGAACTAATACACTTTAAGAATAACAGACACTGGGCTCTCAATCAGCAGTTCCCAACTTAGAAGGATGAAAGCTACCTGTCCTGCCACCACAGTGCATGCCACAAACCTTCCTAATGTAAAACAACTGGTCTGAAGCCCAAGTGCTTAATCCAAAAGACTTAGAATGATAGCTACACTTTAATCAAGTTACTACCAAGCAATAATAAATACAATTGAATACTTTAGAGAATGCCTGGATTAGTGCTCAAGTTACACAAGCAAAGCTAGATCCAGCAGGCCCGAATCCAGTCTATGCCACAGCAAACAAGGTGCACCAACTTCAGTAAGAAGCAGTTCAGATATGCATGCACTATAAGCCTTTAACCAGAAATTCCCAGCTCAGAAGGGCAGAGTCCAGCCTCTCCTCCCACAAGAGTGCAGACCACGAACCCTCTTAATGTAAAATAACTGGCCTGAAAGCCCAAGTGCTTAAACCAGAATTAATATACTTTTAGAATAACAGACACTGAGCCCTCAGTCAGCAGTTCCCAACCTAGAAGGATGTAAGCTACCTGTTCTGCCACTACAGTGCAGACCACAAACCCTCTCAGTGCAAAACAACTAGTCTGAAGCCCAAGTGTTTAAACCAAAAGGCTTAGAATGAGTTACACCAAGCAGTAATAAATACAATTGAGTACTTTTAAGATGATGCAAAAGTAAAATAAAGTAGGTAGAAACACAAGTACAGTAAAAGCAGATGAATTTTTTTTTTCTGAACAAGTGCTGAGATCAAAGAAACAGATTTGAGTGCTGAAACTAGAAAACTGGCTAGTTATAAGAAAAAAAAACTAAGCTAGAAGGCTTCCCCCCAACACAGAAGGGCTTGGGGGCTCAGAAGCCTACAAATAGTCTATACCACTTAACAGGAAAGGCAGGAAACAAGCTTAATTTTTTTTTTCTGTTTCCCAGATGCTCTCTTTGTACACAGTAGGAGTGCCTGAAATCAGAATATGATCTCAATGCACTCAGTTGCGTGAGCAAATGAGATGGGCCCAGAAGGAGTATCCAAACACAAATTTACAAGAGGAGCGGGCAGTTTCAAGGCCACTAAGATTAACACCAAAACAAAAACAGGGAGGCTGGGTGGGACTAACTGAAGAGCAGAGTCAAAACTTCCAGTTCAGTTAATATTCCTGCAACACACAGTTAAAATGAATTTAAATACTGTATTTTTTTGAAAAAAAAAGTGCAGATAAAGGTACTTAAATTCTCTTATACGTCCAGTTGAATACAGCAAGTTCTTAGCCGGCCAAAGCTGAGGTTTTTAAGCAGAAAATATTTCACACTGTACCACTTAAATAGGCAAGGACAGGAAATCAAAGAATGTGGCAACCCCCACACCTGTAATTACTAGCAAATAACAAAATTCAGCAAACACTGACTAACTTCCAGTTCAGTTAATATTCCTGCAAAACACCCCCCCGGATTCATGAAGCTCGGCGCAAGGCCGGTGTAAGGCGTGTGCCGGCAGTGCAGTGTATAATCAGCGTAGCAGCGCCACATGCATAGTAATGAGTGCGCACTGCAACCACAACCACGTGCAGAGGGCACGTGCGCGAGCCCAAGTAGGATGCGCCCGTAGGCGTGGCCAAGCCGGCAGGCGAGGAGCAACCTAAAGTGCTGACTGTCACAGGCCACTTGCAATAGTAACCGCACCAGTCAGTGTCTGTGGATAATGAAACGTACGCAGAGTATGCAACATAGTACCCATCTACACAAACCGGAGAACCAAACATTAACCCACGAAGTCCAAATTGTACCCGTCCAAGGAACAAAGGATACGCGTAATACCATGTCCGTCACGCAATGCACTGTCAGTGGGCATACCCAGTGAAGGTGTACCGCAGCATGTCAGCGCGCCGCACCTACACACAAGTAGCCCCATGGGCATGGTCACCAGCAGTAGTGAGAGTACACAGCCGGGCAGCCGTGTCTATATAACAACAAGAAGGAAACCAGATACCCTAAACACAGACAAACATGTGCATAGCAACATGTACTACACCCAGCAACGTGCCCGTCGCATACACATAGGACGACGTATGCCGAAGCATAATATCCAGAAGCAGAACCCATGCATGCAAATGTAATACACAACAGCCCCGTCATAGCACGTAACCCGCACCCATGTACGACCGTCCACCCAACCCAGTTAGCAGCCTTGTGCAGCTGCACACCTACACACAGTGGGTATACCTCAAATGTAGTATGAAGTATTGTCCTAGGCAGTGCCACGTGTGCAAATATGTACCCCACATGTCAACATCCCACCTCAGGTACTGATATCCAAATGGCTGCATGTGAATGTGTCGGCAGAATGTGTACATCCCACATGTGGTATGGACCTGTCGAAATGCCATAGGCATTCACACGCCACGGTGTCCATAACTGTACACATCTGGACAAAGCAGTATGTGCAGCCACTGTACCGATGATTAGCTATGCAGACATGTCAAACACAACACATAGGGCGGAACATCCGCCCACCAAGCAGGACACCCCAACAGGGTGCCACATGCACAGAAGGTGAAGGTGGGACATCACACATAGATAATAGTGGTGCCGGATGGCCAAACACCCACGGCCAATGCAAAGGATTGAATAACACGTATATGCCTGGATGAATGGGTATGTCATATCATGGGAATAGGCTTAGCTATCCAACATAATAGCCATGCGTACCAGATACAAACTGCCAGTAACACGCAGTAGTAATGCAGGAAGGCATACACGACTGTGGGAATATCACAGGACATATGGCACATGCCAAGTGTCATCACATGACACAAATGTCCAGGATGGGGCCCCCTGCAAAGAGGAACATGTGCCAACCCCACCCCCCACTGACGTATCGGCAGTGGAAACACAACCCAAACACACACCAACACCACTGTCCATCCCACGATAGCAACAGAGGCCGGTCAAAGACCACCATGATGCGTGCACAAACAGGGACACGTGTAACCGTCGCCCTGACAACCCCCCACAGGCCAACGAATAATAGTATGGACATATGCATGTAATGCTGCGAAGGATGTGTGGTAGTCCTCAGTATCACAGAGGTAGGTACACAGATACACTGTAATCAACCGTGACATATGTGCACTGTACACAGCATACCTGCAGGTAATACATAGTTCAATCATGTGCCACAGAAATATCCACGTACGAATGAGGACAGGGGATATACAAGTGTGAATGGGACAAACTATGAACATAGGTTCATAGGTTCATAGGTTCATAGTAGGCTATCCACCCAAGGGCATCTATAAGCCTAGCCCATAGTTATGTTGCCTTCGCCACCCCTTCAGTTTGAAGAAAACTATGCCTATTATATTGCTGTACCTCTGTCAAGCAGTGACACTGAAGTAATCCCTGGGGTATATCTGCAATCTCCCATCCATTGGTCAAGATTCCTCTTGAACAAGGCCAGCGAGGTGCTCTGCCTCACATGTACTGGGATGTTGTTCCACAGCATAGTGAGCCTCTGGGTGATGAATCTGTCCCTCCAGCACATTCTATTAATGACCGTGTCAAGGTTTAAGTATCCTGCCCTTGTGGTTCTGAGGGATCTAGATTCTTTAGGTGAAGCATAGTCATCAAATCTGGGTTCGACATGGCCTTGTATGTCAGGCACAGGTCACCTCTGAGCAAGTGGTATGCGACTGAATAGAGCTGGAGTCCTTTCAGTCGGGCAGCATAACACATATTCCTGAGACCCTGCATCCGTTTGGCGATGAACTGTTGGGGCCTTTCCAGCTGCTGCAGGTGTCGGGTCAGATACATTCCGAATGGGGCATTGTACTCAATCATAGGTCTAATGAGTGATGAGTACAGGGGGACGATGACCTCCCCCGATCTAGATGTGAATCCCTTCATGATCAGGTGGGCAATGTAGAAGGTCTACCTAACTACTTTAGCAACGTGTGTGTCGAACGAACGGTTACTGGCAACCTGGGTCCCCAGATCCCTGGTAACTTCCTCTGTGCTCAGTGGATTTCCACCTATATGGTAGCTAGGGGTAACCTTGTTTTTCCCGAAGGGTATGACTATGCATTTCTTGGCATTTAGCTGTAGGCCATGTCTCTGGCACCAGTTATCCATATCTGTGAGGCCCTTCTGAAGGATATCTGTGTCAGATGTGTTTCCGACTATGGCACCCAGTTCGCAGTCATCTGCAAACATTGTCAGCCATAACCCCCCTGTGTTTGCTTGTACTTTGGAAATGTAGATGCCGAAAAAGAGTGGACCCAGGACTGAGCCCTGTGGGACACCACTTGTGACCGGCTGTGAGTCTGACATGGTGCCAGCAACTCTGACCATGTGGGTTCTGTCACTTAGCCAGTTTGCAACCCATCTTACGATGTATGGGTTTACATTCAAGCTGATGAGTTTTTCAATGATACCTGAGGGGGGTATTGTATTGAAGACCTTTGCCAGGTCGAGGTAGGCTGTATGGACTGCCTTACCCTCATCAATGGCCTTGGTGACTGTTCCTAAAAAGTCAACCAAGTTTAAAAGGCATGATCTGCCTTTGACCAAGCCAAACTGGGTTGGATCCAAAGTATGCAAGTCCCCTATGTCTTTATCTATGAGTTCCATTATGATCCTTCTCCATGTCTTTGCAGATAAGGCTTGTCAAGCTAATGGGACGGTAATTACCAGGGTCAGTGGAGGCACCGCCCTTGTGAAGTGGGACTACAGTCGCCTTGCGCCACTACTTGGGTACGTATCCTGAGGTGAGGCTAAGATTAAACAGCTGTCCTAACTGTGGGTTTAATTCCTCATTGAGTTCGTGGAGTACACAGCTGGGGACACCATCTGGTCCCATGGATGCTGTGTTTACTGCCTTGGAGAGAGCATTTCCCACCTGGGCATTACAGATGTTCTGGGGGCTACAATCCTCTGGTATAGATATCTCTCCATGTGGGGGGGGGAGAAGTTTGCACTGAACCTGTCAGCCAGTATGTTGGCAATGTGTGTAGGTTCAGTAATCTTCACATCATTTTGAACTCAGTCTGAGCATATCTGGGAGTGTCCTCCCAGGTGTCTAACATAGCTAAAGAAGGCCTTATGATTGTCTTTCGAGTCCTTGGTGATTTATCTCTCGAATTTGCCTTGGATGATTTTATGAGAGCTCGTAGTTCTTCACATATAATGAGCAAGGGTGTCTTACCTTACAAGGATTCTGCTCTATCTTGTAGTAGCTTCCTCCTTTTGTTGTAGAGCTTTTTTATGGCTGGGGTCCACCAGACCAGACGCTTGGCTTTGGTACAAAGAGTCTCAGTTTTGTATGGGATTGCCTGATCCATGCAGTCCTGTAGGTGCTGGTAGAAGGCATATGTAAGTGATTCAGCGGTTTGAGTAATGTGTACCACTGGCTCAGGGGCCTTAAAGGAGACCACACTAGTGTTTAGAAGTGTGAAGTCGGCTTTTGAGAAAGGCATATGTATGGTAACCGGCACCACCCACAGCATTGTATGCCAATAGCAGAAGCTATTGTAGGTTGTCCAAACACACGTGTCCGTACACACGGAACATCATAGCAATAAACCACGCCCAGATGCGGGTAATGCTAGATATACCCACGGCAGACGTGGTGCGTTCCCAAGGCCGATGCCCGAGGGACCACACACATAGCCGGCCTTAGGCATAGGCCAACTAGGCAGCCGCCTAGGGCACCGCTCTACTAGGGGCACTTTTCCAGTATTTATTTGGTGTAGGTAGACCAGGATGGGGGTAGCGGGTGATGTGGTGGGGGCACCATGGAGTCCTTTTGCCTAGGGCACCACTTGACCTAAGGCCGCTCCTGACCACACAAAGGCAACCATGGGTAAATACAGCAGTACCCACACCCAGACGCGGGTTATTGCTAGTATGCCATATCATCTAGGGAAAGAAACCATATATTCCCAGACATAATGGCACAGCATAATGCCTGTCCGCCGCCCAACCGTGGCGGTGCGGACGTACTGCGTGAGATGTCCGTTACCAATGTCGACACTGTCTCGCTATGTGAAACAAAGTCAACATAGCGATTCAATACTAAACAGCGACGGAGAGCCCGATGTCCCAGTTGCTGAGCTGTTCAACCTGTTCCGCCATGTTAAATGTGTGTAGCAGAGTGGGACTGCCCCAAACTAAGCAACGGACATGTCTGTGGCTCAGTGAAAGCTGTCACGCAATGTTAAACCCATGTAATATAGCGAGACAGGTTATAAATACCGAGGTATAGTAATGGAAATAGGTCCGGACGACCAGACCGTGTGCAATTACTATAACAAGATCTACAACGGGCACGCCGGCCAATCAGCACACACGGTTAGGAATAATGGGGGGGCTATGGTATCATAGACACGGACAAACCGTGCCCATGTGACTCGTCTGACATTCGTACACGGTCAGGGCAGTTCCGTACACTAGGCGGACAAGACCAAACCCAAAGCACCACAGGAACACCCTGACAATCGAAGGCCTGTATGCGTAGGGGATATAAGCCCCTGTGATCTGAATATCCCTGCGGTCACGACATATGCATCCTGGGCCATGAGCGGGAGGGAATAAGGAATGTTTAACATGTAGTACCGCACCTTTCCCAGCAGGAGAATGGATGCCTGTGACGTACGTGAGTGCGGGGGGGGGGGACATGTAAATTTAGCTAAGTACCATGGGTATGCATATAAATGAGACAGAACAGCTAACGTGTAGTGGTCACAGCAACCGGCAAACGTGAATGCAGTCCCGTTTGAATTACGACTATAGAACATATAAATGTGAACGTGTACGTAATGCGTCCATGCCGCAAAGACTGTTACATGTGTAAAGGTGAAAGTGTGTTCTGCACACGTCCGTCAACCAGATCAGAGATATGTTACCGGAACAGTCACAACTAATACAGACCACGTAACCACACAGACCCAGTAAACATATGTAAACAGAATACGGATATGCATGTGCACCTGCGCGTAACCCACAATTAGGAAATGCAAGTGCGCGTGTGCGTGTGTGATCCGCTCACAGCAGGGAAAGTTAATGCTGTGTCCTCCACGTCAATTATACATGTCTCAAAACTGTCAGCCTCTGAAAGTATGGAATCGGACAATGCCATGTAAAGTACCGTTAGAAATAGTGAGAAACACATGCTATGTGATAAGACAAACATAGAATGTGGATAGAATAACGTGTGTGTTAGTAGTATGGATTGACGACGGTTATGCATCTGTAACCCGACCCACTTGTCAGAAGGTGCCACCGTATGAATTGTGTTCAGTTGGCTCACACTTGTTGACCGGGCTAGGCTAGCTGGATATATGTTCAGTGTCAGCAGAGGCCCATGGAGAAATGCTCCACACACAATAATAGCACAACATACCAAAGTACTCATATATGTAACCAAAAAAGAACAACAATAGAAAGTGTCCTGAAAGGACTGGTTACACACAGATCCCAGACGACAGAGAAATATATGGCCACTGGAAGCACGTCACAATTACGGGATCAGGTCCCTATAGAAGCAAGGTCTCACATGACACGCCAGCGAATTGCCAGATAGACACAGGTCAATGTAACACACAGCAAGATTAAGGGCCAACCAGCCGTACACCATGCCAGAACCTGTACAGTGGAAAGGTATGGTATGGTAATAGATGTGTGTACACAGGTAATCCACAGACAGTAACAAAGCAAGGTATGAAACGAGGGGTTCACATGTATATATCTACACACAGCAGTCTGACGGCCCGTATATATGACGCATGGACATAGATATGTCACTTGAAAACAAGATGTAAACAACTACAGTTTATTCCATATCATATTGATATAGTTATATACAGTCATATTTATATTTAACATTGTGACTCTTATTTACATTCATATTTATGCAAAATATGCATTTAATTGTACTTATTTATTCCATGATTTGGAATCTTAATGCAACAATTATACACATTAATATACAATATCATTATCAACACACTACATTCTAAGGTTTACTCACAACAATTATCAACTATGTTTCAATATACTGATTGTATTGACCAATATTGTATTTATATTAACACATTGTTGTTGTATTAATGTTTCCATTAAGTAATGTATGCAACACTGATTTTTATATGTCACTTTATCTTTAAGACTTGGAGCACTGTCCACTTAACTATGAGCAAGTTTATTGATTAATTGTCTTTAAACTGACTCTGAAGGAAGTATATAAGGGACGACTATCTAATGTATTTCGTACTCTGACGATGCCCCATGTTAGTGGGTGAAAGCGCTCAGAATCTTTGGACTGTGGAGTGTATCGTTTTTGTCATCGTCTGTTTTGGTCTGGTTTATGTTCATTAATGTCTTTTATGAAGATGACCAGGACTCAAGGTTTGCTGTATTTCCGCTTACTGGCACATGGATATAGATAGGCCAACTAATACATAATATGGGTAGTCAAACAGACATCCGCGATTGGGGAACATACAGCATCAGTCAAAACCACTGGCCAGATGGTGACAGTCCAACAAGTTCTACACTTTACATATGCACAGTGGTGTCCATTGTAGGACTCCAAAAATTGATCCGTTCGCAATATCAACCAGCTGCGATCGACCCAGAAGAAATGACAGCCGTAACTATGGCACAGCTAGACATATGCACCACCAGCATGTTTAAGGTTGATGACAAGTGTCCATGAAATGCAGGACATATGAACAGAAATCCCCAGATTGTTGAGCCATAGAGGTGCGTCCACATCCCAGTCCCGCACACATGAAGGATGTGTAATGTGTACCGTCGAGGGTTGCAGCCATGGGATCCTGGGTATGCAGAAATGGGGCTCGGTGTTGTTTGGCAGATAATCCGTTGGCCCGCCCCATGGGAGGGATGTGGGTATAGCACATGCCTTACTCCTCACTAATGATGCAAAGCATCCAGTGGATAATGCTGAAAGCAGGTGTGAAATGTGTACAGCCCTATATCAGTGTCCAGTAGGCAATTCCCATGGATGGACAAGTGTACGACCAAGATGGCACCCATAACTGGAAACCTGGTGGAATTACACAGCTGCAGTAAGGCATAGCACAGGAAATACAGATAGGGACTACATTAGACATTCCCCATACAAAGTCAGACCATCGTGCGAATACCGGCGTACACAGCTCTCAATCTGCCATCACCAAAATGGGGATCACTCGCTTCCATAATGCGGAACAAATGGGCGACCTGTGGAACACATACTAATGGCTCACTAACAACTTCAACTAGGAAGGTCATAGGATGGTTAAACTATGGCGTTCCTACTTATAAAGAAGATCCTTTAATGAATTAATATGATTAATGTCAATTGACCATGGAATACACCTAATCAACATAAAATAACCGCTGGCACCTTATGGCACACAATCCAAAAACACATAGGTAGATGAAACAGTCAATGTAGAAATTGTCCAGGACAGTGCCCAAATGGTATAAAAAGGTTCCTTTATATACAAGTAAGCGCTTTCACCCGTAGGCTCCGTCAGACTTACACATAACATAAAAGCATCCAGGCTTTAAATATCCCTCCTTACACTTTCATTGGTCAATTTCTCATCAAACAATGAACAATTAACCCCAGCATATAAAGCGCAGACACAATGTTAAATACACACACATATATTAACATCTTTAAAAACATCCTATTAAAACATGTATTATATTATATTGTACTATGCCCAATTCTCATAAATTAAAAATCTAACAATATATATAGAAAATATGTATATTATATCAATGTAAAACAGTGGTAAACAACTGAAAGAGTGGACTAATAGGTGTTAAATGTATAGCTGTACCTAAACTACATTCCTGTTATTTGGGTTTAAGCCACCTGCTTCTCAAAAGAGGCTTAATCTCTGCTTCATCATTCAGCCCTGGTGTGTGGTCAGCTCTCCACCTAATAATCCATCTCAATCCGCATTCTAAAGTATAGTTGATAAGGTCCCCCCCTCTGGGATTAAAATCTAGCCTTTGTAAAACACTGAATGTAAAAGTATGCCTTGGGATGTGCTCATAGCTGGCCGTAGGCATAGGCCAACCCGGCGGCTGCCTAGGGCACCGCACTAGCAGGGCCACCTTTCTAGTAGTTATGTCATGTAGGTACACCAGGATGGGGGCACCATGTGTTGTGGTGGTGGGTGCCATGGAGCCCTATCGCCTAGGGCAGCAGTTGATCTAAGGCTGCTCCCGTGCTGCCGTAGGAGGGGTAGTACGGTCTGCAGGTATATGCTGAAGTGCACATGAAACAGTGGTCTACAAGGATTACCCATAGTGGCGACACCTGCACAGACGGCTATAGCGGGACATACACACGACCATGCACACAGCTCAGATAGACATACACACCATAAACAGGCAATTATACACAAGGTTTATGGCATGTATGGGTACAGTGTCAGTACAGCAAGGAAAGCTGTCTGCCACGATATCCAGCAGATGTCTCTAGGGCGTGCCGGAATACGGACGTTGCATAGACAATGAGTGGATATGCATCGTACCACAGTTCTATGTGTCAGCCGTGCAAATATGCGATACATGGGACAGACAGCTGTCCATGCAAGAGCAGCACTATGGGCATAACATAAGTATGTATAAATACATCGAGAGAGATACAGACGGACACATGTGGCAAGGCCGGGAGTGTAACGTACACAGCACCACCCCACCACACCACAGCAGGGCATGTGGAGAACACGCTACGGAGGTCGCCAACCACAGCAGGCACACAGGCAGTCCATGAGCTGCGTCTCACCATCCACAAACACAGAGATGTCGGCAGGATATAAGTGCTCTGCGGAACCTCTAAAGCCATAACCTATGAACCCATGTGGCTGGGAGCATAGACACACACACACAGCTGGCAGGCATGGGGATTGACCTTACCCCCACCTACCCAACCGCACAACAGTATGACACAGGTATGGAACGCGCTACGTGGACCACTGAACACAGCACCGTCAGAGGCACACGTCTAGTTGGGTGACAACATCCGTAAAGGAATAGACACCAATAGCCAAGGTATGTGTTGCGAAGTGACTAAAGGAACTACTCTCACCAAGGGCAGCTGGAAACACACACACACACACACACACACACACACACGGGGAAGGGCCGGGAGTTGAACCTACGCCTACCTACATGAACACACTACAGCATGATGCATTTACAGAATGCGCTACCGAGATTACTGAGCACAGTGCTGTCAGAGGCATACTTCTAGGCGGGTGACATCATCCATAAAGGAATAGATGCCAATAGCCAAGGTATGTGTTGCGAAGCAACTAAAGGAACTACTCTCACCAAGGTCAGCTGGAAACACACACACACACCTCACACACACATGGGGAAGGGCCTGGAGTTGAACCTACGCCTACCTACATGAACACACTACAGCATGATGCATTTACAGAACGCGCTACCGAGATAACTGAGCACAGCGCTGTCAGAGGCATACTTCTAGGCGGGTGACATCATCCGTAAAGGATTAGATGCCAATAGCCAAGGTATGTGTTGCAAAGTGACTAAAGGAACTACTCTCACCAAGTGCAGCTGGAAACACACACACACACACACACACACCTCACACACACACGGGGAAGGGCCGGGAGTTGAACCTATGCCTACCTACATGAAAACACTACAGCATGATGCATTTACAGAATGCGCTACCGAGATTACTGAGCACAGCACTGTCAGGAGGCATACCCCTAGGTGGGTGATATCATCTGCAGAGGCAAGGCAGCCGATAGGGACTGAAGACAGAGTGCGCAGTCACACAGCATGTTACCATCCCAAGGTGGGCGTACAGTAACACGGTAGTGCTGCACTCGGGAATACCAACTTACTACGGAGCACAACATCACGACATGGATACGGGATGCACCACAGACAGTATACCCTATGAGAGGGCAACTGGCGTGCATGATGTAGGCAGCCATTGTGGCATACCAACCACATATGACTCACCTGGACGGCCACCATGGCTATGCAGGATGTCATTGGCCATGGCTAATACCTAGTAGCAGACATCGGTGCTGACTGTACTGTGTACCCCCGAATGGCATACTGGGCATGCCCTCACACCTAGCGGTCACGAAGGGGAAATATACATGCACACAGGGTATCATCATAGACGGGCGCGGTGTGCACTGTACTGTGTGTCCATCTACACAGCTGCTTACTGGGCATGCTCACACACTTAGAATCTGCAGAGTGCAGACATGCATACACATGGGGTGGAATCATGGAAGGGCAGAGTGTGGACCGTCGTGTGTGTCCACCCACACAACAGCAACCCGGGCATGCTCACACACGTGGCGGTTGCAAAGGGGAAACATACATGCACACAGGGTATCAACACAGACGGGCGCGGTGTGCACTGTACTGTGTGTCCATCTACACAGCTGCTTACTGGGCATGCTCACACTCTTAGAATCTGCAGAGTGCAGACATGCATACACATGGGGTGGAATCATGGAAGGGCAGAGTGTGGACCATCGTGTGTGTCCACCCACACAACAGCAACCCGGGCATGCTCACACACGTGGCGGTTGCAAAGGGGAAACATACATGCACACGGGGTATCAACACAGACGGGCGCGGTGTGCACTGTACTGTGTGTCCATCTACACAGCTGCTTACTGGGCATGCTCACACACTTAGAATCTGCAGAGTGCAGACATGCATACACATGGGGTGGAATCATGGAAGGGCAGAGTGTGGACCATTGTGTGTGTCCACCCACACAACAGCAACCCGGGCATGCTCACACGTGGCGGTTGCAAAGGGGAAACATACATGCACACAGGGTATCAACACAGACGGGCGCGGTGTGCACTGTACTGTGTGTCCATCTACACAGCTGCTTACTGGGCATGCTCACACACTTAGAATCTGCAGAGTGCAGACATGCATACACATGGGGTGGAATCATGGAAGGGCAGAGTGTGGACCGTCGTGTGTGTCCACCCACACAACAGCAACCTGGGCATGCTCACACACGTGGCGGTTGCAAAGGGGAAACATACATGCACACAGGGTATCAACACAGATGGGCACGGTGTGCACTGTACTGTGTGTCCATCTACACAGCTGCTTACTGGGCATGCTCACACTCTTAGAATCTGCAGAGTGCAGACATGCATACACATGGGGTGGAATCATGGAAGGGCAGAGTGTGGACTGTCGTGTGTGTCCACCCACACAACAGCAACCCGGGCATGCTCACACACGTGGCGGTTGCAAAGGGGAAACATACATGCACATGGGGTATCAACACAGACAGGCGCGGTGTGCACTGTACTGTGTGTCCATCTACACAGCTGCTTACTGGGCATGCTCACACACTTAGAATCTGCAGAGTGCAGACATGCATACACATGGGGTGGAATCATGGAAGGGCAGAGTGTGGTCCATTGTGTGTGTCCACCCACACAACAGCAACCCGGTCATGCTCACACACTTAGTATGTGCTACGCGCCATCCGGCATGCAGACGGAGTGCACACACTGCAAGTCACGGCCAGGTAAACCCGTACACACGCACAGGATGGACACACATGCAGTTACATGTACACACACAGATGACATCACAGGCGTCACGGGTGCAGGCTGAACATGTACACACTGCAGTGAACACTGTAGCTGCCATGCCAGCACCATGTCATCGGTGCAGCAGTATGCCTCATGGTCCAGCAACAGCATGTGACATATGTCCACAGGTCTATATGGCGGTGTACGCCCGTCATGCAGAGTACACATGTACTATCAATGATCCCACAGGTGTGATGTAGTCCGCCCATATCGGTATACATGGACAGGCGTGCTCCACACATACCACGGGCCTGACACAGATATGACACATGACTGCAGCTGTACCACAGTGAAACAAAGTCCGGATATGTCATATATGTGATAGCCTGGCTGTGTGCATGGACTGCACACAGGACACATACGAAGCCTGTGATGTACCACATGCATAACACTGGCGTACGCGGTAATACACACACGAATGGAAGGTGGACACATGTCTGTGGTATGCACCCCCTACAGGGTGTAGCGGTGTTGACTGGGACACATACCCTTGTACAGTTTGCCTGTGACAGCTGTGATACCATCCCACAGTCCATGTTCCATGTATGTCAACACACATGTCACAATGCAGCAATGCATACACACATGGCAACAGGGGATACATGTGATACGTGTACTGTGCACGGTGCAGCCATGCATGAGCGGTGTTCGATGTCCATAACACAGTTGCTACCCCCTACCACATGCATAACCATCATGGGGGCTGTCATAGGGTGGCATAGTAACAGCACGCATGGCGGTATGTGTGTACATCATGTGTTTAAACACCTGTCCACATGCATGTGTGCAGGTGGTGATCACAGGTGTGTCACACACCATCCTACCCTGCCATGTGCATACAGTCTGCTATGTCGCCATTACATGACAGTGCTGCCATAATGCATACCCATCGGTCAGGTGTCATCGACCATATGTCACATGGCCACTGTAACCCCTACCACCTCCCAAGTGCATATATCGGCACAGCTGCCGGATACAGTGTTGGTACGCATGATGCACTACATACCGCTGCACACCTGCACATATCCCATATAGCGGGTGTGGCATTCCCAGCACCGACATGTGTGCAGGAATGTGTGCCCATGTATGCCACAGATCGGGGGGACTATGTGCCACGTGCCACACATCACTGTACACCATGGTAGAGATCTGTACATACCTCAGTGTGGGGTGCATGGATGTGGATGGTGCAGTACATGCAACACGTCGTCTCTCCGTGTAGACATGTGTGGTCACCACCATGTCAGTGTGTCAACATGTGTGTATGTCTGCTGCCTGTTGTGAGGGTGTATGCAGATATAGTGTTGTGAATGGACACTAACCACACAGGGTGACCATCCCATACTGGTGCTGCATTGTACGACCCTGTCACTGCCATACTTGTGAGCGATACTGGCCACCTGTGCAAGACCGCCCCCTGTGACATGGCATGTGGGTGCATTGTATTGTGAGGGTGCTGACCACACAGGCAGGTGTCCCCATCTGCACACAATGGGGTGTGCGCCATAGTGGTGTACACCCCGCGATTGCGGACATATTCCTGTACCGGTACAGCATCCAACTGCTGCACAGCGTGCACCACAGCTGACAGGTGACACCTGCGGTCAGTCACCAGCACGCTGTGTACGACACCTGCAGAATGTCACCATACCTGTACTGTGTCATGCCATGTATGTGATGTCTCTGTCCACCGTAGCCTGTGGCACCGACCACAGGCGTCAGGTGCAGTATATGTGTGGACATGTGCGTCATGTACTGTGTAAACAACGTTACACTATATCTGGCTCCGTGCTCCACAGGTTTACATGTAGAACTTCTCTACTTGCAATCTCAACTGTCTGTTCTCTATCACAAAATCTCAGCACCTGCTCCCACAGTATTCCTACATAGGTAAAGTACATGTATACTAGATGGAGTACTACACTAGCCTAGAATCCCCTTGAGTACCCACTTCCCTATAGGTGCCTTCTCACCCAGTTACACAGCAAATGCATTCACGTTCTCTGGCATGTCGAAGGGTCAATTGCTAGCGACCTCTCCTGTTCAGATGGTGAATCTGGGCGTCCTGAGGCAATGTTACAGGTGCCTCATGGACACGGACAAGCTGCACCTCCCCCACTAAACATAATACATGTGAGAGATGCAACTATATAGCCAGACAGGGGGCTGAGCTCTCTCAAACCATGACCGGCAAGACCAAACGGGAGGGGAAGGACACCATGCACACCACAAACCCAGTGTCACATGGAACTATCACAAATGCTAAACAAACACATGAACACACAAAGACATACTCGGAGGCACTGTTAAAACATGTAACGAACCTAACGATGCCTCCGACGCAGACACCCAAGCAACTGCCTCCACAAGACATAGGACATGCAACACATAGTTCTCAACGTCAGTGTGCTAAACAGTCACAGCCCTTAAGGCCACACACAATGCCAGACAAACTTGTAATAGATGACGCCATAGTCAGACACACCGACGTCCCACCCACCAGACTGAACAAGGGAATGATCACAGTAGGCTGCCTGTCGGGCGCTGGAATCCGCCACATAACACACGCACTCAGGTCACTCCGCAGCATGTACAAGTATGACGCGGTCATTGTCCATGCTGGTGTCAATGACAGGAGACATACCACCCTGGGATACATGAAAGGAGACATAGAGGGGCTCTCAGATTGTGTAGCCCAGGCCAGCATGTCCCTGACTCTGAGCAGTATCCCACCCTCATCAAGTATGATGCCACAATACTGGCTCCGAATGATCACCCTTGATAATTTGCCTGGTTACCGGTGTCAGTCTGAGGGGATCCAATTTCCTCTTGCCTGGGATGATATGCTTGACATGCCACGCCCCTTCACAAGGGATGGCTTGCACCTGTCACCCCTGGTCTTCAAGAGTTTGGCAAAGGCTCCTGCCACCCCCACAGTGCCCACTGCAGGCAAGGCTGAAATGATAAACCTACCACCCTAGACTACAAACCTGGAAAAAAGAAAGTGTAATACTGCTCAGTGCCAGTAGTCTACGCCCAAGCTGCACGCCCTCAAATGCCCTCCTCAGTATGGAGGACATCGATGTCAGTGCTGTGACTGAAACATTGTTCAGGGCTCCTGAGAGCACCCCAGCACTATCAGGTCATACCTCATATCACGCGTTCAGGACCATAACCCGGACCGAACACAGAAGGAGGGGGAGTCTCCATTTCCATGAAGGATACCCACACCTCCAGGTTGGCAGAAATGGACGTAGCAACGGGGACCATCCAAGTGCAATTAACCATGGGTAGGACTGCCCTACAGTTTGTTGCATGCTACAGAACACCCTCCCAAACCCAGGATACCTGCACAGCCTTCCTGAAGACACTGGGGAGTATGAATGCTCTCACAACACCATCATATTGGGTGACATCAACCACCCATACATAGACCGGGAACATTACCCAGGACACAACACCCTACACCAAAGGTTCCAGGTGTTCATACACCCGAATGCTGTGGAACAACCATGCACCATACCCACAAGGGGAGGAACTATACTAGTCCTGATCATCACACATGGGGACGACATGCTCCACACAGGATGTACATCCCTCAATGGTGAGGTCAGACCATATAGTGATCTCACTGGAGATCAGCATCCTGCACACAACACTGGCAAGGGAGACCACAGTGAAGTCCTCTCCACAGCAAACCCCACACGTCATACGACTGGTGTGGTACCCTACAAGGCCTCCATGCCAGTGGTAAACACAGGCCACGCTGCTGAAACCCTTACAAATGCCTTCTATGAGCACCCCTAGGAATGTCTGGATCAAGCGATCCCTGATAACATCAGGACCTTGTCCACCAAAGGCAGGCACATGGTCTGGTGGACCCCAGCCATTAACAAACCGTACAACAAGAGGTGAAAGCTACTACATGACAGAGCAATATCACTACCAGGGAAGGCATCACTGATTAATACTGGCGGTAACGTACGATCACTCATACAATCATCCAAGGCCGCCTGTGGGACTGGACTTGCAAAGGACACATAAGACAACCATAAGGCCTTCCTTAGCTATGGTAGGAACATGTGTGGAAGCCCACAGTTATGCTCGGAATTAGTCCAGAATGGTACAATGATCACTGAACCCACAGACATTGCCAACAAACTGGCAGACAGGTTCCGTGCCTACATCTACCCCCCCCCCAAGAGGGGACGTATCTATCCCACCAGAGTCTAGCCTCCCAAACATCTCGAATGCCAAGGTGAGAGCTGCTATCTGTAAAGCAGTGAACATAGCATCAATGGGACCAGATGGTGTCCCCGGCTGTGTGCTACACAACCTCAATGAGGGCCTCAACCCGCACATAAGGCTGCTGTTTAATCTTAGCCTTACTACAGGCTACGTACCCGATGGATGGCATACGGCAACTGTGGTCCCACTCCACCAAGGCGGTGCTCCTACGGACTCTGTACATCCCTGCCCTATAAGCTTGACAAGCCTTGTCTGCAAAGCTATGGAGGGGACCATAATGGAGCCCATAAATGAAGACATTGGGGAACGACAAATACTGGAACATACCCACATCGGCTTAGTCAAGGGCAGATCCTGCCTCCTGAACCTGGTCAACCTGTTCGGAAGAGCCACTAAGGCCATTGATGGGGGTACGTCGGTTTGCACAGACTACCGTGACCTGGCGACAGCGTTCGAACCACACTCCACGTGGGCATCATAGAAAGGCTCACCAGCGTAGATGTAGAGCCATATGTCACATGATGGGTTGCCAACCAGATGAAGGTCAGAACCCACAGGGTTAGTGTTCCTGGTGCCATGTCAGACTCCAAGCCGGTCCCGAGTGGTGGCCCACAGGGCTCAGTCCTGGGCCCCCTCCAGTTCGGCATTCAACTTTCCGACGTGCATGCAAACATAGGGAGATTGTGGCAGACAAGGTATGCAGATGACTGCAAACCGGCCACCATAATCAACACCCCATCAGACACAGACATCCACCTGAGGTCTCATAGAAATGTATAACTGGTGCCAGAGCCATGGCCTGAAGCTACATGCCAGGGAAGGTATAGACCTACCCTTTGGGAAAGACAAGTTCACCCCGAATTACCACATAGGTGGTAATCCATTAAACATGGTAGACGTGATCAGGGACCTGGGTACCAAACTTGTCAGTAACCTCTCTTGACACTCACATTGCCAATGTGGTTGGGAAGACATTCCACTGTGCCCACCTGGTCATGAAGGGATTCACATATGCATCAGGGGAGGTCATTGTACCCCTGTACTCTTCACGCATCAGACCAATGATTGGGTACAATGCCCCATTCGGAATGTACCTAACCCGACACCTGCAGCACTCGGAAGGACCCCAAACATTCCCCAACACAGGGATAAAGTTGCTGAAACATATGTCACACGCTGCCCGACTGAGGGGACTCCGGCTCTATACCTTCTCATACCGTCTGCTCCGAGGTGATCTGTGCCTGACATACACAGCCATGTCTGACCTGGGTGTCATGAACATGCTCCACCTCCTAGGATCCAAACAACCACGGGCACGAGAGCAACAGACAGAAACCTCAACACGGACATAAATAGGATGTGCTGGAGGGACAGGTTCATTGCCCAGAGACTCCCTACACCATGGAACAGATTCCCAGCCCTTGTGAAGCAGAGCCCCTCACTGACTCTGTCCAAGAGTAATCCTGACGTGTGGATGGGAGATCGTAGGTATGCCCCAGGAATCATCTCTGTGTCACTGCTGGACAGTGGGACAGCAGACCAATGGATATAGTATCCTCATCCTAAGGGGTGGTGAAAGCCACACACACTCTGGCTAGGCTTACACATGCCGTAGGGCACATAGCCTGGTATGTACCTATGCACCTATGTACCTATGTAGGTGTCCAGGCAGGTTGCGGGTACCTGTGGTATGCTGATATTGCCAGATGTGCCTGTGGGTAACCCACAGCTACACATGGGGGAATGATAACAGTGCTCCCAGTAGGCACATGCGAGTACACCATATGAGGCATACAGGTTAACAGAACCAACATGGTGCTACACATGAAACCGTCACACATACCGTGTACACAGCTCAATGCATGCTGCACCTGCACTACATGGTATGTCTGCTGCATGATGACAGTACACAACCCACGTCACATACGCACCTGTCACTTGTCATACACAACCACTGCAACATACACATCACACACTATGCGTACACAAGTATCACATACACCTCTCACTATCTTGTCCACCCTGTGCATCAGAATATATTTGCATAACTGTGCACCGATGGTGTGGATGACGGTGATGCGGCAGAGGCTTCATCATATGCACAGGGTGATATGTGTGCCAGGGGCATAGGCTGTACCAATGGATGACATCATGTGTGTGTGTAAGGGCCAGTGCATTTACTGGGCATGACTGTGCAGAATGCATGTGGATGTGGTGGAGCCCTACAGTTGTGTCTGCCGTGTGTGTGTATGTGTGTACACAGTTCAGCCATATGTGATGCCTACATGGGGTATACTTGGCAGCCCCAGACTGTACAGTGCAGGTTGTACGGCTCACTGTGTCCGTCTGCGGCCATGTGACCCGTGCCTGCCTGGGGTCGCACGGGCACTACCAGGTGGAGGTATGGAGTGGCCACTCTCCGATGACACATGTCCGCTGGAACTGTGTCCATGCTGGGACTGGCCAGGGCCACATCCACGTGGCCTGCTGTGTCCTGGTGTGGTTGGTGTAGCACCAGCTGCACTGCTGCTGCTACCGGCACTGTGTGAGTGGGCATGAGAGGTGGCACGCACATGTCGACCTACACTAGGTGGTGTTGCTGGCCTACGGCCACGTGTCCTACGCCTCACCCCTACCAGGTGTTCCAGCACAGACAGCTCACGCTCGCGGATTGACATGCCTCGGTCGAGGATTCCAACCATCTCACCTAATCGCCTATCCAGTACATTAGCAATCTGCTGTTGAGCATTCGCCAATTACTGGATGTTCTCATTTAGGGAACGGATTGCGGCCCTCTGCAGCCTCTGCCCTTCTTGGTTCTGCCGTTCAGCACATGCCTGTGCTGCCATTACAGTCTGGAACATGCATCTGGTGATACCAGCTGCTGCACCCTGTACAGCAGGTGCATGTCTGCCAGAGGTCCTCCTACGAGCAGCACCAGCCACATGCCTGTGTGGCACATCACCGGTCATTACACTGGCAACATGGTGTGTATGCGCACCTTCTGTAGCCACCACACATTCCTGCTCAATGCCAACAGACGCTGACTGTCCTTCCTCTATGGGCAACGGTGATGTGGTATGTGTCGGCATCAGAACCGTGTGCGGGGATGAGGGGGACATAGGTGGGATGGTAACCAATGGCACAGCTTCTGCCCCTGACAACCCTGCCTGTGCCTCATGCATATGGTCATCCCCGCTGGTATCTGTGGGGAAACTAGCATCAGATGGACCGCAGGAGGAGAATGCACCTACACCACCTGTGAATACAAAGACATACTGTAAGATACATTACACACACGCAGACACACACGCAGACACACACACACACACACACACACACACACACGCAGACACGCACACAGACACACACACACACACACACACACACACACACACACACACACACACACACACACACACACACACACACACACACACAGACACACACACATGCAGACACACACACGCAGACACACACACACGCTGACATACACACGCAGACACACACACACGCAGACACATCATGCATGTGATATTGCAGATGGCATGCAGCATTCCCACACCACAGCTCAGTGAATGCAGGCCAGACATTAATAGTGGTAGTATGCATACTGCCCTGGGGTGCACACTACATCAAGCAGGTGTCATTTCAGTAGGCATGCAGTACACACATTCATGGTAATTTGCATGCATCACCGTGATACACCATGTGGCCACAGGCAGGTTAACAGTACACATGGCTGGCGTCACTTTGACATGTACTCCGCCGACATGTGCGATAACATGTGGACATGTGACAATGGTGTCCCACCACATGCACCGCATCATACTGGACGTCACAGTGCAGTGTCATGTGTACAGGCTACAGAGAGAATGCATGTGTAACAAAGATGTCTGTGCAGGTGTGGTTGGTGTGAGCCGTGTACATAGCTATACAGTGGGGAGTACAGGCACTGTGCCACTGCATGGCAGCAGGACACAGGTATGTTTCTGTGCGATGCATAACATGGACGCATTGCATTGCCATGTCTGCAACACAGTCATGCTGTTCCACAGCACGTATATGGTAGACATTGGTGGCACCTCCGGTGGCTGCAGACAGGCATTCCGGTGGTCTGGTGTACCACATCAAATGTACAGGTGGTCCACTACAGCTATGATCGCACTATGTGTGGACAATGTGCAACGGTGTCTATCCACTACTGACGTACTGTGTGGCAACATGCATGTAGCTATCACCCATGGCCATGTTTGACTGGGTCATGGACAATTGTGTGTGATGGGCATCGTGTACCCATCCCTGTGGTGGCCCATGTGACATACACTCATACAAGTCGGAGGTGTCACAATCCAGAGGGCTATGCAGACAACAGTGTGGATGTTTGCTATGTCAGGCGTAGGTCATGTCATGGTGTGACAATATTGCAGACAGAACACCACGTGCATGGGACATGTTGTGTGCCAAGTCACAATGTGTGCACACAATGCAGGGACATATGTCACATTGGTAACACCTGTGTTCTGGCCAGATCACAGCTCACTATGTGGTACTGTGTGCATACCAGAAATGGCGTTCCAATGCATACTACATATGCATCCATTGTAGAACACCTCCACCATTGTATGCATAGCTGACTGCACATATCACACTGACAGGTACTGTGGTTTCATGCCGGTGTATACTAATGGTTGTATCTACTGTACATGGATGGCGTGTGTGTCTGGTGGTGCAACCTGTATACCGTGACTGGAGCAGAACCCAGGTGTGCATGTCATACCTGACCACATGGCGAATATCTATACACTGTAACATGCCTGTTACTAACAACAGTCTCACCTGCGACGGACCCATGGCTGTGCGACACGCCAGAGGTACCTGTATAGGGGCGACACAACAGTATAAACATTATCCATGACTGTAGCCAAAGTAAGCACTGTGCATGTCACATCATGTACCTGTGTGATAGCATGTGGTATGTACACGTCTGCAAACACAATGTAGCATACTGTAGTATGCGGCTTGTGTGGCCATATACCTGGCATGTGTTGGTACATTACGTGGTGTACTGTGACACCCACACCTATGGCAGATATCATACACATATGCAAGACTGACTTACCAGGCAGCTCCAGGCTCGTTGGTTGGGAGACACCCACCTCCACGATGGCAGCGAGTGTTCCTGCATGATGTTCCCTGGGTGTCCCCAGACTGGCCAGGAGCTCCTCCGTGTGTGTGAGTGGGGGCTGGGTTGGTGGCCCACCACCTGTTCCACCTTGTTCTCTGGCAATTGCGGCGGCACGCTGTTTCGCATGCCGTATTAGGTCCATGCAGTGTCGGCGTATCTGCTGGTAGGTGCAGTTGTTGCCACCCACGTCGTTCACCCTCCTGCGCATATCCTGCCACAGGTCATCCCGCTGCTGCGCTTGCTGTGGAACATGGCTGAATAGCAGGTCATAGTTGTCATGGAGCAACAGTATGATTACGTAATCCTACTGGTGGCTGAAGGCTGGAAGCCGTGAACGAGGCATTATCTGTAAGACATAATGATGGTGACAGGTCACATTTACACTGATGTACTGGCATACCGCTGGACATACATTGCTATGACATGTACAACATCTGCACGGTAATCTCTGCGATGCATCATGGCACTGACACAGCTGACGTGTTGCTGTCACACCGTTAGGCAGCGGGTATCATATCATATCTGTGTGTCAACTCATCACAGTGTACACACACCATGTTGATGGTAACCTGCTGTGGACATGTGTACCTGCCTGCACCTGTGTTCATACCAGTTGGCACATGTCCCGATGTGCACACAGTTCTACTGTTCACCTGGATGCTGTGTATATGTCGCTAGGCATCACAGACGCAGCCATTATGGACGTCAGCGGTGGCACTGCACACATACACGTGGACACCTGTACATGCCTGTGTTGTGCCATGTACACCTACACAGCACTGTACAGGTGTTGGACAACCTGCCACGGCTCACCTGTATTGCACATGTGATACACATGGGACATTGTGTAATCATATGACATTAGCAGGGATGGTCATACATAGCATGTGTGTGTGAACGTTGTACGCACCAACACACAGCACCTGTGACACCACAAGGTGCATCAGTGCCGCATTACTGCTCTGGATGGTTGATAGTGCAAGTGCCATTTGTCCATCGCACCATGTATGACTGTGATGGCACGTGCAGCCTCGCTGTACAGGGCTGCATGGTATAGCAGGGTATGTCACATACATGGCACAGGGATGTGTCCCACCTGGGGGGTACTGGTATTGGGAGGGTGGCTGTCCATTCCATATGTCATTGCTATGTGTATATGGACATTACGCATGTCTATCATCATGGTGTGGACAATGGCCTTCCGCAAGGTAGGCAGCATGCTGCTTGGTGGGGGTGTGTATGGTGCATGCTGGTATCTCACATCCATGCATACACATTACCCCTGACAGGTGCTATGTGCTGTGATATTGTTCAACACAGTGCTGTATGTGCCCACACAATGATATCCCGTGCACATGGATGGTACCCTGGCCTGACATGGGTACCACATATGTCTACATCCAGTGCCTGCTGCCACCGCCATGTCAGCAGGTGCACCACACAGCACCATCGCTCCCACAGGGACCGTGGTGTTGGGCACAGCACAGGTATCCATTTATGGGGACAGGGATGTTCACATAGCGGGGACACTGATGGTATCATCCATCGGACCATACACGTATGATGCACACCTCACACACCCAGCCCATTCAGTATGTTGTTCGCAACACTGACACAGCTATACTGCTAGGCCAGGGACATTCCCAGCCGTACATACACAGATGCATGAACATCTGTCTGTGGCATGGGCTACAATGATGGTGGGGTTCAACACATACCGTGTTTGACTGTGGCTGGCGCAGATGTTCTGTGCACGTGTCTACATGGTAAACCTGTTCTACTGTAGCCAGCGGTGATGTGCTGTGCACATGTCAATGCTGCACATTGTGTTGGTGTCTGTCTGTCAACAGGCCAGTGGTGGAACACGCAGGGGTATTAGTGATCGAATATGCATGCCGCCCCGTACAGCTGTACTGCTAACATCTCAGGTGCTAATGTGTCATGGACATGCACACCTTACCCAGACAGGTGGTAGTGGGTTGCCACCCATACCCATCTCCTCTTGTGGGTTGCTATTATCCAACACCCTCTTTGTATTGTATGTTCAGGCTATGCACCTGTGTGGGACATGTGGGCATGCAATGCGCTACTGCATACCTTTGCACCCATTGCACAACATGTCACACAGGTACACTGGCAGCCATACACTTCACAGCTTGATGACAGTACAACAGGTGTTGTACACACGTAACACATATCCTGTGGGACATGGTCATATGTACAGGCATGTCCAACAGTCACATACCACTGCTACCCCTATATGACGGATATGCAGTACATGTGGCGGTACAGCAACTGTCACATGTACTCGTGCAATGCCCCCCTACCAACATGGAGTGGTACTGCCTGTGGGGGATGTGCTTCTGCATCCATGCTGTGCCCATAGCTGACAGTTGTACATCGATACGTGCAACATAACTCATTTGGTGTTCTCATGGGTGCATGTTCAACATGGCTCTGCATTGTTTGTGTCTGTCACACAGTCATTGTTGTACATGGTTTACATGCCAGCCATGGCTTACTATATGTGATTCCATGTACTTCATTGGGATACCATCTTTATACATTAGAACGGCGTATTCCAGCCATCACATAGCCTTCCTAGATGACACTGTTAGCCAGCCAGTAGTAGGTGTTCCGCCATCTGCACATTAGTCACACAGTACGAGGGCGGCTGATAACCATTCTGGGGACAGGGTGCTGACAGCTGTGGGTGGGTGTGATGCTGTCGACAACCATGACTGCACCTGATGGTCACATCTGGATGGGTAACATTCACAACACACACCTACCTTCACGTAGTAACACATCATCTACAACAATGGACATTCCTGCCAGAACAATGTGTGCAGTATGTCTGTATGACCACTGTAGGCACCACTGGTGGCCCCCAGCATGGCAGCCAACAGCACCAGTGTATATCCCGCAGAACCATGGGTTACACCATTCACAACACACCTGTCTCGGATGACCCTGTTGTGGATCACAGTGCAGTTCCACACATCATGTTACACTAGGCATCATGCACTGATATGTTGCGGACGTGTGAACAGCTGTGCAACTCAACATATGCACACATGACACATCACCTGGTACAACATATCTCTCATACAACGTGTTATTGTGACCACCCTGTGATGGCATTACACAGGCTACGTGTACTGGGACATGTGATGGCTCACCGGTGTATTCACCCTCTGGGTGTTTGTCTACCAAGTGTACAGTAGGCAGTGGTCTGACCACAGGGACACTGTACATTGACCTACTGTGTCACTGCAACTGTTGCCTATGCTCATACTGTACTTATACAGGCATGTGGTATCTGACCGCTATGACAGTCCTGGTCGACCACACTGCTGTGGCACACATGACCTGCAACCATCTGCCTGGGGTGTGGAGCACACATGTACATCTTCACATGCTATACTGCCTCTGTGGCGGTGTCACATAACTGTCTCCAGCAGGGCTGTAACAGGCAGGCACGGCATGGGGTCATGTGGGACAATGCTTGCATCTTCCACTGTGCTGCACACAAGCAAGGCACACACACTATTGCACCACTCACATTTATCTGCAGTGACTGGGACCTGCCTCCATGCTCTGCGCAGCACGCCTGCGAGTATGGATTGTACACGGATCGTACCTCCCAGGCACATACCTGGACTGCAACACCCACAGGAGAGGGGATCCCACATCACACAGTGTTTTGCACACATCCTGGATATTTGCCGAACACAATGCATCATAGGTGCTCAATGTGCAGATACCCATGTTTGTGACCGCTAGACACATTGTAACACGCAACAGAGTTGACATTGTACACCACAGATAACATGCTGTCTGTGTTGTTATACTGTACATTGGGCCTCAGACAGCTGATACTGCCATGTGCTGACAGCAACCCACACTTCTCTAGAATAGACACCCATGTACCTACACATGCTTGAGGCATGCACTCCACCCAGCTGGCTGACACATTACACAACACATACCATACCTACACTACCCTCAGCATGCACAATACCTCCATGTGTCTGGTGTGTTGCACCTGGGGTTATCCCCCCTTTGGTGGATGAACACATATGCTTCACGGCCCTGCTAGCCACACTCTGGAAACACACAGCATACACGGAACATGTGTACTACAGCCAGTACTACTGATGTCTGCTGACGGCAGTTGTTAATGGCATGACACCCCGGCAGATGGACAGTGTACATACATATGCTGACACATACCACAGTGCACTTCCGTAGCATGTACACAATGGTAGGGACCATGCTATTCCACACAGAGACATGGCGGTACTGACCTTTTCACAGACGCCACGGTGGTGGTCATGTTCCATGCACATCTGATATATGGGCACATGTGCAGGCTGTTGCACGGTGGTGTATATTCACATGTGTGGGGTGCATCACTTGTCAGCCATGGTGGGTACTCGAGGTCCATCACATGCTCCAAGGCTAGCTACCTACACATGACTGCCGCACATTGCAGTGTGGGGCATCAGGCAGTGTGGTGGTATGTCTGTGTTGTTTGGCTACATCCACATTCAATGTCACATACAATAGTCACCCAGGCATTGCAGACCGAGATAATGTTGGCAACGTGCCAGGCGATGGTGTACTTACCAACAATACACACTCTCACTCACTACAGGGTCACAATCCATACATGGACATCGTAGTGTCCCTGTGGACACATACATGGTACTGACATGCACACTTTATGTCCTGGGACACTGGCCCGATGTCACCTTCTGATGTCCCTAGCTGTTATGTCCCACAACCTGTTTGGTATGTGTCTCCGCACCAGCCCACTATATTCACTGCTAGCCTGTTGTCGGACATTGTGTACCTTGACCACCGCACAGCCGCATCTCTCGCACTACCCATGGGTGGCACTGCATTGCACGTGTGGGACTGCATTCATACACCCATGACTGGACCGTTCTGAATGGCACTGGGACACATCCTCACGAACGTGCTTCACGCACACTTTGATGGCCTCCATGCCTTTCCTGGCACCCTTGTTGGGCTTGTGTGTGCCACAGCATGCCACATACACATGCTGGCCATCTGTCGTACCATTGCATGGGCGGTTGGGGTGGTACAAAGGCCAACACATCAGACGTTGTCCTCACATTGCCCTTCAGCACCATTCCACGCTCTGGTATTGGCAACGTACACATCCACCTGCACATCATACCCTGTGTCTCAGGATGTTAGGCTATATGACTCCTGGACAGGACACACAGTGGTGCAGGCATATCATAGTACCTACTACATGTCAGGTACATATGGCATTACACAGTCCTCAGTCATGGGGCCCCTCATGTTCACTATTTGCTTACATACACAACATGCTGTCACAGAGTACTGTCCATGCCTAGATATCCCACACCTACATACCTGGCGCCATTATAGCTCCACCAGCTCATACCGATAACGACCATACGGGTGTCAGTGTGGCAGATACATCATGTGGGTGTCATGGCATCAGGATGCATGACACATGGTGCATGCACATCACCTTTGCATAGCAACATTCACCCACTGACTATCACATGGATACTGGCCCTGTACATACATATCACATTGTACATGGTTGCTGTACACACATATGCCCCACATGGTCCTGTGGCTACCATATTCCACTGTGGCATGGATACACTTCTGCAGGGCCACACCTATCTGTACTGTGTGTGATGCTGGTACATAGGTAGCCATTTTACCTGTGGCATACACACATCTACACACGGTCAAGGGTACAATACCACATTTATGGTGTACCTTCCACAATGGCTACAACTTTACATGGCACAGCATTGTCATGCCACGATGTGTACCAGGCTCGGACGGTTTACATATGCGGCTGACAGACGGAAAACACATCTGTACACATCTGCATACCACATACACAGGGGTGTCTTCTGTTCTGACACGGACCATGTCCTCCGCATTACTGATGTATATAATCCTCATACATGACAATTGCGGTGGGCAGTGTGAACGGACTGCTCATGGATATGTGCACACATGCCACACTGCATGGGCTGGGTTTCTGTGTTACTTCCGCAGACACAACACACACCATGCTGTGGAACATAGGTCCTGTGCACATCCTACAGGGACACACAGTGGCACTGTTCATGTGATACCTCCCTTGCTGTTTGAGTGACACGTAGTCATGGTACCACCACAGCAGCAGTACTGTGTAGACATGCAGTTGACATCCGCCTCTGCTGTTCACAGGACACTACCATGGGGAGGTGACACTACTGTGTACACTGCACATGTGTTTACACATGGACCTGCCAGACTTCATTGTTGCCCACAATGCACCTGCTACAGATCCTTTGGGCATGGTTACTTGGTGTACCTTCCATTTCGGATGGCTATGATGCTACTACTCTGTCCCATACCTACAGGCCATATGTATCCTGTTATTGTACATACCAATAGGCAATACCTCCATTATGCATGATATGCCTGTGATACTGTGTATAATGTCTGTCATATCCACCATGACAGCTTTACATTACACATAGTTGACATAGTATCCCCTACTGCAAGGCATACGTGCACGTCGGCCTCACATTACGTATGACATCGACGGTATATGCCCATACATATGTGTGCTGTGACAGTATACATACATGTCCTATCCCCTGCTATGGCACTTCCTTGTTGGACATCCACTGCCAGCATCAGCGTGTGGTCTGGCATTGTTCTCTCTAATGCCCCCCTGTGGCAGCCCTTGTGGTGTCTCGGCTGTGTACATGATGTCCCACTGCTGTGCACACGGTGTCCACAGTCGTTGGTATGCTCAGCAGGATAGCACTACATAACCACCTTTCACCACTCTCTGCATTATGGACAAATGTCATTACTTACAAACACCATTCCCATACAGTACAGCTTCGTCATACACATCATGCGTTACACACCCATACATATTGTGTGTTCTACATACCTTGTCGGTGTTTCGTTCCGTGTTTCGTTCCATGTATCGGTTTTCCTTTTTATTACTCTTTCGGTTGTACACTGCTGGTTCGGTATGAGCATACGGTTTGAATATCCTGGGAGTCATCCTTATATCCATCGATACCTGCAACACGTGGGTTCATCCCACCAATTGATGTTCCTCAGTGAGTAATTGTGCGCATATCACCTGTGCATCTACTCCATTCGGACATTACGCATCGTAACTGGGGTATGGTTGGATTCCTCACCTGGGCGTTGGCTATTTGCCCTACCTTCGTGGAGATGGTCTGTATTGTGTTATGTTATGTGTAACTGCAGCCGCTATGTGTGGCGACAGGTACATTTCGCAGTGGTGTTAGCCGTTGATTGTGTGTGTTGGGTATAGTATTTGGTTCGACATGTGGGTGTCCCTGTCCTGACGACGTCTGTTGATGGCGTTTTGCATTCGGATGTGTAACATGGCTGTTGTATTCCTTTAAACAACGCATGCAAGTATGCATCCGCCTTTGATTGTGTTTCCCACGTGAGATGTTGCGGTTATGCAGATGTCATTGACTGCCTGTATGTTTGTGCTGCTATTACGGCTTGTATCCCTTTAATATGTACGATGGGGGATATCGGAGGTTGTAGGTGACGGATACGGGTTGTGGGCCTTGCATCTCTACATACACTGTATGGTTGTCTGTGTGCTCCATCCCTGCCTGGAGAGTTGACAGTTAATTGTCTGTTGGTCTGGGAGTGTAGGTTGTGTTGTTGTCATGTGGTGTTGGTATCAGCTGCGTGTGTGCTTCATGCATGTATTCCTCCACCACATCTGTGGTATAACAGCGGTTGTTTGTACGTGACGACTATCCATTGTCATTCTGTCCCAGATATTTACAATCATTGTGGTCCTGTTCTTGGGATGGCCTGTTTGCCAGTGGTTGCCACCTATTCAGGTGGGGATTGCTTGTTTGACACTTGTAGAACACACAGCGGTGTTTACGGGCCAATACGTGGCCACGGTCAGCACTGGGGTAGCACATACGTATTTCCGCGGTACATACCTATTGCTGTGTGACTTTGCCGACGTATCGTTTTGCAATTAGCATATCGGTGTCATACATACGGGCATGATTACTACATACGTCCTTTCCATTTCCTGTGGGGTATATTCCTGTGCTACAATCTGGGACATTGTCACTTTGTATCGTTCTACGTCGCCACATGCCTAGCCAGGGTGGGGCTCTCACTACTACTTTGGGACTACTGGTGTACATATGCCTGTGGCTAATGTACTGTATGCCTACACATATTATTCCACTCTGCCTCTAACATGGCACCAACATACACATATTACGGAGACACACACATTACACTCGCACAGCGACACACAAGGCACCCTCACCGCACACATACACATACTACGGCACTCACGGGGACGGTTGCACACAGTACCTGCGTGGGCCGCGTCACCGGCGGCGGTGTCTATCTCCCCCCTCATATCATCATACTATTACCCGCGCACGTACTGTTACTGTACTGTGGCCTGGCGATCATTCCGACTCACGGTTATGCATTTCGGTATGTTGCCCTTTCCATGGTTGGCGGTATCCTCTTCTGTTAAACCTCCCAGATGCTCAGGTTGTCGTTTCACTATGTATACTATGTACAGATATCGCGTGTTACATCTCTGTCACCTTACATCCCTCTGATTCCCTGTCTTAACTGTAGTACTTATATGTATATGTGTACATATATTTCTATATATGTAATTATATCTATCTACATATATGTATATGCACATATATACATGTTTATATGTATACACTTTGCGGCAAACGTGGCAGCATACAGCAACACCGTCTGCTGTAGGACCCGCATACGGTTCAGGTGTTGGCGTTCCATGCTCCACTGGCTGTTGGGTGTACACTGTTTGGGGGCTGCCTATGTTGGAGTCACACATGGGGCCACCCATACGGTACACTTTATGGGTGGTCATGTTTGTGTGCCGTCCATTTCACTGTGTGTGCAGGTAGGGAGGTGTCAGTCCATGGGGCCTATGCTGTCAGAGTATGTGCTATACGTTCCCTCTTTGCCAGGGCATAGGCATATTGGGTACACCTCTGTCTGCCTACTGGGGCTGGCACAGTGTGTTCATGGTCCTGAACCCTCTGTGCCTGGACTGGCCTTGGCAGTTGTGGTGGGCTTTGTTGCCCTTCACCATTATGTCCCTGCAGCAGCTGCTTCCGCAGGATCATATTATGTAGCATGGCACATACTATGAATATGTGGGCACATGTGCCTGGAGAGTACTGCAGGGCTCCACCGGATGTATCCAAGCACTGGAACCGTGATTTCAGCATCCCAAACACACGCTCTATGATTATTCTGGTTTGTGCGTGTGCCTCATTATGGCGTTCTTGCATGTGTGTGTGTGCATTTCTGATGGGAGTCATCATCCACGGCTCCAGTGCATAGCCAGCAGCCCCCACAAGGTGGCCTTGTGGGATGTCCCCCCTGGCGAATACCTGGTACAGCTGTGAGGCATGCCAGATATGGGAGTCGTGGTAGCTTCCAGGGCTGCCAGCACACACATCCATGATAATGCCCTGCGCATTGCACATGACCTGGCAATTGATGGAGGGGAATCCCTTGCGGTTTATGTAGCGTCTACCCTGCTCCCCAGGTGGTGACTTGATTTGTATGTGCGTACAGTCTATCACACCCAGTATCTCCGGGTATTGTGCCACACGGTGGAAGTGGCGCATATTGCTAGCCAACTCCTCCTGAGATCTGGGGAAGTATATATGCTCATTGGCATGTGGTAACATGGCATCCAGAAACTGGTGTAGTACCCTGGATGCTGATGCCTGTGAGATGCCCATTATATCCCCAGTTGGCCTTTGAAAGGTACCTGTGGCCAGTATTCGCAAGCTTACACATACCTTTGTGTCCACTGGGATGGGCTCCCCTCTGTTGTTTCTTGTTCTCAGGTGTGGCCGGCACAGCTCCACTATTTGCTGTAACGTGTCCCTATCCACCCTGTAATGCTCTACTATCTCCAGGTCTTGTAGCCCCTGGTAGGTTACCCTTGGTCTGAACACTCTCCTTCTCCTCTGAGGCCTACGGTAGTTGTCAGCACCCTCCTCCACAACACCGTCTGTCTCTAACACATGCTGATGGATCACGGCCACGGCAGCACCCAACATGTACATTTTAAAAGTTCACCGTGTGTTTACACCTATGGTGCGGCATTTGGGAATACACGGCTGTGTGTTGTGTGCATTCACACTTTATACTGTTGTGCTGTACACCCGGTGATGTCATAGGGTGTGTCTGTGCGGCCGTATCTGGGGATTATCTTCCGTGTTTTACCGTTGGCACTGCAATGCTGTTGCCTTTGGTGTTGCATTACTCTTGCCTGCAATGGATTACCTTTCGACCTTCCCTTACTATTTCTGCATGTTGCACCTACTATTTCCTGGCATGCATCCTGCAGAGCCCTGTCATGTGTAGTTTCTGGGACATGGCATATTGTGCGTTTTGTGTGCCGCCGCCGTTGTGCTGTCTGTCTGCTTGGCTCTGCTGTGTCAGGTCTTCACTCTTTGCAATCTGCTACCTCCCCTACTTTCTTTGCATTCATATGCCTCCCCTATCCCGTTTTGCAGGTTTCTGCATGCAGAGTTGTCAGCTGCCGCCGATTGGCCTTCGTGGGTTGATTAGTGTTGATTGCTCATTACTACTCCAATTACACTTCTTCCGCATTTCCTCATATTCTCAACATCACCTTCCTGTTTCCGATGTTATTTGCGGGACGAGCGTCACATGACTGGGTTAAGGGAACGTAGTCATCCTCATGCACATGCACCTCTGCGCGCATTGTGTGCTCTCAGCTCAACTATTTCCCCACACACCGGTCCTGCAGCTGTGATGTGCAATGTACAGCCCAGGTTTGCTGAGCTCCAATGTGCTTCCTCCTACAGTGGCACACCCCTCTGCAGGTGACATGTATTCCCTCTGAGCCACTCCTTGGTGTATTACTGCTGCGCCGTTTGGTACAGCCTTACGCCGGCGGGGGTTTTGCGATTCAGTATTATCTGCCTCATTTGCATGGCATTGACTACTAATTCATAGTTACCACGCCGAACACTGCCGCGAGTCCTTGGCAACCCTTGCACCGTGGTTGTGGCTTTCCATGCATACCATGGTGTATTGTGGCTGTGAAGCTGATGTGTATTACGCTGCTGTTTTATAACATTGTCATATTATTTCATTGTTTTGCACCTTCTGCAAACATGTCCTGGGGTTCTGCTGTGAGTTTCTGTGGACATACCATTTATGTTATTATTTACATGTTGTGCATGTTTTCTTTTGACATTCTCTGTGTATTTCGCCATTGGCATATGGCAACAGTGTGATACCTGATGCTGACAGCCTTCCGTTACTCCTATGTTATGTTTGGGAAAATGTAAACCATTTTTTTTGGTTTACATTGCCGTGGCCTTATGCTACGCCTGCGCCACTTCGTGGATCGCTATATGCCTTCATTTGCATGGTGCAACACTGCACATGGGGTGTGTAGCATACCTACGCCGGGGGCGGTGCAGATCCAGCGCACGCCGGTAGTGCACGTGGGATTGGATCGTACCTGAATCGCTCGGCGGCCATATTTGGCGTTGTAACGCCTACGCTATGCGTGCGCCTGGCGCAAGGTTCATGAATCCCGGGGACAGTTAAAATCAATTTAAATACTCTATTTTTTTGTAAAAAAAAGTGCAGATAAAGGTACTTAAATTCTCTTATACGTCCAGTTGAATACAGCAAGTTCTTAGCCGGCCAAAGCTGAGGTTTTTAAGCAGAAAATATTTCACACTGTACCACTTAAATAGGCAAGGACAGGAAATCAAAGAATGTGGCTACCCCCACACCTGTAATTACTAGCAAACAATCCTCTTGGAATTACATCGGTCATATACAGACATTCCTAGACATTTTATTTATGTAGCACAGTGTGGGTGACAGTGCTTAATACAACACTACTATTAAGTGATTGTAAATTTACATTACCATATGATACCAGAGTAAACACATGCAGTCCAGCAGTTAGACCTTTATTATTTATTTATTTATTCCAGTTTGATGACTGGGGAGATCCACTGGGCCTAGGGAGCCTGTTTTCAGTGGAGGCCCGGGGAGAAAAGCTCCACAATACAAGTTTAATTACATTATTAATTACAAAGAAAGTTACATGATTAGTTGCAAAGAAAGTTAGGATTACAAACAACAGGTAGCATTCTAAAGAAAAGAGAAATAAAATATTTACAATTTAGTTCACAGGGCTTAGGGAGAATACTTTAGTGGAGGCTTGGGGAAAAACGCTAGACTTTAAAGTTTAATTACAGAATGCTTTTAGTGGAGGCTCGGGGAGATAGCTCTACAATACAAAGTTTTATTGTATGATTAATAACAGAGGACGTTAGGGATTGCAAGCAACAAGTAGCATTCAAAGGAGTGAGAAAAGAAATAAACAGTTTACCTTCAGGAGTGAAAACAGGCATATAGGATTGTGGCAAGATTTTGCAGTTTGTTTACATCTATAATCATTAATTTAAAGTGAGATTAGAGAGGTAAGAAGGTTAGCCTGGGGTAAAGGGAGGGGAGAGCTTGAGAGGAACGGGTGGAAGAGTAAAATTGCATTTCCTGTTTAGACAGAGGTAAGAATGAAGTTGAGTTTTGAAGTTATTAAGGTTGTCACAGGTCCTCAGTGTGGAGGGCAGAGCATTACATTTTTTAGGTAGGGAATAAGATATCAGAAGCTACCCAGCTGGGCGCTTGGGTTTATGGATGGTGATCAATTTTTGGTGGATAGATCTAAGGGGTCTGAGGGGGGTTATAAGGTTGCAGAATATTGGATAGTGCAGGGCACTTTGTATTTTGGAACAATAATTTGTGGGCTGCGGTGATCTGGTGAAGGTTAAGTAGATTGGGGAGTTCAAGCCAGTTTAGAGAGTGTAGGGAGGTGCAGTGGTGAGAGGAGGATTTTGCATTTGTGGCAGATCTGGCTATTTTATTGTAACATTCTTCCAGTTTGGAGGTGAGTGTGGAAGATAAATTAGTGAGCAGAGGAGCACCATACAGAAGAGAGGGGAGAAGGTAGGTAGTGGTGAGAGTTAGTCTGGTGGAAGGAGAGAAGAAGTGATTGTTTCTGTAAAGTAGGCCTAGTTTTATGTGGGTTTTCTTGATATTTAGCTGGATGTGATTGTTAAATTTTAGGTGTTTGTCAATGGTTACACCAAGAAGTTTGGCTGAGGGTACGACCTCGATAATGGAGTTGTTAAGGCTGGTGATTTGTAGTAAGTTTTTGTCAACAGGGAAGGATTTTGAGGGAGGGAATAGAAGGATTTTTCTTTTGTTGGCATTTAGTGAGAGGTGATTTTGGAGCATTCAATTTTCGGTGGTGGAGAAGGCAGCTTGAGTTAGAGATTGGAGATCTTTTAGGTTAGAGGCATGACAGATCAGAATGAAATCATCAGCGTATTGCACAATTTTGGTGTTAGGTATGGCTTTGTGGAAGTTGCTAATAAAGATATTGAAAAGCAATGGGCCAAGGATCGAACCTTGGGGTACTCCAGTGGGGGTTGGGAGGAAAGTGGAGGTGGCCTGGCCCCATTTCATGGCTTGGGATCTATCAGAAAGGTATCTGGAGAACCAGGTAAGAGTTTTATTGGAGATGCTGAGGTTAGATAGATGATTTAGTAGGTGACTATGGGAGATGGTATTGAAGGCTTTAGATAAGTCTAGCAGAACAGAGGATACAATATTACCACAGTCATGAGCAGAATTGATAGAATGTAAGAAGGAGAGAAGGGCGGAGTTGGTACTGTGTCCAGGGCAGAAGCCATGTTGGGTAGGGGAGAGTAGTTGGTGTTTGGTAAGGAATGGCAGGAGCTGTAAGTGGATACATTTTTCAAGAATTTTGGAGATTGGGGAGAGGATGGCTATGGGGCGAAAATTGGAGGTGTTAAAATTTTTGCCACCCTTGTGAAGTGGAAGTATAAAAGCAGAACACCATAGTTTGGGTACACAGGATTCGAGTAGTGATCTATTGATCAGGATGCTGATAGGAAGAGCAATACTGTCAGAAGCTATTTTAGGAAGGAGGAAGGAATGTTGTCAGGGGCATTGGAGCAAGGTTTGAGTTTAGTGAGAAGTCTCTCTATTAGTTTGGTGGAGATGGGTTTGAGTTCAAAAGTGGGGGGGGGTTGAGCAATAGGAGGTGGAGGGTTATTGATGGTAAAGGTCTTGGTTAGCTCAGCAATAGAAGAGGTAAAGAAGGTATTGAACATTATTGCAATTTCAAGGTCAGATTTGCTGGAGCCTGGGCAAGGGTTGTTTTTTGTACCAGGTTTAAAGAGAGAATTAATAGAGATCTAGAACTGTTTGGGTTTTTTTGTGTGATTTGCTTGTAGTTTGATGTAGTAAGACTTTTTGTCTTTAATAACTTGTATTTTGGCTTGGTTTCTCAGCTGTTTGTATTTAAGTAAGATTTCTGGTTGTTTATGTTGGAGGTAAGCTTTCCAGGTTTTATCTCTTAGCAGCATAATTTTTTTGGTGTCTTTGGTGAGCCATGGGGTGGTATTTGCTTTAACTCTTTTTGTTCTTATTGGTGCTAGGGAGTTAAGGACAGTTATGAAAGTAGAGTTGAAGTAGTCAAAGGCTGCATCTAACGGAAAGGTTTTTTAAGGGGTTCCGGTTAGTTAGCTTAAGGGAGTCAGAGAAAGTAGTAGGTTAAAGTTAGAGAGGTTGCGGGTTTGAATGTAGTGGTGGGAGTGTGGGGAAATGGGTGTAGCCCGATGGATGAAGGCAGGGAGGTGGTCTCCTAATGGGTCAGGAATGACACCAGATTTTAGGGCTTTGTTAGGGTGGGATACTAGTATCCAGTCTAGTATATAGCCTGGGGGGTTGTTTTTGTTAGGTCTAGAAATAGAGTTTGTAAGTTGAGTAAAGTTAAATAGATTGATTGATATGGTGGGGTTATGGTGAATAATTTTGTTCCTGCCAATATTTACATCTCCCATGATGTAGGTTTCTAGCTTAATGTTGGAGGACGTCCAGGAGAGGATGTCTTCCAGGATGCTAGTGTTGTTACCAGGAGGAATATAAAGGGACATGATACAGATGCTCTTATGGTTGTTCAGTTTTAGTAGGCCAGTTACAAGTTAAGCATTATTGAAAGAAGGAATGGGGTTAGGATATGGAGTGATGGAAAAGTGGTTGTAGTAGATTAGGGCTACACCACCACCTCTTCGATTTTGGTGGTCAGAACGAAGAGATAGAATTCCAGGGGGAAGGAATTCAGAGTTGCTTATATGAGGTTTTAGCCAGGTTTTGGAGATAGCTACAATGTCAGGAGACTTGTGATTGAGCCAGGCGTGAAAGTGGCTTAATTTATTATTCACGCTTTGGGCATTGATGGTGAGGAATTTGAGGTATTTATTGGTGGATTTGTTGTAGTTATTAGAGGGGTTTGTAGGAGTGAAGTTAGGTCCTGGATTGGGGTGAATGTCACCGGCTAAGCAAAGGTGCATGAGAAGGGGAATACGTTTATATGGTTTACAATTAGATAAAGGTGGCTGGTAGAGAGTAGGTTTAGGTTTGCAGTATTTAGTAGAGTTTGAGAAAAGTTTTACTTTTAAGAGATGGATAGGAAAGGAGGGAATTAAGGAGGCTGGGATGTTATGGAAATGGGCTGAGTGGGATGGGATGGGAGGTAGTGGAGATGGGTGTAGATGAATATTGGTATAGGAGGTGACATGGTAAAGAGGTAGTAGAAGGAGGAAGAGGATAGATGTTGAGGTGCAGATGTGAGGAAGAGGAGTGAACATGGTAGATGAAGCTTATTAGAAGTGAAGTAAAGGGGAGGGAAAAACCTTCCAATCATGGCAAAGTGTGGGAAACCAGCACTATTTAAACCCAACAGGCGGGAATGCATCTTATAACTTGTTGTAGCTTCCCCTTGTAGGCACTATATCTGGTTAGATGGGGAGTGGAGGAACAGTGTTTGAGGATTGGCTGATGAAGAGGGAGGAGAGTTTGGGGATTGGCTGGTGGACAGGGAGGGATTATAGGAGGAGAATAAGTGGAGGAATGCTGGGGCGGGTGGGAATTGGGGGCAGGGTAAGGGAGCAGAGTGAGCCCGCAGGGAGAACGGAGCGGGAAAGAGTAGCAGAGTGAGAGAGACCAGGTGAAAAAGTATCAGCCACTACTGTTCATAGTAAAGGTAAGTAATTTATTTGGTAGAAACTACGTAAAGTGTTACCTTTATGTGAGAACAAAGAAAAAAAACAAATATAGGGGAGCTTTGTTCCTTAGTTGTCAGACTATTATGCTTAGTTAGAAAATATGAAGTTCCACAACCACTGCACCACTATTCACCAAAGCAACGACGTTCACTTATGAAAACCAATTTATTGTTACAAAAAACAGACTTAGCGCTTTCACCATTAAAATGGCATCCTCAGAGTCATTTGAAACACTGAAAACTTGCACATTATATATCCACACACCCCACTGATTAGTCATGACATCATAATTAGTTAATTAAAATTGGTTAAAATAAAACTCAAAAAGCTTGTTTTTGACAACTAAAAATGCTTGTAAACAATATGCTTGTGGAAATAACTATTGAACCCCCCCACATACACACACACACATATTCATAAATTAAACATATATTCTTGTTAAAACTGTGTAGTAAAACATTCAACATGTGACAATTTGCTTGAATGTGCTAACAATTCCTATTGAATGTAGTATAGTAATACCCTTAAATAATAGCTGACGTGTTTCAAAATAGATTTGAGGGAAATGTTGTCATTAAGACCAGGGTACCTCATAGCATTTAATCGCAATTGCCATTCAGTTTCTAAAAAGGCTACCCTGTTTTTTATGTCTCCCCCTGCCTCATGGTGCACTCTGTCAACTACAAAGAACAAAAACTTACTAAAATTGGGACAATGACTAGTGTGCAAAAACAAAGCATTGTGTACATCTTTTTTCTTGATTGACCTAGTATGTTCCATAATCCTGTCCTTGAGCTTTCGTGTGGTCATTCCTACATAGAAAGCATCACAGGACATGCAAGAAGCCACATAAACTAAATTCTTGGTGCTGCAACTACAAATTCCTGGACAAGCTATAGTTCTTCCAAAACCAAGTACACAAATGTAGGCCCCTTCCGCAATAAATCTACAGCATTTACAAGATCCACATTTGGTCATTCTAGATTTGACATACCTACCATCCTTCTCCAAAATTGTTATAACATTTTTTCCTTTACTGAAAACAATCAGCGGCTTGTCACCAATCACCCTTTTTGTGTCAATACTCAGTGCGTTAATCCACGCACTCCTCAAACAAGCACCAATTTCATCTGATTTGTCATTAAATTTCAAAATAAAGGCTGAACCATCCATCCTATTGTCCCCTTTGGTCCCCTTTGCAACCATCAAGTCAGAATCAACAATTGTTCTAAGAATTGGCGAATAAATAGACCTTCTCTTTTTATACACTTCCCTTTTGATTCTCAACAATAACTCCAAAGGGTAACCTCGGTCCAATAACAGACCTTTCTTTCCTAAATACCTCGTCATCGCTGACAAGTCTGGAAATACGCACCATTTGGCCCTTAGCCACCCCTTTTCTCTGGTGGAAGGGGTGACAACTCCCAAAGTGCAACAGTGAGTTTGAGTAACTGTCTTTCCTAAAGATGGTACTCGTTAAGCCAGATGATTCTTTGACTAAGGTAATATCTAAATAATTGATACAACCCATGTTCCACACATACGTAAACTTTAAAAATTCCGTGGTGGAACCAAGATACTCAACAAATTCACCAGCACTAGATTCATCACCGTCCCATAAAATCAGTAAATCGTCAAGAAACCTGTTGTACATCACAATTTTTTGCTTAAAGTTTGAGGGAAAAACATGAGCTCTCTCCCATGCTAACAAAACTAAGTTAGCAAGCACAGGGGCACATTTTGCCCCCATAGCAACCCCAGATCGTTGCTTATAAACCTCACCCTCAAATTTCATAAAATTGTTTTTAAGAACTATTTCCATAAGATCATAAAGCAAATTAATCTTGCCCTTGTCAACATATTTGCTAGCATTAAGACTATCAAAAAACATTTCCAAATCTAGTTCCTGTGGAATGACCGAAAAAAGGTTGACTACATCAATAGTCAAAAAACCAAAAGAGTTGACATCATTTTTGCACCCCCTTGGTCTTTCCAAACAATGCCATGAGTCTTTCAAAATGTGAGAGACTTCTCCCAATGCTGATTTAGAATATTCATCAACGTATGCTGCAAGTGGCTCTGTTTTGGACCCCCCAGCAGCCACAATTGGTCTAAATTGTAATTTGTCTGTCCCTTTGTGAACCTTGGGCGATACCAAAGATATTGGGCATAGTAGGAAACTTTACAGTCAGGTAGTCGTATTCGGTTTCACAAATAACACCCTGATATAGTGCATCCAGTAGAAATAAATCAATCTTCTGGTATGCCCTATTGATTTCATTGACAGAAACCCTGGTGTAAGTACTATCATCTTCTAGAAGCTCCATCATACTTGAAATATAATCAATCGTATTCATAAGAACCATGCCCCCACCTTTATCAGGTTTCATACATCTAATGTGCCTAGAGGTTTTTAGTTCCTTAAGAACCAACCTTTCATCAACAGATAAATTGTCAGGAATGGCACTTTTGTTCAAACAAATCCTCCTGAGGTCGTTCTCCATTAACTTCTCCTGAACGACTATCTCTGGGTTGTATGGAGGAATAAAGGTGCTCTTTCTTTTCAACCTAACCAAGCTTCCATTGTTGACAGTTTTGTTGTATTGCTGGTCAGTAGCAAAGTACAGTTGTAAATTCAATGTCCTCGTAAATAACCTCATAGCAATCAAAACCTCTGCAATATCCAACCTAAAATTGGGGACAAATTTAATACCCTTGCTAAACAAATCAAAATGAGTGTCTGTTAAGTCAACATCAGTGTAGTTGTATATAAAAAAAACATGTTTCTGTGCTATATCACATTTTGAAACAACTTCATCTATAGTATCACACTGAACCAAGTGATTACTATCAACAGTTTGTACATCAAGAAAATCATGTTTGTCAGCTAAGCTACTGCTGACTGAAATTAGAGACTCATTGTTAACAACTGAAGAACCATAGTCATTTTCTACATGTGTTGACCCAAAATTCCTTGTCACCCATTTCAGTATGTTGGGCACCCATGTCAACATCCAAACAATTGAAATGGGTGACAAGGAATGAGTCTGTAATTTCAGTCATTAGTAGCTTAGCTGACAAACATGATTTTCTTGATGTACAAACTGTTGATAGTAATCACTTGGTTCAGTGTGATACTATAGATGAAGTTGTTTCAAAATGTGATATAGCACAGAAACATGGGGGGGTCCAAAACAGAGCCACTTGCAGCATACGTTGATGAATATTCTAAATCAGCATTGGGAGAAGTCTCTCACATTTTGAGAGACTCGTGGCATTGTTTGGAAAGACTAAGAGGATGCAAAAATGATGTCAACTCTTTTGGTTTTTTGACTATTGATGTAGTCAACCTTTTTTCGGTCATTCCACAGGAGCTAGGTTTGGAAATGTTTTTTGAAAGTCTTAATGCTAGCAAATCTGTTGACAAGGGGAAGATTAATTTGCTTTATGATCTTATGGAAATAGTTCTTAAAAACAATTTTATGAAATTTGAGGGTGAGGTTTATCAGCAACGATCTGGGGTTGCTATGGGGGCAAAATGTGCCCCTGTGTTTGCTAACTTAGTTTTGTTAGCATGGGAGAGAGCTCATGTTTTTCCTCAAAATTCAAGCAAAAAATTGTGATGTACAACAGGTTTCTTGATGATTTACTGATTTTATGGGACGGTGATGAATCTAGTGCTGGTGAATTTGTTGAGTATCTTGGCTCCACCACAGAATTTTTAAAGTTTACGTATGAGTGGAACATGGGTTGTATCAATTATTTAGATATTACCTTAGTCAAAGAATCATCTGGCTTAACGAGTACCATCTTTAGGAAAGACAGTTACTCGAACTCACTGTTGCACTTTGGGAGTTGTCACCCCTTCCACCAGAGAAAAGGGGTGGCTAAGGGCCAAATGGTGCATATTTCCAGACTTGTCAGCGATGACGAGGTATTTAGGAAAGAAATCTACAAACTGATTGGTCTGTTATTGGACCGAGGTTACCCTTTGGAGTTATTGTTGAGAATCAAAAGGGAAGTGTATAAAAAGAGAAGGTCTATTTATTCGCCAATTCTTAGAACAATTGTTGATTCTGACTTGATGGTTGCAAAGGGGACCAAAGGGGACAATAGGATGGATGGTTCAGCCTTTATTTTGAAATTTAATGACAAATCAGACAAAATTGGTGCTTGTTTGAGGAGTGCGTGGATTAACGCACTGAGTATTGACACAAAAAGGGTGATTGGTGACAAGCCGCTGATTGTTTTCAGTAAAGGAAAAAATGTTATAACAATTTTGGAGAAGGATGGTAGGTATGTCAAATCTAGAATGACCAAATGTGGATCTTGCAAATGTTGTAGATTTATTGCGGAAGGGGCCTACATTTGTGTACTTGGTTTTGGAAGAACTATAGCTTGTCCAGGAATTTGTAGTTGCAACACCAAGAATTTAGTTTATGTGGCTTCTTGCATGTCCTGTGATGCTTTCTATGTAGGAATGACCACACGAAAGCTCAAGGACAGGATTATGGAACACACTAGGTCAATCAAGAAAAAAGATGTACACAATGCTTTGTTTTTGCACACTAGTCATTGTCCCAATTTTAGTAAGTTTTTGTTCTTTGTAGTTGACAGAGTGCACCATGAGGCAGGGGGAGACATAAAAAACAGGGTAGCCTTTTTAGAAACTGAATGGCAATTGCGATTAAATGCTATGAGGTACCCTGGTCTTAATGACAACATTTCCCTCAAACCTATTTTGAAACACAAGTCAGCTATTATTTAAGTGTATTACTATACTACATTCAATAGGAATTGTTAGCACATTCAAGCAAATTGTCAAATGTTGAATGTTTTACTACACAGTTTTAACAAGAATATATGTTTAATTTATGAATATGTGTGTGTGTGTGTGGGGGTCAATAGTTATTTCCACAAGCATATTGTTTACAAGCATTTTTAGTTGTCAAAAACAAGCTTTTTGAGTTTTATTTTAACCAATTTTAATTAACTAATTATGATGTCATGACTAATCAGTGGGGTGTCTGGATATATAATGTGCAAGTTTTCAGTGTTTCAAATGACTCTGAGGATGCCATTTTAATGGTGAAAGCGCTAAGTCTGTTTTTTGTAACAATAAATTGGTTTTCATAAGTGAACTTCGTTGCTTTGGTGAATAGTGGTGCAGTGGTTGTGGAACTTCGTATTTTCTAACTATTTGACCCTGGTTTGGGTTGCTGTGTGGGTTATTATGCTTAGTTAGTGTCAGGCTACTTAGTTATTGTCAGACTATTATGCTTTTATTTACATACAACCTGTATGAGACTCTTCCTGCCATATTATCTGGTGTATGCAGTACATATCTTAAACAATACAGGTTTTATACAGGCAATTAACTTACTACTACTTTTAGATTTATTTCCTATGACAGTGCATGCAAGAGTATTACTAACCTGCCTCGCATTGGAACCACGCCAATCTACATCCATGGGCCTCCTGGTTCATAGCCCGCTCACTTGCCGCTGTGAAAGACATAAGAGGAATATTTAGCCATACCTATCTATAATATACATAAACTGGCAATTATTAAACAGGTAGTGGACTGATACTTACACACGGCTGGGACTTCCCCTGTCCTCCTAGCCTCTTGGATCCACTGATCTAAGAGATCCCCCTTTCGCCGCTTCAGGTCAGCATAATGATGCCTGACCTGCTCACCAGTTCGAGGTATGCCAGTAGCACTGGTAAGGTAATGGGTGATTTGGTCCCAGGCTTCTGCTTTGTATTGGGAACTCTGGTACTGACCCTGCAGCAGTCTCATGTCATGGTCTTTCATAAGGAGTCCTGCCATGACTCGGGACTCCTGGATGCCCCAGCGCTGTGCCTGAAAGTGTCCAGATATAGTGCCTACAAGGGGAAGCTACAACAAGTTATAAGATGCATTCCCGCCTGTTGGGTTTAAATAGTGCTGGTTTCCCACACTTTGCCATGATTGGAAGGTTTTGAAAAGGCTAAGCTATGGGCAAACTTGTTTCCCTAAGGTTGGCATTGCTTAAAGGGGGTATACCAATGGGAAGATTGAGTTAGCTGGCCTACATATTGCTTACACCTACTAAGCTGGGCTGTGCAATGCTTAGCTTTGCTTAATATTTAAGTTGCATTGTATTTGCATTGTGGCATTGATTTATTATTCATTACATGTTATATATGTGTTTAGTATCAATGATTCATGTGTATTTACACTATATGGGGTCCTCGTGTTTATTAGGGGATTTCAACACTTTATTACAATGAGACCTCACATATGGATTTAATGCAGTACTCCAGTTCACATATTTATGTTATGTAGTAGGTTATACAACATAAAACTGTATATAAATTCCTTTCTCATGTTCAGTTTGAATTTCCTATAGTGGTGATCTATTTGGTGATACCTCAATTGTATGTACTACTGTGATGGCTTAGTGTTTAACTACTGTGACTGTAGTGTACAGGGCCTGGGTTCAAGCCCTGCAAAGACTGGCTATTTTGTTTCTGGCCAGAACAGCAGTTGATGCATACAGAGTGATTAAGGCACTTTTAAGCAATTGTAAGCAGGTTTGCTTGGGTTTGCTTGAAGGTAAGCAATGCTAACCTCTGGTTAAATATGTTTACAGAGAGGGAGCTTCAATATTGCTTAACCTCTGTGCGCATTGCTTACCATCACGCAAACAGGCTTAAACTCACTTACTACTGCTTAGATATGCTTACTCCCACTTACTACTGCTTGATTATGTTTACACGTGCTTATTAATGCTTACTCCCGCTTACCACCACATTAATTTAGACAGTAATGTCTACTGGTTCTTGGGAAGATGGTATAATTGGAAACTGTATGAAATTATCATTCATTATACATTTTACCTTCCATTTGTATCCCTGATTCCTGTGTACATATACTGTATGGGGCACTTGTGATTATCTGTGGATTTTGCAACATTATGACAATGACACCTCACATCTGCATTTAATGCAATACTCCAATTCATAAATATATGTTATGTCGTAGGTTATCCAACAAAATAAATTGATCATAAAGTGATATGACATGGAAAATGGATTGTACTGGAGTGGGACTCAAACTAGGAATGACTGCTCGTAAGGTGAATACTCTGCCCACTACACTATTGCTGCACTGCTTCATTTACATATGTCTTGCTTTTTAGCCTCTTGTGCCATTTAAGCTGCATTAACAGTAGCTAAGCAATGGGCAAATCCAAGCAACTATGGCTAAATTTAATCTGTTTTATTAAAAAAAAGTCTGTATCTTTACTGTTTTAAATATTGCTCTTGTAAACTTGGGGGCATATTGCTGGGGGTATGCAAACACCTATGAGTGGTCTCGCTCATTCTTATTCATACTCTGCTGTTCTTCATTGCAGGGGCATGTATATTCTGAGAGCTCTGCTCTCAGACACACCCCCTGCACTTGCACATGCTCCATGTCCGTTTAGGAACTCAGGCAGCGCACCTTCATTAATATGCAGGGCGTGTTGCCATCCTGCTCTTAAATGGCTGCTTCCATGCAGGACTGAGCTAGTCCTGCACTGAAGGATAGTGAATCCAGGGGACTATATATTTTTAAATAAAAGAATTACTTCCTAAGCCTATATGCTTTAAGAACTGTTTTTATAGAAATGTAGTCATTCACACCCAAACCCTAATGTGCTCTTATCTTAAAAATCCAATGTAGTTCTGCTTGTTCTGTTTTATTAACCATATCCCCCTTCCTTATATTTTCATATATATCTTCAAGGACCACAAACCTGAATTCATAGCTATCGGCTTCATCATTCATATGCTTGGCAATGGCACTATAATTCAGGCCCCCCTGAGCATAATTCAAATGGTCCCTTATCCGCTCTTGTAGTCACCCATTTGTCTTGCCTACATCAAACGACTTGCAAGACAAACATCGGGCCAAATATATTAAATTCTTAGTATTGCAATTGGCTTGGGCTCTAACATGATATTTTTAACCACTAAAAGGATGGATAAAAACACTTGTTTCCTCAATATAAACACACAAGAGGAGGAAAAATAAGGTCTCTTTCGAGTACCCTCTTGAGTACTGTTACCTAGCAGGCAACTTAGCTGACAGTCGTAGTGACCACTCCCCCACTTTCCTAATTGGCACCACACAAACAGTCTCAAGCCCATTATCCACAGGCAAATATGGAACAAGTCCAACTTCAACCCCAACTCCTTCATCTCCTCCCTGCAAAAAAATAACTGGTCACCACTAAAATACTTCAACTTAGATGAGGCTGTCCACTTCTTCAACAATACCTTCCTCTCCATACTAAACACACATGCTCCTGTAATAAATGCCAAAGTCAGATCCAGGCATGCCCCATGGTTACAAAAGACCACCAGAACCCTAATGAAATCCAGAGATAAGGCCTGGGAGCACTGGAAACTAACAAAAAATAACTCAGATAGGCAATCAATCCTTGAACTATGCAATAAAGCCAAAAAGCAAATAAAATTAGACAAATCCCTCTACTATAAATCCGCCCTAAATTCTACCAACCACAACCCTAAGCAATTTTGATCCACTATCAACACTATCCTCCACCCAGGGAAGGTTGATACCCCCCATCCATTCCCCCCTCCTCCAGCGGTATTGCTGCATCTTTCAACAAACACTTCACTGAAACTATAACATCTCTAAACAAACAACACTTCCCTACAACAGTCCCCCCAGTTCCTAACCACAAACCCCCCCCCTCCTAACCCTAAAGCCCTCACTCCTCTTTTCTTCTTCACCTCAGTACCTACCTCCAACATAAAAAGACTATTGTCAAAATTTAAACCCACCAAACTCACAGCTGACAACCTCCCCTCGGAATACTTGAAAATTGCAGCTGATACACTAGCCTACCCAATTGCAATTCTATTCAACCATTCCATAAAAGAAAGCTTTGTTCCCTCAATATAGAAAATATCCCACATCATGCCCCTCCACAAAGGTACCCCCTCCACTGACCTCTCCAATTACCGCTCCATTGCTATCCTCTCTTCTCTCTCCAAGATACTTGAAAAATGTATCAACACCTTGGTCTCCAACTACCTCCTAGCTAATAATCTCCTCTCCAAAACCCAACATGGTTTCAGGCCATATCACAGCACTACTTTCACTCTGCTATCTTTCACCAACACTACAGTTCATCACAAAAACAATGGCCTCTTCTCTACTGCTGTATTTCTAGATGTCTCAAAGGTCTTTGACGTGGTATCTCATGAGCTACTATTCTCCCCAACCTCTCCTTCTTACAGTCAGCATGCAACTGGTTCCACAGCTATCTACACAGATACCAGCAATCAGTAATATGGGATGATAACCTATCACCTTGCCTCCCAGTTACTCTCAGAGTTCCGCAAGGGTGTATCCTTAGCCCTCTACTATTCTTAATTTTCACTAACAACCTACATACTGCCACCACACAAGCATCTCTTATACAGTACACAGATGACTCTGCTCTCATCTGTTCTGCCCCCACTTTACCAGAACTATAACAAATCACACAGGAATCATTCTCTTCTGTAGAAAGCTGGCTATCCAATGCTCAACTCCTACTCAACCCAAGTAAGACAAAACTTCTCCTGTTCCAACCTTCCAAAGCCACCCAGAACACCCCTACTTCAACATTCTCCCCAAAGACAATACTATCATCTCTCCATCAGAACACACAAAATTACTTGGTGTGGAAATAGTCAACAAACTTAGATTTGACACCTACATATCTCTCACAATAAAAAAGTTCAAAGCAACCAATTCCTAACCAAGGCAGCTAGAATCTCCATAGCCAATTCCCAGCTCATCTCCACCCTACTCTACGCGTCCCCCATACTTACCAACCTTAGACAGATAGACCTACACAAGCTGCATGCTTGTTACAACAAAATTGCTAAATTTGCCACTGGAACCTCCTACCACAGCCATCATTGTATCTCCCTTAAAGAAATAAACTGGCTAGAACTCCCACAACTCTTTCACTTTAATCAACTCACTCTCACTCATAAATTTATTAACCACCCCCATAACATCCCTTCCCTTCAAACCCTTCTCCAACCCTATCAATCCACTAGGCCCCTAACATCAAGCAACAAAAATCAACTCACTGTTATCAAACCCAAAAACTCCCCAGGAGAAGCCATATTTTCATGTACCATAACTAAACTTTGGAACAATCTTCCACCCTCTATAACTACTCTACCTTCCAGTAGCCTTTTCAAGACTGCACTCAAATTCCACTTACATTTGCACTGGCTTTGTCCTTGTTCTAATCCAGATTAACACTCCCACCCTTACCCCCCACCTAGACTCTTAACCCAACTATACTACTGCCACTACTAACCACAGTCAGAATTAGCTAGCTGTCTTTACATACTTTAATATCTTGTCTGACACTTTGTTACTAATATTATAAACAACAAAACACTATCTTAACTTGCAACATTTACTGTATATACTGTTGATAATCAATATCTTGTTATTGTATTAAAGCTAACAACCTGTAATGTTGTTTATTATTGCTGCAACTTTGTATCTCTATTTATCATGTACATGATGTGGAGCTTTTCAGGGCATCTGCTGAAAAAGGACCTGCGTCCAGTCGGAATTTCCCAATAAACAAATGTAAATAAAATAAATAAATAAATACCCCTGACGTCTCTAACTGTATCCTGTACTGTCTGTATATATGGGATATATATATATATATATATATATATATATATATATATATATATATATATATTTACACACACACACACATATATATAATATATATATAGATATAGTAGCTCTTTTTTGAAATTTACAGTTAAATATTCATTTACTCAGACTGAGTTCTTGAATGTGCAGATTTTTAAGGATGAGGATGGAATGTTTTAAACTATACTATATAGGAAAGAGTGTTTCCTACTAGCTTATGTACACTGCACCAGTATGCACCCTAAGGACGTTTTTAGAAATGTGCTTAAGGGACAAGTAATAAGGACTAGTACGTTATCTGGTAGGAAAGTTGATTTTTAGTGTGGGCTGGATCAGGTTAAACATGAGTTTTTGGTGAGAAGGTATAAGGTTTCCGATATACAGACAGTACAAGATACAGTTAGACAGGTCAGGGGTACTCAAGAGAAACCTCATTTTTCTTCCCCACCCCTACAACAGAAAGATAATAGTAACTGTCAACAGGGTATGATTTCTACCCTGACTTATTCTAGTGATGATCAACAACTTAAGAATACTATTGGTAAATACTGGCATGTACTACAGGCAGACCCGAAAATAGCTGCATTGGTGGGCTCCAAACCTAGATTTGGATATAAAACTAGGAAATCCCTGAAGCATATGTTATGTTATCCAAGAAATGTGAATGAGTTGAATGTACATGGATGGAAAGAGGGCACAAGAAGGTGTAATGGGTATGCATTTTGTGTTTATATTGAGGAAACAAGTGTTTTTACCCATCCTTTTAGTGGTCAGGAATATGATGTTAGGGTCTAAGCTGATTACAATACTAAGAATTTAATATATTTGGACAGCTGTGTGTCTTGCAAGTCATTTTATGTAGGCTAGACAAAGAGGTGCCTACAAAAGCGGATAAGGGACCATTTGTATTGTGATTGGAGGGGCTTGAATTATAGTGCCATTGCCAAACATATGAATGATAAAGGCAATTGCCATGAATTCAGGTTCTTGGTCCTTGAAGTTATATATGAAAGTATAAGGAAGAGGGATATGGTTAATAAAACAGAACAAACAGAACTACATTGGATTTTTAAGTTAAGAGCACATCAGGGCTTGGGTCTGAATGACAACATTTCTATTAAATCCGCCCTTAAAGCATATAGGCTTAGGGAAGTAAGTATTTTATGTAAAAGTATGTGTGTTGTTTTTATATGCATCTTAGAAAGGATTTAATGATTGTAGTAATGAAAGTTTCGCAAGATTTTTTATTTTATTTTATTGTTTTTGTATGATACATATTTGTGTAATGTTTATTTTAAGATGGTATATTGATCTATTGTGTGTAGGGTTCTGTCGAGTGGCCAGGTTTGCTAAATTGTTGATTAATTAGTTGCATAGAGACTGGAAATGCCTGTATCTCTATTGACTGTTAATGTGAGACTGTTTTGAATGAGCTAATATATATAATTTGGTTCTTTCATCTGTGAATGTGATCTGAGGAAGCAATTTCATTTCAAAAGCGCTCATCTTATTAAATTGTGTTTGATTTTATATGAGGTATCATTTTTGTTTATTCAAGGGCTATTGTAACTTAGCTGACTTTCTGCTTCGGTATCCTACTATGTTTATAACAGTAATTTAATTTGCTATTCAGTACCGGGAAGTTAATTGGCAAGGGTTGCAATAGTTTCACTGAAGTTTTCAAGTTTAGTTACTGTTGACACACTGCACAAAAGACTTATGTATATATTTATGATGGTGCTATTGATACACCTTTAAACAAAACTTCCAAAATATTGAAGTCTTTTTCTTACTCATTCCTGCTCTCCCTTTTACTTTACTTCTCCAGTGTACTATATCGCTCAAATTTTTCAATGTCCTTTTTGCTGTACTATGTTTTCTACCTATACTAAAAAAAAAAAAAAAATTGTTTTTTTGTATTCTGTATTTGTTCTTAGTTCATTCCCTTCTAAATACCTCAGAACACAATAGCATTGTTTTTCTTTTTCTCTTTCACAAATATTCCAATACTGTTATTATCTGTACTTGTTGATAGCTTTTTATATTTATATTGTATAATAACGTTTTTTTTCTTTTGCTTGGAGCTTTTCTCCCCAGGCCTCTACTGAAAATGGACATGTATCCAGTTAGACTAGCCCGGTCAACAAATGTAAATAAATAAATAATAAATAAATAGATAATATTTCTTTTTAGGACTTTCTTAAGAAAATAGATGACTCAGTAAAAGGGAGAAATTAATTGCTCATGGGTTAATTCAATTATCCAGACATTAATTAGAAAACTACAACTGCCAAGAGTATGTACTCGAAGCAGTTCATAGGTTCATAGGTTCATACTAGGCTATCTGCCCTAAGGCATTTATAAGCCTAGCCAGAATGTGTTTGGCTTTCGCCACCCATTTTAAATTTATTTTGCTATGCCCTTTTTCGAGGTTAGTATACTGTGCCTCTGTCTAACAGTGACACAGAAGTGATACCCGGGGTAAAACTACGATCTCCCATCCACTCATCAAGATTCCTCTTGAAGAGAGTCAATGAGGGACTCTGCCTAACCTGGACTGGGATTTTATTCCAGAGTGAAGGGAGCCTCTGGGTTATGAATATGTCCCTCCAGCATGTCCTATTTATTTCAGTGCTGAGGTTCAAGTCTCTCGAGCGCGTAGCTCGATGGGATTTGGATTTTCTGAGGTGCAGCATGTCCATTAATTCCGTGTTGGACATGGCTTTATACGTCAGGCACAGATCGCCTCTGAACAGGCGGTATGCCACTGAGTAGAGCTGGAGTTTCTTTAACCGGGCAGCATATGGCATCTGTTTGAGCCCTTTGATCCTCTTGGTGAGGTACTTTTGGGGTCTTTCCAGTTGCTGCAGGTGTCTGGTAAGGTACATCCCAAAAGGGGCATTGTACTCAATTATGGGCCTGATGAGGGATGAATAAAGAGGCACAATGAACTCCCCTGATCTAGATGTGAATCCCTTCATGATTAGGTGGGCTATATAAAATGTTTTTCTAACCACTTTGGCCATGTGGTTGTCAAATGAGAGATTGCTATCAACTTGGGTCCCCAGGTCCCTAATTACTTCTTCTGTACTTAATAGATTACCACCTATGTGGTAATTTGTGGGCACTTTGTTTTTGCCAAAGGGCATGACTATACACTTTTTGGCATTTAGCTTGAGGCAATGGCTCTGGCACCAGTTGTCTGTTTCTATGAGGCCCTTTTGGAGGATGCTTGTGTTGGCTGGAGTGTCGATTATGGCACCCAGTTTGCAGTCATATGCAAACTTAGTCAGCCACAGTCCTTCCGTGTTGGCCTGTACCTCTGAGAAATATATACCGAACAAAAGAGGTCCCAGGACTGAGCCTTGTGGGACACCACTTGTAACTGGTTTGGAGTCTGACATGGCTCCAGCAATTCTAACCATGTGGGTTCTGTCCTTGAGCCAGTTTGCAATCCATCTAGTGACATAGGGGTTTATATTTAAGATGGTGAGCTTATCTATAATGCCCGAGTGGGGTATTGTATCGAAAGCTTTTGCGAGGTCCAGGTAGGCTGTGTAGACCACCTTCCCCTCGTCAATGGCCTTGGTGACTGTTTCAAAGAAATCAACCAGGTTTAAGAGGCAGGATCTGCCCTTAACAAAGCCGAACTAGGTAGGATCCAGTGTCTGTAGGTCCCCAGTATCTTTATTTATGAGGCCCATGATGATCCTTTCCATAGCTTTGCAGACCAAGCTAGTCAGGCTTATGGGGCGATAGTTTCCAGGATCCGTTGAGGCACCACCTTTATGGAGAGGGACCACTGTTGCTGTACGCCACTCTTTGGGCACATATCCTGTAGTAAGGCTGAGATTGAACAGTAGCTCTTCTTGGAGTTCATATAGGATGCAGCCCGGGACACCGTCTGGTCCCATTGATGCTGTCTTTTTTGCTTTGGAGAGGGCGGCTCTTACCTGAGCATCTGAGATGTCAGGGGGGCAGCACTCTGCTGGGATAGATATTTGCCCTTTTGGTGGGGGGGGGAGAAGTTTGCGCTGAACCTGTCAGCTAGGATGTTGGCAATGTCTGTGGGTTCAGTGTATTTTTTGTCATTTTGGACTAATTCTGAGCATATCTGGGAATTACCACCCAGATTCCTAACATAACTAAAGAAAGCCTTGTGATTATCCTTAGTGTCCTGTGCAATTTTTCTCTCGAAGCTGGCCTTAGGCAATTTTATGAGTGCCCGTAGTTTTTTGATAATACTGATCAGTGATGCCTTCCCTTTTTGGGATTTTGCTCTATCATTTAGTAGCTTCCTCCTTCTATTGTATAGTTTGTTTATGGCTGGGGACCACCAGGCAGGACGTCTGCCTTTGGAGGATTGGGTCTTGGTTTTATTTGGGATCGCATGAACCATGCATTCCTGAAGGTGTTCATAGAATGCATTTATAAAGGATTCTGCGGTCTGGGCCATATTTTCCACAGGCCCGGGGGCTTTGAAGGATTCCACCTCAGTTTTGAGGAGTGTGAAATTTGCTTTAGAGAAGTTTTTCACTGTGGTTTTCTGGGCAGGGTGTGGGGTCGGGATGTGAATATCCAGTGAGATTAGTTTATGGTCTGATCTTACCAGTGAGGGATACACTTCTGGTTTGGAGCATAGAGTCCCCATGTTGGTGATGATCAGGTCCAGTATGTTTTCCCCTCTTGTGGGAGTGGTAACAAGTTGTTCCATAGCATTTGAGTTTATAAATTCTAGGAACCTTTGGGCTAGGGTGTTGGAGCTAGAGTAATGCTCCCAGTCTATGTTTGGGTAGTTGAAGTTGCCCAATATAATGGTGTTTGGAGAGATCTTCATATTTTCCAGTGTTCTCAGAAAGGCCAAGTGGGGTTCCTGGGTTTGGGAGGGTGGTCTGTAGCAGGCTATAAACTGGAAGGCAGTTTTACCCACTGTTAGTTGCACATGGATAGTCTCTGATGCTTTGTGCTTTGCCACCAACCTGGAGGTGTGGGTATCTTTGATGAATATCGATACTCCCCCTCCTTTTGTGGTTCGGTCCAAGTTTTGGGGCCGAAAAGCATGGTATGAGGTATAACCTGGTAGTGCTGGGGTGCTCTCGAGAGCCCTGAATTAGGTTTCTGTTACTGCACAGCTATTGATGTTCTCCATGCTAAGGAGAGTTTCGTGTGTGCATCTTGAGGTTTAGACTTCTGGCGTTGAGTAGCATTACTCATAGTTTCTTATCCCTTGTGATACCTATGGAGGTGGGTTTGTCTTTTGAGCCTTGCCTAAAAATGGCACTATGGGGGTAGCAAGAGCCTTTGCCAATATCCAAAAACCCAGGGGTGACAGGTGCAAGCCATCCCTAGCGAAACATCGTGGCTTGTCGAGCATATCATCCCAAGCTGACAGGCATTGGATCCCCTTTGAATGACACCAGTACTTAAGCCAATTGTTGAAATTGATCATCTTGTCTTCATATTGTGGCATCATTCTTGGTGAGGGTAAGATGCTACTCAAGGTCAGGGTCATACCGGCCTGGGCTACATGCTCAGAGAGCTCCTTTATGTCTCTTTTCATGTAGTCCAGGGAGGTACGTCTCAGGTCATTCACACCAGCATGGACAATGACTGAGTCATATTTGTACTTGCCTTGGAGTGACCTGAGTGCTTGTGTTATGTGGCGGATCCTAGCGCCCGACAGGCTTCTCACCATGACCATCTCCTTGTTCAGCCTGGTGAGCGGGACGTCAGTGTGCCTGACGATAGAGTCACCTATTACAAGTGTATCAGGTGTGTTATTTAGTCTTAAGGGCTGTGACTGTTCGGCACACTGGCTTTGTGAGATATGTGTTGCACATGTTTTGTTTTGGGGTAGCGGTTGCTTGAGTGTCTGTTTTGGAGGTCTCTGCTGCTTAGGCAGATCTTTATTTAGAGCCTCAGAGTATGTTCTTGTGTGATTATGTGTTTGGTTTGCTGTCGTGGTAGGTCTATGTGAGACTGGAATTGTAGTGAGTGTGGTTTCCTTCTCTTCCTTATTGGTTATGCCAGTACTGAGTTGAGAGAGCTTAGCCTCCAGTTTGGCTATATGGTTGCATCTCTCACATGTGTTGGAATTTGTTGGGAGGAGGAGAGGGTTGTCTGTGTACATGAGGCAGTTGTAACAGTTGTTAAGTATATTATCCTTTCATGGTTTAGAACAAACTGGTGCATGATAATACTAGAGGTAATAACACTTTGGATAATGTAGCCTCTGATGTAACCAACAGACTTCATAATGACACTCTTTATAATGTAGCCTCTAATGCAAACCAACAGACTTCATAATGTCTTTATTATTTCACCTTTAGATTTATCTGACTATTATTACATTACTTTCATGTTATCCAGTCAGTTACAGGTTCAAAATTGTTCCAAGCAATACAATATCCATAAGGTAAATTATGGACTTTTCCAGCTACTAGACAGCATAGATTGGGGAACAGCATCCATCAACAAAGACATTAACGTTAGTTACTCCACTCTGGAAAACATTTTGAGAATGAGCATAGAGTTTATAGAAAATATGAAGTTAAATAAAACCACATCTTATGGTCGTCAAACAACTTGAAAACGTTACATAGTAAAAAAAAAAATTTTTTTTTAATTTACAAGACATTCCCTAATAGCTACAGTAAAAGGAAATTGCCTAGGACAAGCAACTGTTTGAAGGTTCAAATTACTAAAGTCCATTCCCCTTTAAACAAAAATTAGCAAAGGATAAGTCCAACAGAAAAAAAGTATTTGGGTATATTAATAGAAATACAAGAGCACAACACATTGTTAATTTTGTTAAAATCAATAATGTAATGATATATAATCCTAAACTAATTGCTAATGAATTTAACAGACATTATATGAATACATGCAATAATAATCTGGCTTTTGATATAGACATGCCCCCGGATTCATGAAGCTTGCGCCAGGTGTAGGCATAGCATAGGCGGTATAACGCCAAATATGGCCATCGAGCAATTTAGGTACGATCCAATTCCACGTGCACTACCGGCGTACGCCAGAACTGTGCAGCCCTCGGCGTAGGTATGCTAATCTCCCCATGTGCAGTGTCACACCATGCAAATGAAGGCATATAGCAAGTCATGAAGTGGTGCAGGCATAGGAGAAGCCCACGGAAATGTAAATCAAAAAACACGGTTTACATTTTCCCAAACAGAACATCGAAGCTATGGAAGTGGGCCAGACTCATGTATTACAAAGCCAACATATGCCAATGGCTAAATACACAGCCAATGGCATAAGAAAAGATGCACAACAACTAAAAAACAACATTTAATGTCATGGCCACAGTAACGCACAGTACAACCGCAGAGCATGTGTGCGCGAACAGGAATACAAAGGAAATATATACAAATGGCAAAAAATCGCAATGTGAGACAAAGCATGATTTCACCATAATGAGCAATGGAAGGCATGGTACACCACAAGCAAGGCGCAAGGGTTGCCAAGGACCCGCGACAGTGTTCTGCGCAGTAAGTATGAATTAGTAGTCAATGCCATGCATATGAGACAGGTAATACTGAATCTCAAACGTCCCACCGGATTAAGGATGTACCAGATGGCGCAGCGCCATAACACCGAGGAGTGTATCAGAGGTGATACATGACATCAGCAGAGGGGTGTGCCACTGTATCAGTAAGCACATTGGAGCTATACAAATCAGGCCTGGCCGTTGCTAAGCAAAGCTGCAGGACAGGGGTGGGGAGAAAGGTATAGAACCGTGTAGCTGAGAGCACACATGGTGCCCGAAAGCGCATGTGTACGGGGATGAAAAAGTGCCCGAAGCCCGGCAAGTGGATGCACGCGCCGCAAACAATAGCATAAACAGGAAGGGCAAGGGAAGAAAAGAAGGAAATGCTGAAGCAGGGTAATTGGAGTACTAATGAGCAATCAACACCAATCAACTCACAGCGGCCAATCGACGGCAGCTGACAAGTCTGCTCGCATAAACCTGCAAAACAGGATAGGGGAGGCATTGGAATGCAAAGAAAGGAGGGGAGGCATGGGATTGCAAAGATAGGAGATCTGTCATAGTAGAGCAAAGCTAACTGACAGTAGACCGGCAATAGCACACATTACGCAAGATACGCCAGGTCTAGGAAAGTACAAATGAAAGCAGGCTGCTGGAGGCATGCCAGAAAATGGTAGGTGGAACGTGCAGAAATGTAAAGGGAAGATCAAGAGGTAATCCACGATGGCCAAATGTAATTCAACACCAAAGGCACCACAATAGTAGTTCCGGTAGTAAAACTCAGAAGATACCCTGTAGCTACGATCGTACATACACACCCTATGAGATCATCGGTGTTCACAGCACAATAGTACAAATTGTGAAAGCACCCTACACACACCTGTGTATTCCCAAACACTGCACTATAGGCGTAAACACATGGGGAACTTTTAAAATGTACATGTTGGGAGCTGCCATAGCTGTGATTCATCAGCAAGTGTTAGAGACTGATGGTGCTGTGGAGGATGATGCCGACAACCACCGCAGGCCCCGGAGGAGGAGAAGAGTGTTCAGACCAAGGGTAACCTACCAGGGGCTACAAGATCTGGAGATAGTAGAGCATTACAGGGTGGACAGGGACATCTTATAGCAAATAGTGGAGCTGTGCCGGCCATGCCTGAGAACCAGAAACAACAGAGGGGAACCCATCCCAGTGGACACAAAGGTATGTGTAAGCTTGCGAATACTAGCCACAGGTACCTTTCAAAGGCCAACTGCAGATATAATGGGGATCTCACAGGCATCAGCATCCAGGGTACTACACCAGTTCCAGGATGCCATGTTACCACATGCCAATGAGTATATATACTTCCCCCGAACTCAGGAGGAGTTGGCCAGCAATACGCGTCACTTCCACCATGTGGCACACTACCCGGAGGTACTGGGTGCGATAGACTGCACGCACATACAAATCAAGTCACCACCAGGTGAGCATAGCAGGCGCTACATAAACCGCAAGGGATTCCACTCCATCAACTGCCAGGTCATGTGCAATGCCCAGGGCATTATCATGGATGTGTGTGCTGGCAGCCCTGGAAGCTACCATGACTCCCATATCTGGCATGCCTCACAGCTGTATCAGGTATTTATCAGGGGGGACATACCACATGGCCACCTTGTGGGGGATGCTAGCTATGCACTGGAGCCGTGGATGATGACTCCCATCAGAAATGCACACACACCCATGCAAGAATGCCATAATGAGGCACACGCACAAACCAGAATCATCATAGAGCGTGTGTTCAGGATGCTGAAATCATGGTTCCGGTGCTTGGACACATCTGGTGGAGCCTTGCAGTACTCTCCAGGCACGTGTGCCCACATCGTCATAGTATGTGCCATGCTACATAATATGATCCTGCAGAAACAGCTGCACCAGGGACAAAATGGTGAAGGCCCTCATAGCCCACCGCAATTGCCAAGGCCATCACAGGCACAGAGGGAGTCAGACCATGAACACACTGTGCCAGCCCCAGTAGGCAGATGGAGGCATGCCCAATATGCCTACGCCTTGGCAAAGAGGGAACGTATAGCACATACTCTGACAGTGTAGGCCCCTATGGACTGACACACCTCTCCACCTGCACACACAGTAAAATGGATGGCACACAAACATGACCACCTGTAAATTGTAATGCATAGGTGGCCCACTGTGTGAATCCTACATAGGCAGCCCTCAAACATTGTACACTACAGTACATGAGCCCATCAGTATATTGTGGTGCTGTGTGTATAGGTTCCCAGGTACATCGGTAGGTACACGGCTGATTGTCAGAGGCCACACACCAAACGGGGCAAACAGTGTCCGCTGTCACCACAACATTGAGTAACCAACTGTTGCTTACAGGAGCAGAGGCAATCATGGTAGCACATGTGTGTAAGCACTGTTCTGCACACACTCAGCACGGAGTCCCTGCTGCATTAATGAGGGGCTCCACATAATATAATCATGGATGTTGTGTCAAGGCATGGGGTGGCACATATTGATGAGGAGTTATCTAAGGATTGGGCAGAAGCACAACATTCAGCATCCATGCTTTTTGTTAATTGTTTGCTTAAATATTATGACAGAATCATTACTAATAATTTGTCAGAAATTCAAGGGATATGCTTGGAGGCTGAACAATTTAATAAGCATCAGTTTTATTCTCAACATGTGTCCAAATTAGCCAAAGAATTGTCCATTTTAGAAAAGCAACTGGTTAAGAGAAAGACTAACAAATTTCAGCATGATCTAATGGATTACGAAAAGGGGAAGCCCTTTATTAATCAAAAAACAGTTAGATTTAGTGAACCTAAGGGAAATCAACGGATCTTTAATAATAACAACAAGAAAAGACCTAGGTCAATTCTCAGATATGCACATACCTCCTCAGATTTTACTTCTGAGGAAGAAACTTATTCTACCGGATGGAGAAGCATCCTCCCCAGTGGCCAAAAGAAGGCAGACCCCCCCTTTAGATCAAAGGGTAGGAGGAGGGGGGGCAGAAAACATAGATCCAGGTACCAATACTCCGACTTTACAGAATCTGTTACAGCAGATGATAAAGTAACTAACAATGTTCATAATATCTCTTCTGTTGTTCTTTCCCCTGGTCAAATTACACTTTTGAATAAAGGATTGAACTTTGTTCCAAGTTCTGTGGTTCCGGAACATGATTTATTAAATGATGTTAACAATTTTTGTAGATTACTTAACCTGAAAATATTTTTTTCAGAGAAGAATAATTCTCAAAGATCTACTGAATTTAGATTCAGAAAATCTACTTTTGTTGCCCCAATGAATAAACATGTTTCTATTTTCAGGGAATGTATCATGAAAGAGCTACACTATGCAAATGTATACCAACCACAATTCAATAATCTAAGCCATAGTGATAGATTGGCATTATTAGAACTTAAGAACAATCAGCAACTAGTCATTACCATGGCAGATAAAGGAGGTGCCATAGTGGTGATGGACTATTTAGCATATCACAATGAAGCTCTCCGACAATTGTCGGATACCAGCTTTTATCAACAGCTTAAGTTAGATCCCACTTTACGTTTCAAGGCAGAAATAGACAGGTTTTTGGAGGTATCAGTTACTCAGGGGATAATTACAGATAGAATAGCCAAAGAATTACAGGTGGATGAACCTGTACATCAGTACCTGTATCTGTTACCCAAAATCCATAAGGATGCCAAAACCCCCCCAGGTAGACCCATTGTCTCTGGGCGGGGTTCTTTAACTGAACCTTTATCCTGTTTTCTTACCACATATTTAAAACCTTTGTTGAAACATATTCATACAGGACACAACAGAGTTTCTCAACATAGTTCAAGATTCACAATTGGAATCCTCTTGGTGGTTGGTTACACTTGATGTGGCCTCACTATATACCAGCATACCACATGAACTAGGCATTTTAGCTGTTTCATATTGGCTTTACAAATCAAAGTTATATTCTACGGAATTTAATAATTTTTTGACCAAATTAACAGAATTTGTGCTATGCAAGAATGTTTTTTATTATAATGGCCAAGCTTATTGGCAAATTAAAGGAACAGCAATGGGCCCCATATATGGATTTGTTCATGGGTTATTTTGAGGCCACTTACATATATGATACGCATCACAATCCTTTTTTGGTAGACCTTGATATTTGGAGAAGATATCTTGATGATTGTTGGATGGTGTGGCGTGGAACCAGGGAATGACTTTCCAGATTTGTTGATTATTTAAATGACAACAGCTTTGGGATTCGGTTAACGTGGAACATGACAGCATTGCGTTTTTGGACGTTATGATAAATAGACTACAGGATCAAACTTTAGCTACATCAGTCTATAGAAAATTTCCTCAGTATAACACTCTGCTGCATGCGAATAGTTGTCACCCACGCCACATCATCCACAACATCCCCAAATCACAATTCATGAGGATGAAAAGAATATGTTCCTCTTTGGAGGTAGGGTCTAAGGCTTGTGATGATCTTGTCAATAGATTTGTGGATCGTGGTTATTCAAAACACATCATTAATAAATCTTTACAAACAGTTAATCACTTACCACGTTTGGATTTACTACAATATAAATCCAAGCAACAGACCAACTATAGATCAGGGAAGAATAGCACTTTAAGGTTAGTCACCACTTATGGGGCTAATACTAACAGATTTGTGGAGATTGTTAATCAACATTGGGACATTTTACGTTCTCATGATGTTTTGAATGATATACTACCGGAACGTTGTTCGTTTTCCTACAGAAGGGGTAGGAATTTAAATTCCTTTTTAACTCATTATAAGGGACATAATTCACAGCTTCCATTACAAACTACTATGGAGGGTAATACACTGAAGGGAAGTTTTCCATGTGGTCATTGCTCATTTTGCAAATACATGCCCAAAACCAGTGAGTTTTCCAGCAGAAATACGTCCCAGGTTTTTGGGATTAGGATGTTTTCTAATTGTAGCTCGGATTTTGGCCACATGTAATTGCTCTGCATTTTATGTGGGACAGACTTCTAGGTCTGTTAAATTGAGGGTCTGTGACATATTTAGTGCATTAAACACAAAACATGACTAATGCTTTGTATAAACATACCCTTGAACACCCTTTTCGCGCGCTTTACATTCATCATTATAGATAGAATTACCCTACATCGACAAATGAAAGCAGGCTGGCATAAGAAACTTAATGAAATGGAATACAAATGGATTATAAGGTTAGGTGGTCTTTTTAGACCAGGGTTGAATACATTAGAACCAAGTTAGTATGGTACTTAATATAGATTGTGATCTTCATGTATTCCTTTTTCATGTTGTAGTTTTCATACCCACTATAGGTGGGTTTTATATGTTTATATAAAATATGCATTATCGATATTAGTTTTATATTTTGATATACATGTACACTGATAGTTTTTGATTTGGGGTACATTGGTCCAAATGGCCCAATCAATATTGAATCTAATAATCTGTATACAGCTTTATGTATGGTAAACCTTATTGTAACATACATATGTATATTTATTGTAGAATCTATTCATTATTATTTTTGTTATTATTATTTTTGTTTAACAACACAATATATTCTCCAATATTTGGGTTGAATTATGATGTTTAAATTATTTTAATTTTTCATTATTTATTGTATTGTATTTAATTTGGGCATTGCCTCTTTAAGAGAGGGACTATAAGTAGGGCTCACAATTGTGATGTCTTACTTTTTTTTGGAATATTTGGCATTGAAAAAGGCTTATATTAGCCGAAACCGGTTTGTCTACTCAGCATGGTTTTGCCCATTGCTGACATGATTTGAAGCATTTGAAGCATTAAAATATATATGCATCCTCACAGCTGGTCCGTTTTGGTTGTTTTTTGATGGGGTGTACCCATGACAGGTAGTCGTCACCCCAGCATGCTCCACCTATGGTCGTTTGAAGGTGTAGCACAGTATCGTGTGTGGCCCACTGTGATATACATACCCAATGCCGGAGCACATCCAGTAAACATCACATGGACATACCATTAACTGGACTCATCAATATGTAAACTAACTGAGTCACCCATGTGAGTGCAGTATGGAGTAACAGCCGTAGTATACTCCACGTACAAAACGACATAACACATTTACAAATCCCAGATGGCCATGTGTTAAATGCAATGACCATCGTGCATGTTCCCGGTTCCACGTCCTGCAAGGGATGTAACGTAATCCCGAAGGCATGAGTAATGCATGTCAGATGCAGGTCAGCAGATCATGTTTAGCACACATTAGCGGGAATATGCATTGCCCACTGCTGGTAAGCGACGTTTATATATGACTATATGCATATGCGCGAAACAGGGATAAGCCTCACCGAATATCGTGCAGATCACGGTCAAAGATGTCCAGAACAGGTGAAACCAGCATTATTCACGCCTGTACTAATAGGGCCTGCTCTAAAGGGTAAAATGACCACTACCAGGAGTAGAACATGCAATCATGTATAGAATCACCTAACACTATTGCTAGCCAAGATGTACCTATGTTAGGGTTGCCACCTCCTCAAATGACCAATGTGGGACATACGTCAGATGTCTGCAGGCCGCCACATACACCCGGCCAGTACAAAAATCAGAACTGCACTGTTTTGCCTAGATAAAAGCTAATTCTTGTAATGTTTACTTACTTATTCCGTTTCTATAACATATAGGTGGTTCAGATACAGAATAACTGTTTTATGCAGCTATTACATAAACTATAGGAAATAAGTATGTTCTAAAATCGCAGGGCATTTGCCATGTCTACAAATATGTTGCAGGACACAACTGCCCAAAGAGGGACTGTCCCTCGCAGAGTGGGATAGCTGGTAACCCTAACCTACGGCAGGTGTGTAATGTGACAGGTACAGACACAAACGTGCGGAGTCCAGGAAACAGTATACACCAACAAGTACACAATGAAAGGTGTAGCTTGCCTGTCACTTTCCCCGTCAGATATATATATATATATATATATATATATATATATATATATATACATACACATATATACATATATATAATACAGATAGAAAGGGCGATAGAGTGATATATGTTGATATATATGGATTCAGCGATATCTGCAAATATATATAGATAGGTCAACGACATTCGCAACACCTTGGAGGTACAAATAAATAGGATACCGCCAACAATGGAATGTGTAACATATGTGTAACCACGAGGCTGAAAGACCAAAAGAACACAGTACCGGAACAGTACAACCGCGAGTAATAGTATGATGATATGAAGGGACATTTAGTTACTGCTGCCGGTGTTGCGGTCCACGTAGGTACTGTGTTCAACTGTGTTTGTGAGTGCCGTAGTCTGTGTATGTGTGTGTTGAGGGTGCCATGTGCATCTCCATGTGACTGTAATGTGTGTGTGTGTCCTCATCATGTGTCTGTTAGTGCCAACTCGGAGGTAGATCATTACGGTAGGTGTGGGTATAGCTAGCCGTAGGCATACGGTTACCACCTGCCCCACAGTAGGAGGGACAGCCCCTCCCCGGGCAGGTGTGTCCTGACATAAAACATTACAAAGGGCAAATGTCCGAGATTGTATATAATGTAATAGCTGCAGTAAAGCTATGCCTGTGTGTAAGAAACGTAAATGTTACATGCAATATGATAAGCAGCCAAAGTCCCACAACAATAGGTATGTATAGAGGATAAAAGTATGTGCTAACCTGTGTACTGACCGTGGCTATGTGTTAGCCTGTAAACACCGCTGTGTGTCCCACAAGTGTCCAACAATGTCCATATGAAAAGCTGGCAACCCATGGCAAAGAGGTTCTGTTACCAACACAACCGCAATGACTGCAAATATCTGGGACAGAAATACACGGGACAGCTGTCACTTAGACATGATCCCTTTACATATCGCTGCAATTCCGGAGGTATGGAAGTATCAACTTCACCTGCATACTAAATAGCAACCAATTAACAACGGCCCAATGTACAATCCCGTAACATAAGTCTACTAACTGATAGCTCTGTAATTAGGGACGGAGCCCACACACATATATATGGAATATGTAGAAATGCAAGCCCCACAAACCTGTATATGCTACGTACACCCACCGTCATCCCCCACACTAGAAACTATAGCAATACAGACTGTAATAACAGCACAAACATCCAGTCAGTCAATTACATCTGCAGAACTGTCAACATACCTTGTAAGAGACACAGTTAAAGGCACCATGCAAAATTGCAGCCATTGTATAATGGAACAAATGGAGATGTGACAGGTTTTGTTTGCAATAGTCCGTCATCAGACATTGGGATGACAGGTGCACCCACATGTGGAACCACATACTCTAGCTGTCACACACAATCCACGGAGGACATGAATCCAAAGTATACTTGTCTCTATGCATAGCAGTTGCAATTACACATAAAACACAATACCCCAAAGGTAGGGCAAATGGGCAACGCCCAAGTGGAGAATTCAATTATACCCCACTGTTGCCACGTAATTGGTGAATGGAGTAGCTGCACAGCTGATATGCAAGTAATTAGTCACTCAGGAACACCAATTGGTGGGAGGAAACCACATGTTGCAGGTATTGATGTATATAAGGATGACTTGCCAGACATTCAAACCGTATGCTCATACAAAATACCTGTATAAGCAGTGTGAGAGAGATAGAGATGAAACTCCATAACGATAACAAAGTATGTAGAACATTCGGTATGTAAGTTTATGTATAGCATGTTCTTTATTAATTATTTACTGTATGTATAGCCTGGTTTGCATTAATTAAACGTGTCTGCAATGCATAAAGTGGGAAAGGGTATTTATGTAGTGATGTCTTGCTGAGCATACTAACGCTTGTAGAAACTGTGAGTCCAGCAGTGGGCCACAAGGTACACATCACAGACACCACAAGGGATGCTACATGAGGGCTTTAAACATAACAATTCCATACAACCCACCGTCAGTGGTAGGGTATGTCCAATAAGTACGTGCCATAGCAGGGGATAGTATATGTTGATATACTGTCACAGTAGGCATGTGTATGGGCATATAACACCAATGACATGTCTAAGGTGGTCCCGCTGTGCAAGTATGCTTTGCATTATGGCATACTATGTGTACTGTACAGTATCGTAGGTAAATATGTCAGATATTCTACACAGCATAACAGGCATATTATGCATACCAAAGGTATCATCTATTGGCATGTACAATAACAGGATACATATGGCTTGTAGGCACGGGACATTGTAATAGCATGATAGCTAATCTAAATGGAAGGGCTACCAAGTAACCATGCACAAAGGACATGTAATAGCTTCACAGGTTCATAGTGGGGTACTATGCAGTTTGGCAAGTCTATGGGTAAGCACAACTACAGTGTTCACACCAGTGGCACCTCTCTAGGGTAGTGTTCTGTGAACAGCAGAGCCATGTGTTACCTGCACCTCTGCACAGTACAGCCACTGCAGTGATCCCTTGCGTACAAGTGTCTCCCAACCATCAAGGGAGGTATCACATGAACAGTGCTACTGAGTGTCCCTGCGTGATGTACATAGGACTCATGTTCCAAAGCATGGTGAGTGTCCGGTTTGGGAATGTAACCCACAAGCACATCCCACTCATTGTTGCGTGTGCGCACATATCCATGAGCATGTTGCTCACAGTCGCAATTGCTTATGTCGCGTATGTGGAGTATATCCAGTAATATTGTTGTGGACATGGGCCCTGTCTGTTCAGCGGAGGTCGCCCCTGCATATGTAGTATGCAAATGTGTACATATGTGGTGTCCATAGTTCAGCCCCATACTTTAACTGTCGGAGCTCAATAAATGTCATGGCGTGTTAATATTGTGGTATGTAAAGCTGTAGCTGTTGTATAAGGTACACCTAAATCGGGTGGTGTACCCTTGACTGTGTGTAGAAGTCTTGAGTTCAGAGGTACAATGGGTGCCTATGTACCAGGTACACACCCAGTACAGATACGTGTGGCCACGTAGAAGGATATCCACGCCACAGTGGCAATACAGTAACCACAGAAGTGGGTGCGACATACGTGTGTACTACAAACATGTACAATGTGACATGTATGTAGGGGACTACCACCTATGTGATAGTCAGTGGGTGAATGGTGTAATGCAAAGGTGATGTACATGCACCTTGTGTCATGCAGCTTGAGGCCATGATATTCATATCAGGTATCTGTCACAGTGACACCCATATGGATGGAGTCAGTGTCAGCTGGTGGATCAATCATGGTGCTTTGTATGCAGGGGTTTGTAAAGCTAGGCAGGGAAAGTTCTTCTGTGCTAGGCTGTACCTCAGGGAAGCATATACTAAACATGAGGGGCCCTATGACCGAGGACTGTGGTATGCCAAATGTAACTGAAATGCAGTTGGTACTATGGTATGCTGCCCTCATTGTGTGTGTCCTGTCCAAGAGCCACATTGCATAACATCCTGAGACATAGGGTACGATGTGCAGGTGGATGTGTATGTTGTCAATACCAGAATGGAGAACGGTGCTGAAAGGCAATGAGAGTACAATGTAGGATGTGTGGACTCCCGTACCATCATCAACTACCCTGGTAACTGTATGAAAGGAGTCCACCAGGTGTAGGGGCTATAATCTGGCTCTAACAAGTTCAACCTGGGTGACATCAAAGGACTGGAGCCCAACAATGTCTCTGTGAATAACGTCCTTGATGATGTGCCCCATAGCTGTGCAGAACAGTCCAGTCAGGTGTGTAGGACTATAGTCCCATTCGTGCATTGTGGTGCCAGCTGTGTGGAGTGTGAGAAATGTTGCTGTGTGACATTCAGGAGCCACAATGTCTGATACAAGGCTATCACTGAATATTGTGGCCTAGTGGGGAGACATGTTGTTCAGAGGTTTGTGGACATCACAGCCTGAGACATAGGAAGGTGACATGGGGCCAGTGTCCCAGGACATATAGAGTGCAGGTAAGTACTGTGTAGGTGTGACCGCAGGGACACAGCAATGTTCCTGCATGGAGTGTGGCCCTGTAGTGAGTGACAGGGTGTAATGTTAGCATTGAATCCATCCTCCAGCATGTTGCCAACATCACCTGGGTCTGTAATGTTCCTGAGTGACTGTTGTATGTGAGAGCAGATGTGGGTATTGCCATCGACTACTGTCATACCACCATAATGCCTTGTTGTACACCCCGGAATGTGTCAGAGTAATGCTGATGTAGCTAGACTCGGAGTATGTGATGAGGGATCCTGTGGCCCTACCGAGGCTGACCAGTGAGCTACCCCACCCATGGGATTTTACACCACTGTGCAACGGCCTCCACCTGTTGTTGTACATTATGTCCATGGAACCTGGCCACCAGAGTGGTGTCTGTTATCTGGTGTGTACCATCATGGCTCTGTGTGGAATAGCATGATCTATGCAGTTGTGTACATGCTAATGAAGTGCACTGGGGTATGTTTCAGCATTTGTATGTGCATCGTCCATCTGCATGGGTGTCATGACGTTAACAACCGCTGTCATAAGACGTCTGTAGTAGGTGTTGTAGTACTCATGTGCTGTGTATGCCGTGAAGGGTGTGGTGCCGGGATGTGGCTAACAAGGTCGATTAGCATATGTTTGGAATCCACCAATGAGGGGATAACGCAAGTGTGGAACACCAGTCACATGTTGGTAGTGTTCATGTCAAGGTTAATGTTGGTCTTGGAGGTGGTGTATATGGGTTGATCCAGCTGAGTGGAGGTTATGACTCATGGATGTGTTGGTACATGAGTGGCTATCCCAGTTAAGTGTGGGGTAGTGTCAGCCACACATCAGTAGTAGCTGTCTGAGCCCCACTGTCCAGTACACCAACAAAGGAGGTCTGGTAACCGTGGGGTATGTTGTTGTATCTGTAGCTTGTTATGATGTGTATAGCGGTTCCGGACACAGTGAGTTGCACGTGGAGCACCTCTGATGCATTGTGCTAAGTAACTAGCCAGGATGTGTGTACAACATAGTGGGATATGGGAACACCTCAGCTGTGGGTGTGCTGGTCCAGGTATGTGCCTGAAAGGTATGTTCTGTCTATAACCTGTCATTGCAGATGTGCTCTGCAGAGGCTAGAGGCAGGTCCTGATCACTGCAGAGATATTGGAGTGGTGCATTATAAGGTGTGCCTTGCCTGCGTGTGCCACAGAGGACAATGCAAGCATTGTGTCACATGACCCCATGTCTTCCTTGCTAGTTCCCGTTCCGCCGGTGACTGTTATTGGAAACTGTGCAAGACAGGCAGTATAGAGGCAGCAAGAGCCTTACATGTGATCTGTACTCCCAGGGATGACAGATGCAGGTCATCTGTGCCAAAGCATTGTGTTGGACCAGGTCAGTCAAAGCGGACAGATACCAGATGCCTGTGGAAAGACAGCAGAAGCATTGGCAGCTGTTGAAGTGACACAGTCAGTCAGTGTACAGTGGTATCAGGTCTGGATGAATGCATAATGCTCCCCAGGGCTTGGCCCACACCTTCAGGGCTACAAAACTGGTGTGCTATTGCATGTCCCTGCACATGTAGTCTGTGAAGAGGCATCTCAGGGCAGTCACACTAACATGGTGAATGACAGTCACATCGTACCTGGTGAGGTGTGGCATGGGTGCATAGGTTATGTTGCAGAACCAGTTACCCGACAGCAAGATGTAAGTGACTATTGCCTTGTGTAGCCTGCTCTGTGGTACTGCAGTTTGACCGCCTACAGAGTCACCCATGACTGGTGTGTTGTGTATGTTATGACACCCTATTGGCTGTATGTGATGGGCACACATGAGTCTGTGGGCTATACGTTGGTGATGCTGTTTTCCATGACGGGGGCTGTCTCTGGTGCCTACACAGAGTATGGAGAGGTACTGCACAAGTTGTCCTCGTATGTGTGGCCTGTGGCGGAGATCATGAGAGACTATGTGATGAGTGGGGTGTGTTGCGAATGTTACACATCCCCACATGACTGTCAAGTGCAGTCAGGGTTGCTGACAGCATTACCCCCAGCATGGCTGCATAGGTGCATCCCCCACAGGCTGTAGTGTCATATGTTGGGAGGTCAGCATTGAATGTGTACATGACACAATTGCTCTAATGCCACATGTACGACATATCCATCATATAGACAGGCAATAGCACTGGTACGTGACAGTTGCACATGCCTGTATATACAACCATGTCTCACAGGATATGTGCGTTACGTGTGTACGACAGCTGTTGTACCATAAGCAAGCTGGAAATTGTAGGACAGCCTGCGTACCTGTGGAAAATGGTGTGGAATGGGTGCTATATTAATCAGTAGCTCATGACATGTGGCCAAGTTCTGAACAAGTGCCTAGCATGACCATACAATACAGACAGGGTGTTGGACAGTATCAACCCACAAGTGGTGACAACAGTCATAATGGGTGGCAATGCACTATAACCCTGCCGAGTATGGTGTGCATGTCCATGAACCATTATCACTGTAGATGTTAGCAGTACAGACGTACAACACAGCACGGATGTTTGATTACAAATACCCTTGTATGTCACAGGAGTGTTATACCAGTGGCCTGTTGACAGACCCACAACTACAAAAGGTGCCAGAGTGACATGTGCATATCACACCAGTGCCAGCTACAGTAGAACAGGGTTAATGTGTTGTACCCCACCCTCATTGTAGCCCATACCACACAGACAAATGTTAGGCATCTGTGTATGTAAGGATGTGAATGGCCATGACCTATGAGTATAGCTGTGTCAGTGTTGTGAACAACATACACAATGGGCTGTGTGGGTGAGGTGTGTGACATATGTGCACATTCTGATGGATGATATCAGCATTGTCACCGCTAGGTGAACATCCCTGTACCCATTAACTAACACCTAGGCTGTGGTCAACATTATGGACACTGTGTAAGGGATGGTGCTGTGCAGTACACCTCCCTGACTTGGTGACGTCTCCAGGCCCATTAGGTAGTCATACGAGGTACCCATGTCTTGACAGGGTGCCATCCATGAGCACGGAGATCATGGAACAGGCATATACAGCACTGGGGTGACCAATAACGAACCACATACCACCTTCAAGGGGTAATGACCATGCGTGGATGGGTGATACCAGCCATCACAATCCTCACCTCCGCTATGCAGCATGCTGTCTACCTTGCATAAAGACAGTTGCTACACCATGATGATGAACATGCTACATGTCCATATCCTGATCTGTAAGACATACGTCATGGACAGCCACTGTCCTACTACTAGAATTGCCACATGCTGGACAGATCCCTGTGCCATACCTGTGACATACTCCTGCCATACCATGCGACCCTGTCCATCAAAGCTGCATATGTCATCCCAGTCATACATGGTCTGATGGCCACATGGTAGCTGTAGTATCAACTGTCTGGATCAGTAATGGGGCACTGATGCACCTCGCAGTGGCATAATGGCTGTCTGTTACAGGTAGGTAACCTTGCCCGTACATGCTATGGTTGATAACCATCCCTGCGAATGATGTCCAACTAGCCAGTGTCCCATGTCTATCACATGGGCAACACAGGCAATCCGTGCCAGGATGTTGAACAGCTGTACAGTGCTGTGTAGATGTATATGGCAAAATGCATGTACAGGTGTCCATGCGTATGTGTGCATTGTCAGTGATCAGGTCCATTAAGGCTGTGTCTGTATTGATATGTGACATATACACAGCATCATGGTCAACAGCATTACTGTGGACACATCCAGGCGTGTGCAGATAGGTAAGAACACCAGTGCAGGCAAATAGACATGTCCACATCAAGACAGCAATCACATGGAGTAGGAACACTGTAATGAGGTGACACACATATATGGTGATGATATCCAATGCATAACGGGTGTGACATGAGTGCGACAGATACACGTCAGTCATGTCAGTGTCATGATGATTTACAAAGATAACTGTGCAGATGTAGTAGATGTCATAGAAATGTATGTGCAGCAGTATCTCTGTAGATCTCTGAAACTGTGACCTGTCTCCATCATTATGTCTTACAGATAATGACTCGTACACGCCTTCCAGCGTACAGCCGCCAGGAGGATGATGTCCTCATCCCATACCTCCATGAAAACTATGATTTGTTGTTCAGCCATGTGCCACAGCATGCCCAGCAGTGGGACGACCTGCAGCAGGATCTATGCAGGAGGGTGAACGATGTGGGTGGCCATAACTGCACCTACCAGCAGGTGCGCAGACACTGCACGGACTTAATACGACATGCAAAACAGCATGCCACTGCAATCGCCAGGGAACATGGTGGAACAGGTGGTGGGCCACCAACCCAGCCCCCACTCACACACACCGAGGAGCTACTGGCCAGTCTGGGGACACCCTCAGAACAGCATCCACAAACAGTAGCTGCCATCGTGGAGGTGGGTGTCTCCCAACCAATGAGCCTGGAGTTGCCTGGTAAGTCAGTACTGCACATATGGCTATTATATCCCATTTAGTTGCATGTGTCACTGTACATTATGTAAAGTAACAACATATGCAAGGTATGTGGACACACATGCTGCATACTACCGTATGCTACCCTGTGTATGCACACATGTGCATACCATATGCTATTATACAGGCGATTGTGTTAAAATGCACAGTGCACCCTGTGGCTGTCATACAGTCATGGATAATGATCATACTGCTGTGTCACCCCTATACAGGTACCTCTAGCGTGCCGCACAGACATGAGTCCATTGCAGGTGAGACTGTCATCAGTATCAGGCATGTTAAACCATAGATCTATTTGCCATGTGGCCAGTTAACACTTGCACACATGATCTTTCCAGTCATGATATACAGGTCACATCACCCATCCTTCACACAGGCCACACATGTGCAATATATACAAATGAAATGATACACTGACATGAAACCACAGTAGTTGTCATTGCTACATGTGTGGTCAGCTGTGCATACAACGGTGGAGGTGTTCTACAATGGAGGCATATGTAGTATGAATTGGAACAACATCTGTGGTACGCACACAGTACCACACAGTGAGCTGTGATATGGGCAGCCCACAGGTGTCACCATTGTGTTATATGCCCCTGCATTGGGTGCACACATTGTGATGTGCCATCTGACATGTCCCAGACACGTAGTGTTCTGGCTGCAATATTGTCACACTATCCCATGACCCATACCCCACATACCAAACATACAACCCATTGTCTGCATAGCCCTGTGGATGGTCATATCTGACATCCATGGGTGTATGTCACATGGGACAACACACACATGTGAGATAGATGGCCATCACACACATTTGGACAACACATGTGCACACATGGCCATGGGTGATGGCCAGAGACACGTAGCCACACAGTAGATGTGATGTGTATACACCCTGTTGCACATTGTCCACACATGGCCCAATTATAGCCTTAGTGGACTGATTATACAGTTGAAGTGGTACACTGGACATCCTAAAAGCCCATGCACAGCTAGTGGAGATGTCACTGAAGTCTACCGCATCAGATCTGTTGAACATCACGACTGTGTCATAGCATGCAGTTATGGCTATGCAATGTGTACATATTATGCAATGTACAGCAATATAGATGCCTCATGATGCCATGCAATAGCACAGTGTTTGTACTTCACACTGTAAAGCAATGTAGATGGCTCACACTACCCTTCCATGCTCATGCCCATTTGCTAAACATGCATTCTATCTGTAGGGCATACAGACAACACCGCAATGTGATGCCCATGATGATGCTGTACATGTGTCAGGACACCATTGTGTCAGGCATGTATGCATGTTAATGCACATGTCAGCAGATTACATGTCAAGGTCACGTCAGCCATGTGTACTGTTATCCTGTTCTGGTCCACATGGTGTATCATGGGGATGCATGCATACTACCATGATTGTGTGAACTGCATGGCTACTGATATGACACCTGCTTGCTGTAGTGTGCACCCCAGGGAGGTATGCTTACTAACACTATTAATGTCTGAGCTGCATGCCCTCTGCTGTATCACAGGCATGCTGCATGCCATCTGTCAAATCACATGCATGGTGTGTCTGTGTGTGTGTCTGTGTGTGTGTCTGTGTGTGTGTGTGTCTATTGTAATTTAGAGTCTTTCTTTGCATTCACAGGTGATGTAGGTGCGTTACCCTCCTGCGGTCCATCTGATGTTAGTGTCCCCACAGATACTAGCAGTGATGACCATTTGCATGAGGTACAGGCAGGGTTGTCAGGGGCTGAATCTGTGCCAATGGTTGCCATCCTAGCTATGTCCTCCTCTACCCTGCACACAGTTCTGCTGCCAACACATACCGCATCACCAGTGGCCATAGAGGAAGGACAGACAGCGTCTGTTAGCGTGGGACAGGAACATGTGGTGGCTACAGAAGGTGTGTCTACACACCATGGTGTCAGTGTAATGACTGCAGATGTCCCACACAGGCATGTGGCCGGTGCTGCTCGTAGGAGGGCCTCTGGCAGACATGCACCTGCAGGACAGAGCGCAGCAGCTGGTATCACCAGACGCATGTTCCAGACTGTAATAGTGGCACAGGCACATGCTGAACAGCAGAACAGAGAAGGGCAGAGGCTGCAGAGGGCTGCTATCCGTACCCTAAATGACAACATCCAGGCATTGGCAAATGCTCAACAGCAGATTGCTGATGTTCTGGACAGGCAATTGGGTGACATGGTTGGAATCCTTGACCATGGCATGGCAATCCGCGAGCATGAGCTGTCTGTGCTGGAACATCTGGTAGGAGTGAGGTGTAGGCCACGTGGACATAGGCCAGCTACACCACCTAGTGCAGGTCAATGTGAGCGTGCCACCTCACATGCCCACTCCCATAGTACTGGTAGCAGTAGCAGTGCAGCTGGTGCTGCGGTGTCCACACCAGGACACCGCAGGCCACGTGGACATAGCCCTGGATGTTCCCAGTGGGGACACAGTTCCAGTGGACATGTGTAGTTGGACAGTAGCCAATCTGTACCTCCGCCTGGTAGTGCCCGTGAAACCTCTGGCAGGCACAGTTCACATGGCCGTGGCCGGACACAGTGAGCTGTACAACCTGGTCTGTACATTCTGGAGCTGTCAATAATACCCCGTGTAGACATCACAAAAGGCAGAACTGTGTGTACACATACACGCATGCAGCAAAGACATCTGTAGGGCACAACAACACCCACAGGCATACTGAACAGACATGTCCAATCATATCAGTGGTCCTTACCCACACACATGATGTCATCCATTGGTACAGCCTATGCCCCTGGCAAACATTATCACCCTGTGCATATGATGAAGCCTGTGCCGTATCCCTGTCATCTGCACCATCGGTGCAGGGACATGCTCAAATGGTCTGATGCACAGGGTGAACAGAATAAACAGAATAGTGAGAAGTGTATATTATATTAGTTGTGTGAGAATAGTGAGAGGAGTGTATATTACATTAGTTGTGTGAGAATAGTGAGAGACGTGTATATTACATTAGTTGTGTACTGTTGACACGCACCAGACATACCATGTAGTACAGGTTTCGCATGCAGTGTTATATGTTCACAGTATGTGTCTCGGTAACAACAGTAACAGCATGTTGGTAATGATGCCCTGGGTCCCTCCTTATGGCCTACTTTCATGTGCCTACAGGTAGCACTGTTTGCAGTCTCCCATGTGTAACTGTGGAGTACTCACAGGAACATATGGCAATATCAGCATGCTATACATAGCCTCAGCCTGACTGTTGGAAAGTCTAACATAGAAACAACAATTGGTGTTACTGCTATAATTCAGCAAAACCACGATACCACACCAAGAACTTTATTAGATAAAGCTTTCGGGTCTACACCCTTCATCAGTAGGAATCATTACAATAAATCAGCATTTAAATAGGAGAACATAAAATCACATGCTTCAGCCCATCCCACATCCTAATTAACAATCAAGGAGGTTGATGCTTTGAGGTATGTGAATAGGGACAGTATGCATGCCCCCCATATCTTTAAAGGAATAATTAAAGCACAATTCATAAGATTGAGTAAGCTGAATACAGTTGAGGATGTTTTTTCTGAACAGGCAGAAATTATGTCAAAAGAGTTTGAGAGAAGTGGTTACTCCAAACATTTAATAAATAGAATAAGTGAGGAAGTGACAGAAGATAGACAGACTAAATATAGACCGATATTGTGGGGTTGGCAGTGAGAAAACAAATGATGGTTTACGTGCAGTTGATGAAACCTTGAGGTATTTGACAACGTACAACTTAAACACACGGAATGTGTGTAGTATAATAGAGAGGAACTGGCCAATTTTATTGGCTATGCCTGAGATAAAATCTATTGTAGGTGATAAACCAAGGTTTGCTTATAGGAGCTGTGAAGCTCTGAAGCAGAAAATATGTTATAAAGATTTTCAGGTTAAAACTAAAGGAAAAAATAAAGCAGGAGGGATGATTAAATGCTATAATTGTTCTTGCTGTAATGATTTGTATGAAGGAGACATTGCTTTTCAGCATCCAATAACTGGAGAAGTTTTTGCTATAAAAACATTAACTGCATGTAATGAGGAAAGGATAGTATATCTAGCTACGTGTACCTTGTGTACATCATTTTATGTGGGCAAAACAATCAGAAAGTTAAGAGAGAGAATAGTGGAACATAAATCTGAAGTAAGGAGAAAAGTATTAACAAATGCTTTGAGTAAGCATGCCATGGAAAAAGGTGAAAGGCATGTGTTTAAGTTTAAGGTGTTGAGTAAAGTGGAAGTGAGTTTAAGGAAAGGTGATATTAATAATTTTTTGGAGCTGAGAGAATTAGAGTGGATTATTAGGCTCCAGGCAGATGTAGCCCCTGGTTTGAATAATGCAGTCAGCTTGAAGCCAGTATTAGTTAAGAGACAGAGAGAGAGGTTTTAATAGGGTATCACATGGTATTACCGCTTGATGTAGTACACTATAGGCTGCTAGTTGTTATCAGTGACTTCTTTTGTGTGTAGATATGTTAAATATTTATATACTTTTTGTATAAGTTACTATTTTTATTTTAATTTCTATTTTTATTCTAAATGGAAGAGTTTTATGCAAAGTAGGAATCCTTTTTTCCTTTTAGTAGGTATATTTTTTTATATAGAGCTCTATGAGCTATATACTACTTTTAGGCTTGATTGTTAATTAGGATGTGGGATGGGATGAAGCATGTGATTTTATGTTCTCCTATTTAAATGCTGATTTATTGTAATGATTCATACTGATGAAGGGTGTAGACCCGAAAGCTTTATCTAATAAAGTTCTTGGTGTGGTATAGTGGAAAGTCTAACATAACACAGCTGTCCACACATATACTGATCCAGACACGTGTGGGCAGTTTCATAGGCTACAGTGGCTAGAGATGTGACAGCCATACCAGGTCACATTACAGGTATGTTGACATGGTGCAGGGGTTGTACACAGTGGTCTGGCCAATGATAATGTTAGAGGCCACTTGATAGCATGAGGCCTCACTGTGTAGCAGTAATACCCTGTCACATTACAGGAACATGCTCACACTCACGGGGTCAACAACACTTTAATGCACACCACATACTGTTGAGGTGAGGACCCTTGCCTATGTGGTCATCACCCTCACAGTACTGTGCACCCACACGACGTGACACAGACAAAGAACATGTACAGGTAGCCATTGCGGCTGAGACTGATGGCATCAACAGGGTAGTGGACAGCATCACCATGAGGAGTTTGGGATCCTGTGTGTTCTGTATGGTAGCATACACCCTCACTCCATGCACCAGACAGCCATACATACCTACATACACACACACTGTGGAGACCACTAATGTCATACACATATGGATAGCTGATGTGTGTGATACACAAACCACACCTGCCTACATCATGCTTTCCACACTGCAGTATGTACAGATCTCTACAACAGTGTACAGGGGTGTGTAACAATGTGGATGTATTCCCCACCATATGTGGCATATATATGGTCACACAAGCAAACACACATGGCAGTACTGTGAATGATACACCTGCTATATGATGATACGTCTGCCAGACATGCAGCAGTATTGGCCGCATTATGTGTACCAATGCTACCTTTGGCAATTGTGCTGCTATATGCACACGTGAGGATGTACGTGTTACAGGTGTCAGGTGACGTACTGTGGGTTACACCTGACCGCTGTGTAGGTTTTATGTCTCCACCGTCTAGTAACAGTAACATAGCGTACCTTTTGCACATGTACTGGTAGGATGGCATGTGACACACCTGTGAGCCATCCCTGGCATACAACCATCTTCACAGGTGGATCACCACTTTATGTACACACATCCATCCATACCTGCTGTACATCCCACCGTACTGTCTGTATGTCACCATATACAGGTGTCAATGATGGGGCTGCATTGCAACTGCATGTTGTAGTTAGGCACAGATGGGTTACTTACATCAGCTACTGCACATGCATGGTAGCTGCATGCACACTACAGATTGTACATGTGTGTTGGTCCTACATGCCTGTCATGTAGCCATGTTTGTATGCATTGCAATTGGCGGACATGTGTGTTTACATACATAACACATGGACTGTTGTATGATATGATGGATGTCATGGGTAACTAGTACAGAGGGAATGTGTCCTTGGTCAACATTGCTACATCATGTACTGTTAGCATTCAACAGCCATGGACCCACCTTCCATTTGTGTGCATCTAATTGCTGTAGCCACTTGTCTGCACGTAGGACTGCAAAAGCTATGCTATGTACATATGTGTTGTGTGTGTGGTCCATGCACATATCCACTGCAATTTCATGTATGACATAGCCAAACATGTGTGTCCATTGGTGTACAGCGACAGTCATCTGTCACAGCTGTGTAAGACCCAGGGCCCCTGGTATGTGTAGAGCTGACCTGGTTATGTACAGTGGTATCATTGCAATGCATAACACATGATGGAACCCAGTTGGTACATGTGTAGTCTGCACAGTTGTTGTAGACCTATGTACAGTCCACTGGCCATGAGTCACATGGTGTTGTGTTAATGTATGGCGGTGTATTGCTGGTCCCATGACATGGTGATGTCTGAGGGCTACATTGTACATTGTGGTGTGTACCTCTGCGATCTGCACTTGAGACATCTGTGACAGCTCCTGAGTGTGTACTGGTCAATACATGTGAGTGGCCTTCATGTATGTGGGGATAGTAATACCATACTGTGCCCTTCTGTGTTTATAATCCATGTGTATGCAAGACAGCCCTTTGCAACTGCTAAGTGTGTGAGCATGCCCAGTATGCCGTTGTGTAGATTGACACACAGTACATTCCAAACTGCGCCCTTCCATGTTTATAATCCGTGTGCATGCAAGACGGCCCTTTGCAACTGCTAAGTGTGTGAGCATGCCCAGTACGCCGTTGTGTAGATCGACACACAGTACATTCCAAACTGCGCCCTTCCGTGTTTATAATCCGTGTGCATGCAAGACAGCCCTTTGCAACTGCTAAGTGTGTGAGCATGCCCAGTACGCTGTTGGGTAGATGGACACACAGTACATTCCCAACAGACATGTGATACTACGCGTGTGGGCATGGCCATTGACATCCTGTGTAGCGATGGTGGTCATCCAGTCAACAGATGTCCATTTTCAATGTCACGATGGATGCCTACATTGAACACACTGGCTGCTGACTTGAAGGGTGTACTGTCTGTGGCACGTCCCGTATCTATGTAGTGTTGTTGTAGTGCTCCATAGATATTTAGTTGCCCCGATCACACCACTGCCGTGTGTTTGTCTACATCTACCTTGGGACAATTATATGCTTTCAGACTGCTCACTCTCTATACATTCCCTGTCAGCGTCTTTGCCTTTGCGGATGATGTCACCCACCTAGAAGTATGCCTCTGGGAGTGCTATGTTCAGTAATCTTGGTAGCACGTTCTGTAAATGCGTAATGCTGTAGTGTGATTAGGTAGTTAGGTGTATGTTCGACTCCCAGCCCTGTCAAGTGTGTGTGTGTGTGTGTGTGTGTGTGTGTGTGTGTGTGTGTGTGTGTGTGTGTGTGTGTGTGTGTGTGTGTGTTTCCAGCTGCCTGGGGACACAGTCATTCTTTTAGATGCCTCACACCACATACATTCCCTATCGGCGTCTTTGCCTTTGTGGATGATGTCACCCACCTAGAAGTATGCCTCTGGGAGTGCTGTGTTCAGTAATCTCGGTAGCGCGTTCTGTAAATGCATAATGCTGTAATGTGATTAGGTAGTTAGGTGTATGTTCAACTCCCAGCCCTGTCAAGTGTGTGCCTGTGTGTGTGTGTGTGTGTGTGTGTGTGTTTGTGTGTGTGTGTGTTTCCAGCTGCCTGGGGACACAGTCATTCTTTTAGATGCCTCACACCACATACATTCCCTATCGGCGTCTTTGCCTTTGCAGATGATGTCACCCACCTAGAAGTATGCCTCTGGGAGTGCTGTGTTCAGTAATCTCGGTACCATGTTCTGTAAATGTGTAATGCTGTAGAGTGATAGGGTAGTTAGGTGTATGTTCGACCCCCAGCCCTGCCAAGTGTGTTTGTGTGTGTGTGTGTGTGTGTGTGTGTGTGTGTGTGTGTGTGTGAGCATGTTCCCGTCTGCCTGGGGATTCAGTCATGCTTTTAGATGCCTCACACCACAGATATGTCCTACCAACGTCTTTGCCTTTGTGGATGATGACACGCGCCTAGAAGTAGGCCTCTGGGACTGCTGTGTTTAGTAATCTCGGTAGCGCGTTCTGTAAATGCATTATGCTGTAGTGTGATAGGGTAGTTAGGTGTATGTTCGACCCCCAGCCCTGCCTAGTGTGTTTGTGTGTGTGTGTCTGAGCATGCTCCCATCCGCCTGGGGACTCAGTCATGCTTTTAGACGCCTCACACCACAGATATGTCCTACCAACGTCTTTGCCTTTGTGGATGATGACACACGCCTAGAAGTAGGCCTCTGGGACTGCTGTGTTTAGTAATCTTGGTAGCGCGTGCTGTAAATGCGTTATACTGTAGTGTGATAGGGTAGTTAGGTGTATGTTCGGCCCCCAGCCCTGCCAAGTGTGTGTGTGTGTGTGTGTGTGTGTGTGTGTGTGTGTGTGTGTGTGTGTGTGTGTGTGTGTGTGAGCATGCTCCTGTCCGCCTGGGGACACAGTCATACTTTTAGATGCCTCACACCACAGATATGTCCACCAATGTCTTTGCCTTTGTGGATGATGACACACGCCTAGAAGTAGGCCTCTGGGACTGCTGTGTTTAGTAATCTCAGTAGCGCGTTCTGTAAATGCATTATGCTGTAGTGTGATAGGATAGTTAGGTGTATGTTTGACTCCCAGTCCTGCCAAGTGTGTGTGTGTTTCCAGCTGCATGACAACAGTACATTGCTTTTACAGTATTCGCTCACCATGACATCCGTGCGGCGTCTTTGCCTTTGATGCTGCTGTCTACAGGCTAGACGTCTGCCTGTGTGAATGCTGTGATCTACTAATCACGGTTGCACGTTCTGTAACTGCGTAATGCTGTTGTGTGGTACAGTGGTTACTTTGTGCTCTGCTCCCAACCCTGCCACGTGTGTTTTGTGTGTGTGTGTGTGTGTGTGTGTGTGTGTGTGTGTGTGTGTGTGTGTATGTCTGTATCTATCTACATATATATATATATATATATATATATATATATATATATATATATATATATATAGATATGTATGTTGAGATTATCACTCTTAGGTTCATAGGTTCATAGGTTCATACTAGGCTATCTGCCCAAGGGCATTTATAAGCCTAGCCCATAGTTATGTGGCTTTCGCCACCCCTTTAGTTTGAATAAAACTATGCCTATTATTTTGCTGTGCCTCTGTCAAGCAGTGACACTGAAGTAATCCCTGGGGTACATCTGCGATCTCCCATCCATTGGTCAAGATTCCTCTTGAACAAGGCCAGCGAGGTGCTCTGCCTCACATGTACTGGGATTTTGTTCCACAGCATAGGGAGTCTCTGGGTGATGAATTTGTCCCTCCAGCACGTTCTATTAATAACCGTGTCAAGGTTTAAGTCTCCCGCCCTTGTGGTTCTGAGGGATCTAGACTTTTTGAGGTGACGCATATTCATCAAATCTGGGTTTGACATGGCCTTATATGTCAGGCACAGGTCACCTCTGAGCAAGCGGTATGAGACTTAGTACAGCTGGAGTTCTTTCAGTCGGGCAGCATAAGACATATTTTTGAGACCCTTTATATATATATATATATATATATATATATATATATATAAATCTTGAATGTGCTTCATTATCTGTACGTGATCACCTTGGATGTATGTTAATCTGCTATGGCTCTATGATAGTGCACATACTGCGTGCTGTAGTGATCGTGGGTTAGACTTGTGTAGTGACCGATTATCGTGTTGCTGGGTATTACAAGGGTCATTGGAAACAATGTTAGTACAGCACCTTTGCATGGTCGTATGCACATCTCAGTGACAGTCAGCAGTGGTTATTACTTTGCAGGGGGAGTATGGCTCATATCCGTATGTAGTAACTGACAATTCTATGCAACCTAGGTTAACATTACTGACTCACGTTTATCCACAGGTTGTGGTACAGATCCCAGGACTGCATGTGTATATGGTGACAGGTGCAGGACTGGGTTGTATTGGATGCATGGAGGGGGTATCCATGGCCAGTAATGGTGATCTCTACAGGCTGGCAGGTACAGTCTGTGAATGTCCCACAACCTCCTGTATATGGCTGACACATGCTGTACTTGTTTATATGCAGACACACACATGTACCACAAACAGCTAGGGCTATCACATACACACTCCCATTGCATCACCATCGGGCCATGCAATAACTGTTGTCCCTCATACACACATCTATGTGTAAGTTGGATGGCTCAATGACAGCTCTGGAAATGTAACACCACACCCTGTGCATATGATGTCACCTGTGCCACCACCTGTGATGTGTAACATTGATACAGGATCAGACTAACCTGGTGCTGATGCACACGGTGGCTTTATTCCACTGTATTGATGTTAGACTGCTGTTAACACAAAGTGTGATACTTCCAGGTGTATATCAGCAGGCATGATGCATTGCAGCTGTGACCATCAATGTAGCATAGTTTACAGCACTATTAATTCTCATGATGTATTCTCCATCCATGTGCCATTTCACTGATGTGTGCAGTATTGGCAGTATGTGTGTCTGAGTGTGCAGTACGTATGTGATGTGTGTAGTACACATGTATACATGCTTACAAATGTGTACACTGGCATACACGACATTACACGGGCTTCACCATTCGTACACTAGCTTACTCGTTCTTCAACATGCGCTCACGGGCTGACACGCGCACACACATGCTTACTCGGGCTTACTGGCGTGGACACACTGTGGGCAGGTTTGCAGGTATCATCGGTGGTATCCATGGCGTACACCGTCAGTCTCCTGACTTTCCTAGGATAGCTCATAACACACCTCTTCCACTGAGTACTGACAGCAAACATGTGATACTGCTCCAGTAAGATTACAGTGTTTTATACATGCACACTCATGTTGTCACCTATCTTCTACTCTACTAGTCCCCTTATCCCACACTACACTGTAGAGGCTTGGCCCATATGGCATGACATGTTGTGATTCACTATCCTCAGCCTCACTTGCATCACATTGCCTACAAATGCTTCGTTACATCTCTGACAGAGTGCTTCCAAACATAACAACCAGTACGCAGTAGACATGTTGTCTCCAGCTTGCCATTCATCTGCATGGCATACTAACATCTGACTAAACCTACATTTTCTATGTATGTCATACATATTAGACGTGTTTTGAAGCGCAGCGTGTTCTCGTGGCACTGTGCTATGCTTCCACACCGGAGATCGGGGGAGGACAACTACAGTTTTTTTGATATCCAATGGACAATAAGGCCACTGGCCTTAGATTTGGACATTGGCATGCTTCTGCGACTGTATTCATACCGTATTTGCAGCTGTCATTGCTCCGTTTAACAATGTGCAGAACGTTAGTCGCCTAACAGCCGGGTACATGTCTTCACATAACTCAGCTCCTGCACGGACAGCTGACTGTTTAATGTCTCGCATATTTGCATAGCTTTCACATACAATTGGGGTATGTTGCAAATCCCAACATTGTCCATGCAGCATTTGTGTTACGGGCGGTCTTGCACGCCCCGACAGGAGTTTGCTGTATAGCTTGGCAGACATCTTTCCTTGCTGTACTCTCACTCTACTCGTACACGCCGGAGGCTTCATGTACCATGGCCTAGTTTTGCTGTGTGCTATGTCTATTTGTGGTGTGTGCATGGCCGTGGGTATGTCCCACTATCATCATTTGTAAAGGTGACAGCCCTATAGGTACATCATGTAGACTGCTGTGTCATTTGACATGTCAGCACATACCTGCGGCCAATACTGAACGTCCTACTGCAGCACTGTTCCTACCTTCTGAGTTATCTTGCAGTCGATAATGCTGTTTCCTCACACATGTATCTGTGTCTGATCATACCTCTCAACCTCCTAGAGCAAAGATCTGGACAAAGCCTTAACGGATGGGGGGACAAATAGGGGCAGATATTAAATATTGCTCTTACAAATGTAGATAGTTGACAGCATAATAGGTTTTGCATCAGTATGACTTTTCTGAAGGGTGTGGAGTCTTAAACTCAAATGTTTGCCATTATTTAATGACTTCAGTTCTCAGGTATTTGCCAGAAAGTTACAGATTTTAAGAGGAACACACCAAACATATGAGGCAAAACTCTGCACATTCTGCGTAAATCTGTACAGTTGCGAGGTATGTTTCTGATACAGGATATCAATTGTCTGACACCAATACACACACTGTATGGCGGCATCACAGGCCAGATGCCATTACATTTATATTGCAGGACACACCCACACAGAGGGTTGTATTCCTCACAAAGGACAACAGGTGCTTATCCACATTAATTATTCTATCATGTACTTTATGTGTACGACAGTATTTGCGCTTTCTGTCAGTGGCAGAGCTCACGTATGAGTATGGGGGACTGGACATTGTATCGGTGACACTGCATGACACCCTGAGGGACACATTTTGTTTGAGTCTATTAACCTTCAACATTGACTTTCACAGGGCATACATTGTCATTCACATTCGTCGAAGTACATGCTTTTGACTTGTACATGTTTTGTCATTTGTCCTGACGTCTTTCTTCTCACCTGTCCACCTAGTATCACTAGTTCTGTACATTTAGTTTGGACAGATTACCTTCATACCTCTCACCTGTGCACATTATGGGTAAACGCCCCAACGTTTGCCTGTGCTCTTGTTACATTTGTCATAATAATGTGCCTTTCTGGTAAATTACTGACAAGGCATTACGGACTGTGCGGTTAGATAATAGTGACTGACATTTCTATTTCATGATTACTAACACTCATAACATTCATATTCCTGACTACGCCATTATTCTATCAATGTTCTGACTTTGTCTGGGGTATATTTAATATAGTCCCTATTTGTATTCCATGTACTCTGCCTTAGCCCAGCTGTCTTATTCCGACTGTTTGGCAGGTATGGTTACCATCTTGGTCGTACGCATGTCCATCCATGATAATCACCTACATGACACTGATATAGGTCCCTACGTCTTCCCCCAATGGTTTACACACTATCCAGTAGATGGGTTGAACCTTTTTGGAGAATATAGGCATGTGCTATACCCACATAGGTATATTGATCACTCCCATGGGGCGGACCTAATAAATCTGTGCCAACCAACACCTAGGCCCATTTCTGCATACCCATGATTCCCATACCTGACACCCCTCCACAGTACCCATTTGACATGTTTAATGTGAGTGATAAGAAAATGTGAGGACACCTCTAAGCACTCCCCACTCTCCGGATATCAGGTCGTAAGTCATACATTCTATCGACCCATGTGTTATTACCCTTGCACCTGCTACTGTTGCATGTACAGCTATATCGTAGTTGCTGCTGTGACTTCATTTGCATCAATGACGGTTCGCACTCCATATGGGAACAATTTTTGGAGTCCTGCAAAGGACACCTATATTCTTGTTTAAAGTGTAGAACTTGCAGGCCTGTCACACTGGTACTTTCTGGGCATTGGTTTGGAGAGCGGCGGTTTATTCACCTTTCATCCATGTCTGTCTGTCTATCCATAATAGCTATACTGGGACCTATTTATGTGCATGTGTTATATCTATAGGGACATATGTTTGTTGTGTATAGATATATACATGTACATATATACATATGTCTGTACATTCCTCATTTCATTATTTACTTTGGTTTACGTCTGTGGGTTATGTGTATACACAGATATATATATCCATACCATACTTTTCGACTGTACAGATTTTTGCTGAATGTCCAGCTGTTTGCCTCTTATCTTTGGTCTGTTTTTCATAACCTTGTGTCTATCTGGCAATTTAGTGGCATATCATTAAAGAGTGACGTTGGAAAACAATGACATGCATTTCAGGTTACGACTTCATACCCTTCAGAGAATCAATGCTAGTGACACACCTGTTATTCTATCCACTTTCTATGTTTGTTAGGGCAATATCTGGATATTGTCCCTATTTGTACCAGTTGTTTTCATGGCTTTGTCCGGTTTCATACTTTACGGGGTTAACAGGTATGAGCCATGTATAGATAACGTGGAGAAAACAGCATTCATTTGCTATGCTGTGAGCGGATTACACACGCACAGGTGCACTTGCATATCCTTATTGCGGGTTACATATGTTTAATAGATATTTGTGCTTACGTGGCCTTTCATACTTCTGACCGTAACAGTTATATATCTGTATTCCGGTTTACAGACCGATGCGAAACACACTTTCACCTTTACATATTTAAATGTGCGTATAGCACAAACGCATTCATTACACTCTAAAGTTATATGTGCAGTGGTAGTAGGTCAACTGGGGCTGCATTCACATTGTCCGGATGCTGGAACCACTATTCTATTGGTGTTCTGCCTCATTAATATGCATACCCATAGTACTTAGCTACATCAACATATGCCTCACCGCTTCACTTACGACACAGGCATCCATTCTCCTGCTGGGAAAAATGCAGTACTACATATTACACATTCCCTATTACCTACTGCTGTGGAACCCAGCTGCAGTGGTAATCACTCCAAGGATATGCAGAACACCAAGGCATATAGTCCTGGCACATACAGGTCTTTGATTGTCAGGGTATTCATGTAGTGATCTGGGTTTAGGCTTGTCTGCCTGGTGAACGGAACTTCCCTGGCCGAGTTCAAATGTCAGACGAAGCATATGGGCAGGGAATTTCTCCCTATTATGTATTTTTACCTGTGTTTATAGACACAGGTGTTTGGGCACCTGTCAGCAGCTTGTTGTGTTAGCAATACATATTATGGGTGGGGTTGTTACAGTCCGTACTCCACGGTGAGGGGTGTTCCCATTCACATTTGACTGTTACCTGTATGCAGTCATACTAGGGTTGCCACCTTTTCAAATGCCCAAAGTGGGACGTTTGTTGTACAAATGTCAGATTTTGCAGTCTGAAACATACCTAAGGCCAGTACAAAGGAAAGAACTTCACTTTTTTGCCTAAATAAATGCTTATTCTTGTAGCATTTTAGTTGCTTATTCTGTTTCTTATAACATTTAGGTGTTTCAGATACAGAATAACTGTTTTATGCAACTATTACATAAAATATTGGACATATTTTTGTCCTAAAATATCAGGACACTTGCCATTTTTACAATTTTTTTGCAGGACAAAACTGCCCAAAGAGGGACTGTCCCTCGTAAAGTAGGACAGGTGGTAACCCTAAGTCATATGGGGATTATCTTGGACATGCAGTGACTACAGGTATGCAGTTGTACATTACACAAATGTGAAGGGTTGTTACTGTAAATATCTACGGACCATACCTCTCAACCTCTTAGAGCAGCAAATCTGCGCAAAACCTACATGATGGGGGGACTAATAGGGACACATTTTAACTATTGCTCTTACAAGCTTAGAACATTGTTAGAATACTAGGTTTTGCATTAGCATGACTTTTCTGCAGGATGTGGAGTCTTACATTCAATATAATTCTCATTATTTAGTGACGTCACTCCTCAGCTATTTACCAGACAGGTGCAGATTGTTGGAGGCACACAACGACAATATGAGGCAAAACTCTGGTCATTCTGTGAATATCTAGACAGTTGAGTGGTATGGTACGGACCTCTGTAATACGCTGTTGTGTTCTGGCACAGCAGTAGCTCAGCATTAAAGGATGCAGTCGGAACATGCTGGCAGACAGTTGGGTTTCAGACCTCATACTCCGGACATTAATACCATTGTGCAAACTGTTATTCTATCATATTTCTATGTTTCTAAGAGCTATCTTTACCAATTGTCCCTGCTTTTGGACCTTTGTCTCACTTGTATTCACGGCTCTGTCCACATATCTAGCTCAAACAGGTTGTCAGGTATGGTCAGTCATGCCTGCACACAGTCAGTATCCCTCACACTTGGTCAGGGTTATCCTGTTTACATCAGTGTCTTCCTCACCCTTATGCCGTTTGCCACTATGCGAATGTGTGCAATATATTCTCCCGCTTATTCGTGTCGGGACACGTGCATCACGGGAAGGTGTTTTATCCTGGATAGTAGGTTATGCATGACCACTTAGGTCTGGACAGTGTCATGGACCTCTACTTCACGTTCTGACCTGTGTCCAGATATCTACAGGATTGGACATCATGTCGTCATACCCATTCTACTATTTACACAAGTTAGTTATCCCGTGAGGGATATCCCAAAAATTGGACAAGACCAAAACAAGACCATTACCGAAGATTCTTTTGGCTTTATGAAAATGTGCAGGGGGTTTTACATGCAGGGGATACATGGTTTGCAATCCTGAAACTGCCTAGGGTGACAATACCTACTACATATGCGTAGGGGTCACTATGCATAGCTGTGTCTGCAATGAACCAGTAGGACAAGTACGGCTGGATTTGGTGGACGTTCTGGTACGGGGCGGGTTGTGTGATCTGGAGGGTATGCTGGGTAGGCCATTATGCATCCAGGTGTGTTGCATTTGTTATGGCCAGTTCCATCAGGACCAATCTGTGGGTATGTGACAGTGACATATCTATACATTTGTATCGCACATTTCCATATTCATATGTATGTGGGATTGTGTTCTACGCTATGGCCTGTCTGCTTGTCTTGCAGCTGTTTCTCCATGTGTTTGTGTTTCTTTCCACATAACCCGCTGCCCCGTCCTACACCTCTGGTTCACCTTTTCTGCATACAACACAGTATCGCCTTTGTGGATTTTATCATTACCCATCCACCCCTCACACACAAATTCCTCACAACCCATAGATCACTACTTTGGTTGTTGGCCCATGACACGGCCAGAGTAACACATTGACTACGCTACATATGTCAGGTACCTTTATGGTTGTGTAGACTACCCTGCCATGTTTGCTTTCCATGTGCTATACCTCACGCACATAGGTACATGCCCATACTTCACTTTCATTACTTGGTTGGTATACCCGGGTACTACCCATTCAACTGTGTCACATACAAGTTCGGCTTATACCGCTGACTTCTGGAATTTGCAATCCTGTTTTACTCATTGGTTGGATGGCACCTTTTCCTATGTCCATGCTATTCCTTACACATATCCGACTGTTGTGGACAATGCCTCCCCACAGTCGACGGTTGTGTGTCCACCTTTTCAATTGGCCATGGTGTGACATTTGCAGTAAACACGGCACATTTTACAGGCTGACACATACCCATGGTCAGTTCGGCAGATAGCATTTACAATTCTTGCCTATATCTAAGCTTTAGTCTTGTAGCATTTTGGTGGCTTATTCTGTTTCTTCTGACATTTATGTAATATATGTACGGTGAAAAACTGTTTCATGCAACTATTACATGACATCTGAGGAATAATTATGTCCTATAATCTCTGGACATTTGCCATGTTTACAGGTTTGTGTCAGGACACATCTGCCCACAGATGGACTGTCACTCGCAAAGTGGGACAGGTGGTAATCTTAGTCGACGGTACGGATCATACTGTTCCTTTTGGCCTACATGTGTCCTTATTGTTGTAGCTGTGTCTATGCTCCTGATTTGTTTACATGTGTATTCTATTCCCTATCACATTTGTTATGTGGAATACGGACATACCTTTTGTATGTGACTATTACATCCCTTGTGGGATATGATTCGGACATACAGTCACTACATATATCTACATTTATCCTCGTGTGTTTTGCTATGGACACATCTGCACAGCTATGTACCCTCCCTCACATTATGGGTCAGCTGGTGACCCTCTCCATTGGGCTGGACGTACCTCCTGGCAGCACCCTAACATATGATACATTTGACTTCCACATGGTATAGCTATCAACACTACGTTGGACTACGGGCACACGTTTTTTCTGTCATTTGTTCCAGGGTCGGGACCCGTTATTCCCTACCGTGCATTTGTGTTTGCTTCTTCATTTTCTGTTCGCAGGGACTATCTTGCATGCTTTGTATACGTTTCAGTCTCCACGGACACTGATAGGTGCGATTACTATTGCGGGTGGGATATAATATTCAGCAGTTTAGGTTGCTCATCGACAGCCGACATTGACACGCCTCCTTCCGCAACTTCATTACGCCCCATGCACTCATGCACGTTTCCTATGCGCGTGGCTGTGGCGGCTGCGCACCTTCATTAATATGCATATGGCACTACTACTCCATAAATACACTGCACGGCCGGCGCAAGCCTTACGCCGGCCTTGCACCGAGCTTCATGAATCCGGGGAATGGTTCTGAATTTTATTTATTCATTAACGTCTTGACCAATATTCAACAGTGGCAATATTAGGAAAATTCAGGCAAGTATTAAAAAGACTACTTCACTGGTGCCTGACATAATCCTTCCAATAGTATTACACATTTTAAAAGACTTCCTAGTAGGTAAAATAATATTGATTTTTATACACTCTGGACGGATTCTAGGTTAACAGGCAATCTCTCATGTTACCCCAATCTACAAAATGGGAAATAATAATAAATAATAATGAAGTAAAAAAAAAAATCACCCTATATGTTTGACCTCTTTTCTTGGTAAATGTTTTGAGAGGTATATTTTTTTTACCTCATAAACAGTAATAGTGAGCTTGAAAAAATGACTTCCCTTACCACTGTGGAAACTTGTTGGTTGAAGTTCAGAATGGTATCTCCCTGTGTTTCCATGTCTCCCAACACTAGATTGGAGCTTAGGGGTAGTGTTGTCAATAGATTGTTTAGTAAGCAACCTGGGATGTTATCTGGTAATCATGAGGCTGTATTTACAGCCATGGTGAGTGCAGATATGACCTGATCTCTACAGATACCTGTCAGAGGACTGTTGTCAGGTATGCTTTGAGTTATGGCTTGTGGGACCAGGGGTGCAAAGTTTTTACCAAATCTGTCATCTGAAGTTCATTAGGGCAAAAATCTATTTTTACTTTTTTTTTTGTAGCGGTCAAGCCCCCCCTGCACCCATTGATATGCAGACAAGCCTTCCTACCTCCCAAACTTATATATACCAACTCCACAGTTGCACCTACTCAAAGAAGAGTGAAAAATCCTTAAATAACTGAACCACCGCTGGCACACAATTAGAAATCACACTGGCAATGATTTTCTGTGGTAAACAGCATTCGGGCCATTTGTCTTTTTTTTGGAGTTTTTTTTGCATGTTGTTGACACTCAATCAAATTCACCTCAAACATAAGCAAATTCACCTCAACATGTTTATGGTGCATTCCCATACTGCTGCCTGGAGTATTTTTGCTTTAATTCCACTCCCTTGCACATGTTCATAACATCATGTATAGGGTGTGCAGTTGGTAGACAGCATCGATCTGGCCCCATCTTTTACAAGATGCTGTCGCCAGCAGTCCACACTACCCATATCTCAGGAAATACTCTGTGATTGCCTCCTTAGCCTCCTCCAGAGAGCTCAAAGCACTTCATGTGCCCATACCCTGCCCCCAGGACAGACACATTCATCCTTTTCTTGCCAGCACTCAGACATCTAAGCCATTAATCAAATCCACATCACCTGGGTCATAGTCAGGGCTTATCCCTCTGTACCATGTCACTGGCTATTCATTAAAAAATATTGTAACTTTAACCCATTTAAAGTTATCTTGTTGAAAAAAAATAATAAAAATTATTATTTGTCATATTTCATACCTCTCTCTTTCCCCTTGAAAAGAAACATACTGACAAGCTGTGTAAATTTTATCTGTGCTCACACTGCACACACACACACACACACACACACACACACACACACACACACACACATATATATATATATATATATATATATGTGTGTGTGTGTATGTATATATCATACATTGCACATCTGAAATGTAGAATGCTCTAATGGTTCTTCCTATATACAATGCTGAACATAATTCACACAGAGCCATGTATACCACATATCAGGACCTGCAATTATACACATTATTCAACCTAATTTCAAAGCTTCTTGCTGTGAATGAACATATAAGAGCAGTAGACAAGATTGATGTAAGCAATGCCTTGGCAAAAAATGTTAAGCAAAAACATTTGTTAGAAAAAAAAATAAGGCATGCTTCAAATTTGTAATAACTGATGAAGTTAATGGTTTTGATCATAGGTTTTATGCAGAAGATGAACTGGTTTGGAGAAAATAATGCTGGCAAATTAGGCTGAATGCATGTGTATACCCTGGTTTAAATGATAGGGAAAACCTTAAAGTTGTTCTTAGAAGGAAAGGGTTAAGCATTAAGTGCTTTGGGTCACATGTTATTGTTATTAAGCATTTAAATAAGTGTGTTCATTATACAACTTGGTCTGAAGAAGTTCCATGAAGGGAATGAAAGTGCTTACCAGTTGGATTTTTATATAACAAAGTCATTTTGTGTTTTAGCCGTTCGTTTTTTATTAAAGTAAAATATAAACCTTACTGTGGTGGTTGTGCTGCGGTAGCGTTGTTGCCTCACAGCAAAGATGTTGTCCCATTTGATTCTCAGATAAAGCGTCTGCTGTGTGTGTGGAGACATGCGTGAATGGGCGTACCTTCGTTGAACGTTGTGCGTCAGGGCTGGCAACTCGGCACGTAAAAATCTTCTGCCAATCATTAGCGGACCGGAGTTCCGCTGTGGCGACCCCTAACTGGGAAAAGCCGAAAGGCACAACAACAACAACCGTAACATAAAGTTTTGCCAGATGTAGAGGCAGTGATATCAGTTTCTGCTATTCACATACATAATATATTTTTATGCTCTTTACATATTGTCATTTATAGAGCTGAGAGTGAGATTGTATGGTGAGGTTGTTAACATCTGGACACTCCAGTACTTAAAATGTTTAAGAAAATGTATTGTTTATTTATTGTTCAAATGCTGGCCTGCTCCTGTGGTGGGATAGAAGGATAAAAATCCTGAATATGGCCCTAGTGGCCTGGTTTCATTAGCATCTTGTTGACTGAGAAAGTACCAAGGTAAGAGGTTGCTCATCTATGGTGCTCCCTAAGGTGAGGCGGGGTCCAAAGAGGGGAGTTCCCTTGATGAACATGGTGAGTGAGGAAAGGGACTATGTAGGGCATATAAAAGACACCCCCCCCAGACAGAAGCATAGAATGTCAAACCCCCAGGACATCCTTAGGATCCACGACTGGCCCCAGCAATACCAGAGCAAGTCCAGGAGGTTAGGAGGATGGCTAGAAGATTCAGTGCGGGGATGTAGCACTGGGGACTAGGCTGGTAGGATGAGGTTTGTGGGGGGGGGGGTATTTTTTAAAAAGTACTCTAATGCTTATCACTGGCCACTTAAAAATAAAACTCAATAAAGCAAGTTGATATTGCAGATCTGTGTATAAATGTAGTAAAAATAGTAAATAAGCATTAAGATAAATCAACAAAAACTAAAAGTAAAATAGAGAGTAAGCACAGTTCTATTTCCTATAGCATCTTCTGATTCACGTCCGGAGAAGCCATTTAATAGCTGACAGAAGTTTTAAAGAGCAGTAGGACTAAATAGAAGCCTTTCACCTGTGTAGATGTGAGTGTCTCTAAAGTATTTGTATGTTGTAGTTGTTGTTTCTTTTGGCTTTTCCCGGTTAGGGGTTGCCACAGTGGAACTCTGGTCCACTAATGATTGGCAGTAGATTTTTACATGCTGAGTTACCGGCCCTGACATACAACCTTCAACGAAGGTATGCCCATTCATGCATGTCTCCACACAGAAGACGCTCTAGCTGAGAATCAAACAGGACAACATCTTACTGTGAGGTGACAATGCTACCGCAGCACCACCACCGCAGTCTCTAAAGTCTTTGTATATGGATTCTATTTATTAATAAAATGTTTTAGCTAGCAAATCATTTCAATTGTTTTGGAGACTCTCAATACTCAATTTACTTTGAAGTATTACTGTTTAAAATTGCTATTATAGCATTTAACATGCAAGCTAGAAGACATTTTATATTAAAAGGGGCACCAAAAAACTGTTTGTGTCATGCCTGAGTGCAATAGCTTCATTGGTACATGGGGCGGATCATTTAAATGGTTTGTACTTATTGAGGATATGTATGGAGGTAGCATTTCAGAATTATGCTTCATTTACATTGTTGGAGGTATTTGAGTCAAGGGTGATTTCATCAGAGAAGACAGTTATATTCTATTCTGATGTAAACTGAACCTTCCACCTACACATGAACTTTTTCCACCTATGGAAAGTACATAGAGTAAATGCTTGGTATATGACTGCAGTATAGCATGTTTTCTGTGTGTGTGTGTGTGTGTGTGTGTGTGTGTGTGTGTGTGTGTGTGTGTGTGTGTGTGTGTGTGTGTGTGTGTATGTGTTTGTGTGTGTCCACAAATACACTAGCATGCATAAATTGCCACATGATTGCATATATGCAGTCATATACCCAATATGCATTATGTATTTTGATGCATGTATATTTGTGTGCGTGTGTAACAGGTGTCATGGAACCTGAGGTGAGAACAATGCAGTTCATAAATGCCCTGTCCATAGGTGCATCCCCTATTACAAACTACACTGACACATACATCCACTGGAAAGGACAAAGGTGAATTGTGAGCAAGTGCAAGATTACCACATAGGCCAACACGTATGTGTAAGTGGTCATGTTGTGCTGCATGAGGCTCACCACCAGTAGGAGATCTGGAGGAGGTAGCATTACATGACATTGATCTACTACCCTGTAGGCTATATCCACACTGGCAACAAATGAGTGACAACTACAAGAATGACATCAGCTGAGGTGTGTAGAGGCAGATATAGTAGTAGTGAGGGCTGTGATGATGGCACCCATGTGATTGTCAAACATGCTAGTCATTTGGGCAATACTTTCACATAGGTTATTCCACATGATGTGCAGTATACTTATCTCATCTGCCATGGTGGTGGTGGTGCCATCTTCCTATGCCTAAATAACAGCTGTGCACATCTACTGAGTAATATCCATTATGACACCCGTTTCAGGAAATGACTGGGATTCATAGCAAAGACAACCACTAGTTTTCTTTTTCCAACCCTTGTACCCACATTCTGTGGAGATACCACTGCTCACTACAGGTTTACAGACACAAAACATGGAAGTTGTCTGAGTAGGCCTTCCAGACATAATCTGTCCTTTGGAGAGATGGGGCAAGTTCCAAAGGCAACAGAGATGTATCACTGGATGTGAGTGTTATTGTGCCCTCTACAGTCACCCTTGCTGACAGTGACACTGAACTCTCAGACTATGCTAATGAAAGACTGGTATTATCACTGGTGTCTGATGAAACAGTGATGTCAGACATGCCTTGTTCCATGATGAAGAGCCCTTAACTTTAGCACCCGTGAAAGCAGACAAATAAACATTGATATGTAATGCAACAAATATGAGACAATCTCACATCCCCTGATGCATTAGTGGTGCAAATAACAGCTATATGATGAATGCAAACAAATGTACCTTGCAGAATATCCATTTCTGCTTGCATCCCAGATGTGTCTGTACAGGTGATACAGTGGTGTTGTGGATCCCTGAGCTCAAACAGCAGATGTGTCACTGAAATTTGTACTGACAAACGGAAGTACTGCCCTTGTTCATCCCTGGCATAGACATGAGATTGTGCATTTAGTTCATCTTTCACATCCAGACCTCCGCCAAGTTATCAAAGTTCTTTGTATATTTCCAAATATGGGCAATAGGAACTTCTCCATGACAATGGTATGACCCTGACCCTGAGCAGTATCCTACCTTCACCAAGAATGATGCCACAATACAGAGACAAAATGATCAGTTTTAATAATTGGCTTAATTTCTGGTGTCATTCTAAGGGGATCCAATGTCTGTCTGCTTGGAATGACATGCTTGACAAGCCACGCTGCTTCGCAAGGGATGGCTTGCACCTGTCACCCCTGGGTTTCCAGATATTGGCAAGGGCTCTTGCCACCCCCATAGTGCCTTTTTTAGACAAGGCTCAAATTCTAAACCCACCGCCCTAGAAAACAATAATGGAAAAAAAACTAAGGGTAATGCTGCTCAATGCCAGAAGTCTAAATCTCAAGATGCACGCCCTCGAAGCCCTCCTCAGTATGGAGAACATCGATGTCTGTGCTGTGACTGAAACCTGGTTCAAGGGTCCTGAGAGCACCCCGGCACTATCAGGTTTTACCTCATATCATGCGTTCTGGCCCCAAAACCCGGACCGTACCACAAAAGGAGGGGGTGTATCCATATTCATCAAGGATACCCACACCTCCAGGCTGGTGGCAACTCATGAAGCATCAGAGACCATTCAGGTGCAATTAACCATAGGCAAAACTGCTCTACAGTTTGTAGCATGTTACAGGCCACCCTCTCAAACTCAGGAACCCCACACAGCCTTCCTGAAGACACTGGAGAGTATAAATGTCTCTCCAAATACCATCATAATGGGTGACTTTAACTACCCAAACATAGACTGGGAACATTACTCAAGCCCCAATACCCTAGCCCAAAGGTTCCTGGAGTTCATAAACTCAAATGCTATGGAACAACTTGTCACCATTCCCACAAGAGGTGAAAATATACTAGACCTGATCATCACAAACATGGGGACAAAATGCTCCACACCAGAAGTATATCCCTCATTGGTGAGATCAGACCATAAACTAATCTCACTGGAGATCCACATCCCGCCCCCACCCCCAACAAAAAGACCACAGTGAAGAACTTCTCAAAAGCCAACTTCACACTTCTTAAGACTGGTGTGGTATCCTTCAAGGCCCCTGAGCCATTGGAAACCACAACCCACGCTGCTGAATCCCTTACAAATGCTTTCTACGAGCACCTCCAGGATTGCATGGATCAAGCAATCCCAAATAAAATCAAGACCCTTTCCACCAAAGGCAAGCGCCCAATCTGGTAGACCCCAGCCATAAACAAACTTTACAACAAGAGGAGAAAGCTACTACAAGATAGAGCAAAATCCCTAAAAGGGAAGACATCTCTGATCAATACTAGTAAAAAACTGCGATCACTCATAAAATCATCCAAGGCCAACTTTGAGAGAAAAATCGCCAAGGACTCAAAAGACAATCATAAGGCCTTCTTTAGCTATGTTAGAAATCTGGGTGGAAACTCCCAGATATGCTCAGAATTAGTCCAAAATGATACAAAAATCACTGAACCCACAGACATTGCAAACATACTGGCAGACAGGTTCAGTGAAAATTTCTCCCCACCCCAAAAGGAGAAATATCTATCCCAGCAGAGTGTAGCCTCCCAATCATCTCAAATGCCCAGGTGAGAGCTGCTCTCTCTAAAGCTAAAAACACAGCATCAATGGGACCGGATGGTGTCCCCGGCTGTGTGCTACACGAACTCAATGAGGAACTAAACCCACACATAAGGCTGCTCTTTAATCTTAGCCTTACCACAGGATACGTACCCAAAGAGTGGCGTACGGCAACTGTGGTCCCACTCCACAAAGGTGGTGCTTCTACGGACCCTGGTAATTACCACCCCATAAGCTTAACAAGCCTGGTCTGCAAAGCTATGGAGAGGATCATAATGGAACTCATAAATAAAGACATAGGGGACCTACAGACATTGGATCCTACCCAATTCGGCTTTGTCAAGGGCAGATCATGCCTCTTGAACTTGGTCGACTTTTTTGAAACAGTCACCAAGGCCATTGATGAGGGTAAGGCAGTTCACACAACCTACCTTGACCTTGCAAAAGCTTTCAACACAATACCCCACTCGGGTATCATAGAAAAGCTCACCAGCTTAAATGTAAACCCATATGTCACAAGATGGGTTGCAAACTGGCTCAAGGACAGAACCCACAGGGTTAGAGTTGCTGGTGCCATGTCAGACTCCAAGCCAGTCACAAGCGGTGTCCCACAGGGCTCAGTCCTGGGCCCCCTCTTGTTTGGCATCTACTTTTCAGAAGTGCAGGCAAACATAGGAGGATTGTGGCTGACAAAGTTTGCAGATGACTGCAAACTGGGCGCCATAGTTGAAAATCCATCAGACACAGATATCCTTCAGAGAGGTCTCATAGAAACAGATAACTGGTGCCAGAGCCATGGCCTTAAGCTAAACGCCAAAAAATGTATAGTCATACCCTTTGGTAAAAACAAGGTAACCCCAAGTTACCACATAGGTGGCAATCCATTAAGCACAGAAGAGGTTATCAGGGACCTAGGGACCCAAGTTGACAGTAACCTTTCTTTTGACACTCACATTGCCAAAGTGGTTAGGAGGACCTTCTACATTGCCCACCTGATTATGAAGGGATTCACATCCAGATCAAGGGAGGTCATTGTTTCCCTGTTCTCTTCACTTATCAGACCAATGATTGAGTACAATGCCCCATTCGGAATGTATCTTACCTGACACCTGCAGCAATTGGAAAGACTCCAAAAGTTCCTCACCAAAAGGATAAAGGGGCTCAAAAATATGCCATATGCTGCCCGACTGAAGAAACTCCAGCTCTATTCAGTCGCATACCGTCTGCTCAGAGGTGACCTGTGCCTGACATACAAGGCCATGTCCAACCCGGAATTAATGGACATGCTCCACCTCAAAAAATCCAAATCCACCAGAGCCACAAGAGCAAGAGACATAAACCTCAACACGGATATAAATAGGACATGCTGGAGGGACAGATTCATCACCCAGAGACTCCCTATGCTGTGGAACAGAATCCCGGTCCATGTGAGACAGAGCACCTCGCTGGCTCTGTTCAAGAGGAATCTTGACCAGTGGATGGGAGATCGTAGGTTTACCCTGGAGATCATCTCTGTATCACTGCTGGACAGAGGCACGGCAAACTAATGGGTATAGTATTCTTCAACCTAAGGGGTGGTGAAAGCCACACAACTCTGGCTAGGCTTATAAATGCCCTAGGGCAGATAGCCTAGTATGAACCTATGAACCTATGAACCTATGAACAAAGAGAGTGGTCTGCAATAATGGACAATCACTGACTGCCATCCTGCCCTGTACAATAGCATGGGCCTTCTAGCTGGTATGTAAATCATATCTGTGATCCTGAGGTAGACCTGAAGGGTTGTCTTATTGTGGCCACTGACTTAATTAACATCTTCCACCAGCTCTCTCCAGACAAACATTCACAGAAGGCCCAGTCAATCATATCTGCGTTCAGTAGCCGACATCCATGCTCACAGAATGCCTGCAGTAGCACATTAGTCTCTGCCTGTGAGAACTTTATAAGGTGCTTCCATTTCTTAGGTACCATGTAAGTGTCTATAAATATGTTCATACAGCTATGGTCAGCGAGTGGGCACAAAATATGCAGCGTATCATCTGTACTAGTCACACACAAGCATGTGGTGGCTGCACCGCCATAAGATTCCATGCCATGCCATACTCCAGTATCACAGGACACTTACCAATATCAGTCCAGTAGGGCATCATACAGATGGACAGTGTTGTGACATACAACCTGTCACAGGCTGGCATATACCTGTACTCCTAAAAGCAAAATATTCACTGCCATCCAGTATCAGATATCCAGTGTGCCTTTCCCACTTCATCCTGTCTTCAGTGCACCTCACACAACCCCACAGCTTAACTTTTGTGGGATACTAATGCCTGCACCTGAGCTCTGTCTTCTCTCATTCAATCCCCGTGCTCTCCAGCACTGTCAGCAGGATGCTGTGGAGAAACCCCCACAAACAAATAAAAAAGCTTTACAGTTATCTAGTCACTATCCCCACCTACCAATGGGCTATGTACCCTTATCTCATCAGATGTCACACACTTCTGTAATAGGTACACAAATGTAGCTGTTTACTGAATACCTCTATATCTATCACAACTCTCCCTGTGCTTTCTGTCCCTCATTTCAGCAGATAGACATGGAGCAATCCCGATCACTCAACAAGAAATAATTACTACAGTTAGCCAGTCACTCTCCTCAATTCCTACTGTCCTCTGTACCCTTACCACAGGAGGTCTAGATCAGTCCTTCCTTCTGTAGGCCAATAGAATTACCTCAGTTGTCTTCCACTCACTATTCCTGAAAATTTCTACAGCATGGTGGATACAACAATGGTTGTTGATATTGTTATACTGCAATTTTGAGGCTTGCATCATAACAGTCATTCTAATGAGGTAATTTAGGATAAATAGTTCTGAACAGCACATTTAATGCAATACATTCTAGACCTAGACTCCACAGTGAGACTTGTGCCTGCCTGTGCACATGCGTTGAAGACTGTGAAGCAGTCTGCATGTGCAAGGCAGGTCTGTAGCCACTTAGTAATCCACACTGCAGCCCCAAGGAGTACTATGCCACAACTATGGGCACCAATGTGACTTGTATAGGAGCGATCCCTTTAGTCCAGGGTGTCTTCCCCCCTACTCTGGCACAATGACTGGTAATGTGTGATGATATGGTACCACTTGCTGCCTGTTGATAATAATCATGTAACACCCACAATGTGTGTCAACGTGACTCCACCACTTTCCTTAGGATAGCAACCTGCGAAGTGACCATGGCTTCTGAAGACTCTAAGTCTGTAAGGGATCCTGTATGGTTCTGGAATTAAATGAAAATCTTTCTTTACTTCTTGCAAAGGGATTAACAGGTGGACCTGCTAGGGAAAGTCTATAAGAACCACCAGTACAAGGTGAATGCTAAGCACTGACTTGCCAGGGCAGTGCAGTGACTAATGCCATGGACATCCCCCACTCAACTGATCAGTGCCCGCACTGATACAGTGTCCTATAAAGGTACTGGCATGACCTTCTAAGCCAACAGGAAGAGGAGGTTACAGGCAGAGACAGACTTTTACAGTAGGTAGTAATGAATAGCAGTTGCTTGTGTATAGGTATTCATTCTTGTTCAGCTATAGAAAGAACTTGATATTCATGAATATGTTTATTTTCTGTTTTATGTTATTCAGCACCCAGTGAAATAGAAGACAAGTAGCTGATCTGCTAGAGGTAGCATGCAGGACTGTATAGACATTGATGTTATAGCTGCATAAATGTTAAACACCTGCTTCACTGTCCATGTTTGCACTGCTGTTAATTATAGTAACCATTCCTTACAGCTTTGCTTTGTCTTATGCTTCACATACCTTGTCAGTGCAGGTTGAATTGTTCTACTGCCCACACATTTGTAAGGAATTCCCATCAGTGTCATGGTGATACTGACTGGGCTGGCAGTAGGTGCTCTGCCACCATCCCAGGTGTCATCATCTACACTGGACCTGATTGGTTGCCTTCTTTTAGTGCCATGTCCATGATCATACTCCTGCTATTACTTCATGGTGCCCTGGTCTGTCGGCCTTGCCTTCCTCTTGCATTAACCATACCACCTTCCATCCCTGTGTCATTTATACCTGGCATACCATGGGCAGGCATCTGACAGGTGTCAGGTGACACTTTATGGTGGTTGCCCTGTACTATGGTATGTTATTATCTTCAAGTTTTATCTTCCATGTGTACCACTTCTAGACATATGGGCCAGTATCTGCATATGTTCATAGGTTCATAGGTTAGTACTAGGCTATTGGCCCCAGGGCCTATATAAACCTAGCCATAACAATTCCCTGGCTATTTCTTCCCACATAGTTTACTTCCCTGGACCCCTGTCTAGCAGGGTGACTGCTGATGTTATCCACAGGGTGAATTTCCTTTCTCCCATCCAATCATCAAAATTCCTTTTGAAGAGGGCCAAAGAGGCACTCTGCTTGACATGTATGGGTAGTCTATTCCAGAGTCTGGGGAGTCTCTGGGTCAGGAACCTATCCCTCCAGCATCTTTTGTTTATTGTGATGACAAGGTTTAGATTCCTGGAGCGTGTGGCTCTGAGGGATTGGGATTTCTTTAAGTGTAGCATGTCCAACAGCTCTGGGTTTGACATGGCCTTGTATGTTAAGTGGAGATCACCTCTGAGTAGACGATATGCGACAGAGTAATGCTGGAGTTTTTTAAGGCGGTGTAAGGCATCTGCTTTAGGCCTGTGATTCTTTTAGTGAGGTATTTTTGTGGCCTTTCCAGTTGTTGCAGATGTCTGAAGAGATACATACCGAACAGGGCAATGTATTCTATAATGGGTCGAATGAGGGATGGGTACAGTGGGACAATTACCTCCTTTTTTCTGGATGAAAACCCCTTAGTGATGAGGTGTGCCACATAGAAGGATTTCCTGACTGTTGTGGCAATGTAGTTATCGAAGGTGAGACCACTGACCAGCGGTGTCCCTAAGTCTCTTATCACACTTTCGGTGTTTAGTGTACTGCTACCTATGTGGTAATTCATGGGTACATGTTTTTTCCCAAAGGGGATAACTATACATTTCTTGGCATTGAACTTGATCCCATGGCTCTGGCACCATGCATCTGTTTCTGTAAGGCCCTTTTGTAGAGTATCCACATCATTTGGGGATTCAATAATAGCTCCCAGTTTGCAGTCAACTGCGAACTTTGTTGGCCAGAGTCCCTTAGTGTTGGCCTGTACTTCAGAGAAGTAGATGCCAAACAAGAGCGGTCCCAGGACTGAATCCTGAGGTGCTCCACTTGTCACTTGTCGGGAGCTGGATTTGGAGTCGGCTACATTTACAGTGTGGGTTCTGTCAGTAAGCCAGTTGGCAACCCATCGAGTGATGTAGGGATTAATGCCCAGCTTAGTAAGTTTATCTATGATTCCAGAGTGGGGGATGGTGTCAAAGGCCTTGGCAAGGTCCAGATAGGCTGTGTGGACCACCTTACCCTCGTCCACAGCTTTGGAAACTGATTCGATGAAGTCAGTCAGGTTCAGGAGACAAGATTGACCCTTCATGAACCCAAACTGGGAGGGGTCCAGTGGTTGAAGGTTGCCAATGTCTTTGTTTATAAGTTCCATGATAATACATTCCATGGTCTTGCAGATCAGGCTCATCAGACTGATGGGGCAGTAGTTCTCTGGATCCAAGGTGGATCCCCTTTGTGGAGTGGGATAACTGTAACTGTGCACCACTAAGTGGGCACGAAGCCTGAGGTGAGGCTATGAATAAACATGACACTTATGTGAGGTGCCAGTTAATTTTGTAGTTCATGTAATACACAGCCTAAGATGTCATCTGGTCCCATGAATGCTGTATTTTTAGCTTTGGAGAGTGCATTTTTTACCTGGGTGGCCTTGATTACCGGAATTTGGCAATCTTCTGGTATTGAGATGGGCCATTTAGGGGGTGAGAGTGGGGTGAAGTTGGCACTGAATTGATCTGCCAGGATATTGGCAATATCCTTGGGATCAGTATATTTAATGCCATTCTGTTGTAGTTCACAGCAGATCTGAGCATTGTCATTTAGATTCTTGACATAGTTATAGAATGCCTTGTGGTTGTCTTTGGAATATTTGGCAATTTTATTTTCATAACTAGCTTTGGAGGATTTTATAAGGGATCTCAGCTTCTTACTGAGGCTGATAAGGGAGTTTTTTGCATCCTGGGATTTTCCTCTTTTCTGCAACAGTTTCTTCCTTTTGTTGTAAAGTTTGTTTATGGCAGGGACCACCAGATTGGCTTCCTTTTTTGGATGAGGGCATCTTGGTTCTATTTGAGATGGCACGATTCATGCATGAGTGGATGTGCTTGTACAGTGCCTTAGTGTAGGATTCAGCAGTTGAACGTTTAGTTTCCATCTGCATGGGTGTCGTGAAGTTTGTCACTTCTGATTTGAGTAGCATGAAGTTGGCTTTGGAGAAGTTTTTTTTATGGAGGTTTCCTTACTGGGGGGTGGGGGTGGGATGTGGATGTTAAGGGTGATTAGCTTATGGTCAGACCTGACCAATGAGGGGGTGACTATAGGTATGGAGCATCGATTTCCCATGTTGGTAATGACCAGGTCTAGGATATTGGAGCCCCTGGTGGGACTATGGATTAGTTGATCTAGGGCATTGGAATTTATGAATTCCAAGAACCGTTGGGCAAAGATGTTGGCACACCAGTAGTTTTCCCAGTTAATGGCAGGGTAGTTGAAATCACCCAGTATTAGGGTGTTTGGTAGTATCTTAATGTATTCCAGTATGTTTAGAAAGGTGTAGTAAGAATCTTGGGGCATGGTGGGGGATCTGTAGCAAGCTACAATTTGGATTGCAGTCTTACCTAGTGTTAGTTGCACCTGGAGAATTTCAGACACATTGTGTTGGGCAACTAACCTGGTGGTCTGAATTTCCTTGGTGAATATGGACACTTCTCCACCTTCAGTGTTTTGGTCCTAGTTTGGTGGCCAACAAGTGCAGTAAGAGTTGTAACCTGGTATTGCAGGGGTGCTCTCTGAAGCCTTGAACCAGGTTTCAGTTACTGCACATATATCGATGTTCTCCATTTTTAGGAGTGCCTTGAGAGAGTGCATTTTGAGGTTTAGACTTCTAGCACTGAGTAGCATTACCTTCAGAATGTGCATGCTTGTATCTGTTATGGTGGTGGTTTTGTCCTTTGAACTTTGCCTAAAAAAGGCACTATAGGGGTGGCAAGAACATTAGCCAGTAACCTGGGTCGACAGGTGCAGACCATCTCTGGCAAAGTATCGTGGTCTGTCGATCATGTCATCCCAGGCAGAGAGATACTGGATCCCCTTTGAATGAAACCGGAAGCTTAGCCAATTGTTGACGTCAATCATTTTGTCCTTATATTGTGGTATAATTCTGGGGTGGAGGCAGGATGCTACTCAGGGCTAGGGTCATACTTACCTGGGCCACATGATCTGAGAGGTCTCCTATGCCTCTTTTCATGTAGTCCAGGGAGGTAAGTCTCAAGTCATTCACTCCAACATGGACAATGACAGAGTCATATTTATGCTTGTTGTGGAGTGACTTGAATGCATGCATTATGTGGCGGATCCCGGCACCCGACAGGCAGCTGACTGTAATTTTCTCCTTATTCAGCCTGGTGAGTGGGACATTAGTGTGCCTGACTATAGAGTCACCTATGACTAAAGTGTAAGGTACGTTGTCTTGCATTAGGGGCTGTTGTTGGGTGGCACACTGGTGTTGTGAGCTATGTGACACTTTGGTTGTGATTGGTGTTTGTTTGCATTTCAGCTTCAGAGGTCCTTGTTGCTTGGGCAGGTTACGGATAAGGGCCTCTGCATATGTGGATTTAATGCTGCTATGTGTGGGTGTTGGTGGTGTGGGTTTGGAAGGGCTATGTGTTGCTTGAGGTGTAGTGTGGGTGGTAACCTTCTCCTCTTGACTGTCTAGCACAATCTTGGGTGGAGAGAGCTTTGCTTCCAGTTTGGCTATGTAAGTGCATCTCTCATAGGTTGTAGTGTTGGGTGGTAGGAAGAGAGAGTTGTCTGTGTACATGAGGCAATTGCTGCATTGCCCCAGTATGGACATAGATAAAAATATAGATATATACTGGTGGACAGGAGAAATCACCGGAAGTTGATCCTTGGACATGCCTAATTTGGTGCTTTTTTTGTAAAGCACAGGAGCTGTTTTTCCTTGCCTTAGCAAGGTACTTTGTAATTATTGGCTGTTTAGTGCCTACGATTAATTTCTCCTTATTAACAAGGAGAGTTGTGTGCTTGTATCAGTTTAAGGCTTCCTAGTGCTTTCCAACAGGTATTAGAGCAAGTGCTAGTCAGAGGGATGCTTAAAGGTAAGATGCAAAAAATGGTTTATCCTAAACAATGCAGTGTACACTAGATAAGTTAGATGTGAAAGTAGGTAACAAGTTTTACCTGTCTAAAAAGTTAAGTTTTAGTGGAAAGTCTCTATTTTTAGAACAGCAAGATAGATTGAAAGAGGGTGGTCACTTTTGTATTCTGGTACAATGGAGTACAGTAGTACGGCCAATAAATTTAAATAGTTGAAGGGGAGTGATTTCACAAAATGATAATTTTGTGCTTACTCACACAAGCCAGTGAAAGCAGAGAGGAAATTAGATATATGGTCAAATTAACATAAGAGGCAGGCAACAAGAAAGACAGTGGTATTTAAGAACATGACAGTAAGCGCGTGGGTGGGTGGGTGGGAAAAAATGTCTGCCTGACTCGCAAGAGACATAGCTGTGGTCTCTTTTGAAGTTTCAATATGCAGTTAAAAGCAGAATACAAGTAAAACACAAGGTAAAGAAAACAAATCACAGTATTCAAAATATAAAAAGGCAATAAAGTAGTAATGCAAAATACAACAAATAAAAAGCAAACTAACCTTTCCTTCACAGAAAAGTGTAGCAGATTCTGGTGAACTTTTCTAGTAAAGCTAGACTAACTAGCATGGTCTGCACCATACCTTGCAGGGCACTATGTGGTAGACTGTCTGTTACTAAATGGTAAGCACCTACAAACTGACCATTTCAGGCTCATGGGGTTGCTCAGCCCAGGGTCACTGTTCTTTACTTTCTCACTGCTTGCAACTCAGCTACTTCTCACATGCCCTTCAAACTAGGTGACTAGTTAAGTGGCATTTAGTCTCACTCCTTGTGGCATAGATACTGTTGCAGTACCTTTGCAGTTGGCTTCGACATTGTTTCTTTTCTTTTCATTTTTTTTTTTTGCTGTTGCATTCTTAACAGCATTTTACTCCTGCACACATTGCAGATAACTAATTTTGTTTTTGTTTCTCTGTCTCTTTATTGATTTTTTCTTTAATTTATCCTTTGTTGTTTGTGTTCATATTTTATGTAGTGTGTAACACAGCAGTGGATAAGGAGCAGCAGCCACCACACCATGCACATACCTTGCTGTTGCCTGCTGAGTCTTCAGCTGTCTCCAGGACAGCCACTCAACAGGGTAATGAAGATCATCCAGCAGGAGATAGCCTGGATGGTTCCTGGTGCTGTCTGGTTATGTCTTTGGTGGGAGTGTATTCTCCCTATCTGGGGGGCATCACTGGTGCATTACAGTATGTCACCCATCAGGAGGAAGAAGGCTTAGTGAAGGCCTTGATAGACTAGTAGCTGGACACCCGTACTGACAGCCTGGAACCCATATTTGTGCAACTGGCAGAGTTATATAGTTGCCTGTCCCTGACCAGTAGGCCAACAGTAAGAGGACAGTTATGGAGATGACTGACCATAGGTTATGTGCAGCACTGTGCAGTGTGTCACCCCACCCTACCCCCTTCGTGAGGTTCCCTTTACCTACCTGTTAGATTTTTTTCTCCATTTTGTGGTCCAGTCATCCACATTACCAGTTATCTTCTCCTGTTGATCTTTATCTGTCATTTGTGTTTTCTTGTCTGTCCTGCTGCCATCCCTATACACTCTTTCCTGCCCACATCTTCCCCTTCTACCTTCCCCATCTGCCCTTCTTGAAAATATGAAAAAATGAGCACCAGTCCCAAAACTATACCCTTGCTTCTCCATACCATTTATCTTTTAATTTTATCCTTCAGTGCTTACCAGTTTGCTCTTTCCTTTTTTGCCTGTTCTTTACACACATTTTATCAAAATAGTAGGGATTTCACTGTATAAATAATGTATGGACTATCAGCTGAGCTCATAGTGGCACATCATTGCATTTCTGAATGCACATTGTCACAAACATGCTACGTGCATGCCATGGGCTCATGAGGTCATATGACTGATGCAATGCTGTGATGGTCATTGTGACCTATTGTGCTTTTGCCATAAAACTGCCTCCTTATTTTGACCCTGTCATTCTACCTCACTATTATTGCATAATTAATTAGTGCTGGGCCATACTATGTTATTTCAGCTGTTGCATTTGGCCCTGTACTCCTAAATATATATATATTTTCTGAATCCCACCTCTAGAATTTCACATCCCAGACTACTGGATAAGCTACAGATTCTGCATAAATGTTTATTCCATTTTCTTCCTCACATTTATTAGTAATCATCTGCATGCAGTCACATATTTATTATTTGACAGAATGACATTTGGTGATGCTGTCATTTCAACACAATATTAATTGAAAATGCAAAACAGAAAATATGTTTTCTAACTTGCATTTTGCAGTTTTAAGAGTTGCAGTTATTACTGTGCTATGAACAGAGCTTCCATATAGAAAATTGAAGTATGGGTGAGTCAGTAAAAGGGGTTTGATGACTTATATATGTAATTAAATTTCTGCTAAAGTATATATCTATATTTTTATCTATGTCTGTCTATCTGTCAATCTACATTTTTTAATTGGACAATGCTACTTCAGCAGTGATGTCATAGCCCATGATTTCCTGAATTTCATCACTGGCTTTAATTTTAGTACTTCTTTGAATAATCTGCTTACTTTATTCACCACTATCTCTGTAAAATAATACTTCAACATGTCTCTTTGGACCACATGTTTCACAACATCAGATTGTAGCCTCCTGTTTTCATATGTATCTTTAGATGAAAGAAGATCTCCAGGATTTAATAAAATCCATGCAGGCACAGTGTAGAGCCTACATGGAATGTCACCATGTCCATGTATTCAGTTCCCCCTCGGCAGTGCTCCATGCATGTTAATGATGGTGCATTGTCGAGGGAGAGCCAAGGCACATGGTTATTGAATCAGTGCTGGGAGTGTGTAGTGATAACCTTGCCGTAGAGGAGTAAGAGACTCCCTGCACTGTCCTAGTGTTTTATTTTTATCTAACTTGATTTTTTTTTTTTTTATAAAAAAGCATGTTTGTGTGGCACAGCATGGAGTGCAGCAATGCTAAGCAGCACCCAGACAACTGCCAGACATCTAAATATAGAAACCGGATGTATTTAATTATTTATTTAAATGTATGCTTAAGCGTATTTGAGCGTCTTTGCATGGACCAATGCTCAGCTCTGTTTATAGATAGCTCAGTGTTTTATGTAAAAGTACGCCAGATGTCTGAATATCCACATAGCTTAATGGGTAGAGTCCTGGCTCCATGTGTAGTAGCCCCAGGATTTGGATACATGGAAGGCAAATAAGTATTTCATTTTAATATAAACATTTTGTGGACTAATTTAAAAAATAGCTCTGCTGCTCTCTGCTAAGCTCTGCTGAGACCTGCTAAGACCTGCTAAGTGCTACATAAACATTATAAAAGCTGCCAATGTTTATGAACTGTTTGGCACTGCTTGGTTGGTTTGAGTGCTGCTAAGCTCCACTTAGACTATGGTTCTGCGAGTTTTCGTGTTTCTCAGCTGAGCTGTGCTGGTTTGCGCGGTGCTAAGTGACACAGTGCTTTTTTGAATGTTGGCCAATGATGTGTAAGGGTGGGAAAACAGCCTATATTAAGCCCAATAGGTGGGAATACAGCAGAATCTGTTGGAGCTCTGTCTCTGAAGGGTACTATGGCTGATGTTGGTGAAGGTGCGCACTTTTGTGTGCAGCGTTGGGGCATTCTGGTGTCCTGGGTCATGGTTGGACTCCTGGTAAAAAAAATGATGACCAGCTGCTGCAGAGAGTTTTCCAGGACTCAGAGTGTAAGGGGGAGGCCTGGGACCAGCTGGCCAGAGAACACACCTATGTGACTGGTATCCCCCCCCACATAGGTGAACAGTGTCATTACCACCATGATGACCTGAAACAAAGAAAGGGAGAACTCTTAGACACCAGGGTCCAAGATGCTCAGGCAGAGAATGCCCCATAAGTATGTAAGTAATTTTACCTCTGTTTCACCAATATCTAATCTGAATGTCTGCAAAACTGGTATGCATAATGGTGTGCTCCTCTCACAACAGCTGCAGAAGAGGGGACTCGCAATACTGGCCAGGTAGCACCTTGAGTGTGGTGAGTATGGATGTATTATGCTAAGTGTAGTGATGTAAGCAGAAAGGGTAAAGCAGTATCTGCATTAAAATATATACAATAAAGTTTATAGTGCAATGTCTGTGGAATTAGAGTTATTTTGAAATAAATGAATAATGCCAACTGTTGTACAATAAAAACATGAAACAATACCAGTAACTGTATTAAAGTATATACAACAAAGTCTGTAGTGCAATAATTGTAGAATTGGAGCTGTTTTGAAAGAAATGAATAATCCCAACTGTTGTGCAATAAAAACACGAAACAATACCAGTAACTGCATTAAAGTATATACAACAAAGTCTGTAGTGCAATCATTAGAGCTATTTTGAAAGAAATTAATAATGACAATTGTTGTGCAATAAAAACATGAAACAATACCAGTAACTGCATTAAACTATATACAATATACAAACAAGTCTGTGGTACATTAAATGTGGAATTATAGCTGTTTTGACAGAAATGAATAATGCCAACTGTTGTGCAATAAAACATGAATCAATACCAATAACACCAATGAAAATGGTGTACATCAGGATTGTCTTATAACCATTGCAGTCAAGCTGTTTGCATTCAGGTTGTAAGGTATGGTGCTGCAGTCAAGTATAAAACTGAAATAGCTGTAGAATGCAAATCTATTGGCTGCCAATTGTATTGTCTAACACATATAGTATCATTCAAGGCTGTCTCTAGGCCAATATTGTTCACATAATGCTCTGTCATCTACAAACATCAGGTAAGCAAGGTATATGGGTGAGGTAGCCCACTTCATGATCTGATATTGTTTGTTTGCTTCACAGATATTTCAACCCACTAACAATAAAGTGTGTACTCCAGCATTGTTAGACTGATATATAGAGTACCTACTATCTGCATTATTTTTGTATTTCTGGCATGTGTTTTCCACTGTCACTGCAGTCTAGTGTAACACTGTAGCACTGCCAGGTCATAGTTTGGTTCCAGGTAAGCATTAGCAAATATCAGTCAGTCAGTAATAACCAATGACTCAGTAGCTCAATTTGTTAAATGCTCTGTATATAGTACATTTTGCCACACACAGACCAGGGTTGAAATCCAGTGCTAGGTAGCACTAAATATTACAGTAGCAGTCACGTAATGCTCACAAATTCTCTCTCCACAGGGACTATAGGTAAATGGGTGAGGCAGCCCATATTATGAGTAGATAACTGTGTGTTTAGATTCCCCAGACTGTTAAAGTCATTAGCAGGAATGGGAAAAATCAACAAAGTGCAGTCAGAAATAATACATGCAATCCTGATATGGCTGTATGCCTGGAGTGTCTGTTAAAAGTTGGTGCAGTCACAGTCACTGCTATTGGGTTTATGTCTATGCCTGCCAACCAAGGCATGACTGCTGTTTAGTGTGTGTACAGTACACATACATGTCTCTCAAGTGTCACAATTTCACTTTATGTAATTAGTAGTGTGTAATCCACCTGTTACAGAAATACCATGGCAATGAGTACCTAGATTACAACTTATCACCGTTTCAGCACACAGAACACCATGGTAGTTGCATAAGTCCACCTGATGTGCAAGTGTTCTGTCTAGGTGTGTGCCTGAAGTTGTTATGATTTGGCCCATAGTGTCCCATGCATATAGCTTGAGAGGTATGTATGTGCTACATCAGTTACAGGAGACTTGTACTCACTGTAAACATAAAGAACATACAGACCCATAGAGTAGATTGTCAAGGAAGTAAGCTGCACTGTTACTAACAGATGGATTTTCTCTCTCTCCCCACCCCTTATCTTTAGTTATTTATTACTGTTATTCATTAGGTTATGGTTTACTATTAATATATGCTATTACATTAACTGTTTATTAGGGTATGTGTTATTATAATGGATGCATATTAACATATCTTGTTAAATGACCTATTTTGTTGACCTTACTCTGTAACTGTTACTGGCAAGCTGTTATACTGACTGTTCTGTTATTTATTGTTGTGTTGCACATAACTTGCATTGATACATAATTGTGTTATTTCAAATGTTCTGCCATGCTGTTATTGCTAACAATGTTTTCTTAATAACTAACCTAAACTTATTGCTATACCTCCATTACCACAGCACGTTGGGGTGGGCTGGGTCCTGGCAATCTGCCTACCTTGCCTCAACTGGCCATGGCACTGGGTCCTGGCACATCTGGGACACAGGCTGGTGGTGCCCCCTCCACTGCCTCTGCACCATCTGTGGTGTCAGATGGAACCGCCTCAAGGGATGGGGTCCAGCCTCCCCCTGGGAGCAGTGGCAGAAGGGCTGCAGTCACTCAGGATCAAATGTCAGTCATGGTACGTAGGATTGTTCATTGCAGCTATGAATGCTGCCAGCTCCAGATTGAGTGCATGCTAGCTGACCTGGTGGGGCAGGCTTGCCCAGGTGCCTAGCCTCCAGCACAGCCAACCTTGGGGCAGTGAAGGAGCAGTGTTGACTGTCCCATGGCTGGGGATGTGAGTCACACTGCTGCCATCTGGAGGCATGTGTGACTTGGCTCCACAACACCCTCCTCATCCAAGGTGTTTACCTCCTCATGAGTCACACAATACCCCTGTCTGCTGTCTTGTCTGTCAGCAAATGCATCCTCAACTCCCCAGCTTACCTACCCACATGTACCTATGTCCCTGCCCTACATTCCACTCTCACCTTAAAAAAAATGGGCACCTATCCAAAAAAAATCTTGCCCCATATATAGCTCTCCATGTTGCACGTGTCCACTGGACTCCACTTATCTGGTATAATTAGCTTGTCAGCACAGTTATATTGTCCTCTTGAGAGTCCAAATTAATTTATAAGCTCTGTCAAAATCCACTGCTGTTGCTGTACAAGATATGGATAGCTATGGGTCTTTCCTACACCCTTCCTGCACATATCTAAGTGTCTTTTACTATGTTTTTCCCGCTGCTTGTCCCCATTTCACCACTTTCCTATCACCCCCCCTTTTTTTTCTTTATTTTTTTAGCATGGGTTTGCACAGAGCTAAGCAAAGAGACACAGTGCGGCGTGCTGCACTGCATCATTTAGCTAAGCTTAAATGAGCTTTAATCATCAAATGGGTTTATTGCTTTGTCTGACACATGTACAAGATGAACACCTCTGCCAAGTTTCAAACCCAGGTCCCTCAAACCTATAGCCCACAGGATTAACCCACAATTCAACACAGATCCAATGTAAAACAGGTGTTTCAAGCAAAGCATACTGATTGCCACTTATAGTCATTAGGCATGTAACTCGAATAAAAGCTAATGGGAAAAATGTGAGTGTACCTTGGACTCTGATGCAATATAACACCTGTAGACAGCCAAAGACATAATAATGGATGTAAGTGAGGCCTCTGATAGTAGGTATATGTGTCCTTTTATGAGTAACTTGTGATAAGACACCTGCTAAGGCAGCAATGGCAAAGTACATGTACAACTAGGGCCCTGCTGAAGAACTACAGCCGTATAAAGACATGCACAAACTGATGGATACAGAAATGTTTCCCACAGCCTGAATATGTGCACATGTATCTTGAAAATACACACACATTTGCAGTGCCTCAGTGGTGCAGTCTGTTAATTGCCTTGCATGCCATACATTTTGCCACACAGTCCTGGGTTCAAATCCAGTTTTGTCTAGCAATTCAATTACATTATTGTGAGGACAGCAAGTAATGACTTAGTCATGCAGTCATAATCCACCCAGGGTACTGCTAGTTAATTAACTGCTACCCATTTTTGCAAGGCAGAGACCTGCATGTAGGGACACGCTACACATATCCGTATAGCCTGACTATATGTTGCCTACTACTCTGTTATTGGCACTGTTGCATAATAGACATACCTTAATCACATGCCTCGATTAGATGGTACAGGGTACCCTTTCCCTGGCTCTGCCATAATGACAGGGCTGACACAACTACCACAGTTATACATACAGCATGTTGTCCTCAAAAGCATCCACACTCTTCCCTATACACAGCATGTAAAGGTAGCTGCTACAGACCTAACATACCTCCCAACCCCATAGAACAAGGGATCTGGACACAGCCAGATGTAATGGGGGGGGCTAAGGCCCACAGATAGGGACATGTTTAATGGTTTGTCCCTATAATTATAGTAGGTTGATAGATTAACAGCTATTGCATTAGCATGCATATTCTGATAGGTATAAAGTCTGACAGTCAAGTGCATCTCTTTCCTTGCTGACCTCAGCCCACAATGTTTCCCAGTGAACTGCCAGATGACCACTATTTCATGGACACTGACTACACATATGAGGTGAAACTGTGGACATAATCCATAAATCTATACAGTTGACAGTTACGGTCATCTGCAATGCTGTACTCTCCACTCCTCAGACATATCCATCTTAACAACTAAGAAAGGGGCCCAGGTCTACATGAAGGCCTTATATATTGCACAGTGGTGGCAGCCAATGATAGTGCAATTCAGCTGTTTTGGCTGCAATTAGCAATTCTAAGCCACAGATTGGTGTAGAGCAAATTACCTGATAATGAGCAGTACCTTAAAACGGCAAGCAGCTGCTTATGGGTAACAGCTCTATATGACATTTAACTCACACTGAGAGTGGATTTCAAAAAGTATACCAGAAGCAAAGTGTAAAAAAAGGAGTATTGCACTCCATCAAGTATGTAACAGATTTGTCCATATAACAGGATGTGGATGGGAGGATTGAGGTTTGGGAAATAGACATTGCAGCAGTAAGCCTGTCTTAGATCTATGGTGATGACGTGTCAGTGATACTCAGCTGTCCTACACCTACAGGCATGCCTCTCAACTGTTCCTGATTTTTAATCATATCTCAGCTCTGTCCTTGTCGATCCCTCCTACAACAGTTGGCTGTTGTAGGAAAGCTAGTGGATTACACAGAATACATAGTGACAATGAGTAAGGGTGTATAGTCCTGTAACGTCAAACAATGTACTATAATTTACCCCCTCATTCAGCCATTGTCTCACATACATAGTTCTAACATTTTAAAAATGTCCCTGAATGTTCCTGATGTACTCTGGCAAGATCCCTGTTTCTGTTGACGTATGACCTTGTTTGGTTGATGGATATGCCAAACATACCTGTCAATATCTTACAGCATAAAACCAGGACAAAGCCATAAATTATGGGGGGACAAAGGCCCAAACTTAGTGACAGTGTTTAAATATTTGTCAGAAATCCACAGGTTTGTGTGAAAACAACCAAAAGTATGAGGCAAATATCCTGACATTCTGCAAATATCTGTATAATGGAGAGGTATGATGCCTACAGGGAACATATACTACAGCAGGTTTGCATTGTTTTCTGTAAGTGTGGCACACCAGTGTTGCTGGACTGTCCCATACAGTTGTTGTAGTAGCACACTGTTAATTGTCTGGCAATGGAGATGTGACATCTTAGTGGGAGCTTGCCCATAGGCACACAGGAACATATACCAGTATTGCTACTATCTTGGTGGTATTCAGACATGTAGAGTGTTGCCAGACTGTGAGGCATGATGTATGAGGGAGCAGTGAATAGTGCAGGCCATTATGGGTGTGCTGGATCTGTAGATGGTAGATGTTCACATTCCTGTAATGTGTTCCCCTTATGTTGTCTTTCAGGAACCATGTAACACCAGTGACATGCCCTCTTTTCAGAGGCAGAGAATGACATGATAGTGGATGGACTGAGACAACACCACTACATGTTGTTGTGCAGGGGGATGCATAATCGGGAGCAGTGGGCAGGATTGTGAGCAGACCTTGTGTGGGATGTAAATCAGATTGGCTGACAGAACAGGACCTATGAGCAGGTCTGACACCGGGCCACAGATATGCTGAATATGCTGAGGGTTGAGAGGGTGGCCTAATGGTTAAGGTGTTTGCCTTACAAACACAAGGTAAGGTGCTGGGTTTGTATCTCACAAGGGATAATTGGCTAGGCTTAAAATAGCTCGTAAGAGCAGTTAGCTTAGTACTAATCTATGAACCTATGAACCTATGAATGCTGTATGATGAAGGGCAGCTAATGTCCCCAGTGATCCTGCCACTACCGGTGGAGGACCTGTGATGGAACATCCACTCACAGTCACAGAGGAATTCCTGGCAAACCTAAGAACACACAACAGCTCCCAGGCATCCATCACAACATACATCATGCAGGTGGGTGCCACAGTGTCCACAGCACAGGAGCATCCAGGTAAGCATACTGTGTGCACCAGTGTTATACTGTATCAGTTATTGTGACAGGTTGTACATACCTGTACATAGCTGTTAGGTCTATCTGCGATGAGGGGAGTTAGGGTTTACACACAGTTGTGCACACATACTCAGATTATCAGCAATGCAGCCCATTTCATCGAATCCCAAATCATTGAAAACTAGAAAGCAACTAGAAAAAACATTCCACAGAGTTAGTACTGCATTTATGCACTATTTACTACATTTAGGTATATAAGGTTAGGAAATTACATTCTTCCCCCACTGTAGTGCAACCTTGGAGTTGGTATATTTATTTACAGGGGGTGGGGGGGTGGAGCCCCCCCATGGGGGGTACAGGGGGCTTGCCTCCCTGCATAAATGCAGTACTAACTCTGTGGAATTTTATTTCTAGTTGCTTTCTAGTTTTCAATGATTTGGGATTCGACGATTTGGATTTTCGACGATTTGGTCTCAATGTTTTGGGCTTCGATGAAATGAAATTTGATGATATGAAATGGAACCATATATATATATATATATATATATATATATATATATATATATATATATATATATATATATATATATATAAAACTGTGTATAACAGGAATGTGTCTATAAATGTTGTTCTGTGCATACATTATGTATATGACATCTGTAGATATATGTCAAAATTCTGTGTATCATTGTAATATATATATATATCTCTCTCTATATACATATATATATATATATATATATATATATATATATATATATATATATATATATATATATATATATCAGTATTATATGTATATAGGATATATACTGATAGATACACTACACATGTGGGAGGGGTTTAGGGTCAGACAGATATGTAGAGGTAGTTGTCTGTATGTACAGATATATTTACACATAGCAGGTCTTTCTGAGGAAGCGGAAACAGAATTGCACTCAAGTTAGCTAAGTGTTGGAGCATGCCCAGTGGGACTTCAGTATTTACAAGGTGACTGCAGGTCAGAGCCACCTGGACACCAGGCCAGTATTTTGTGTGCTACAGACATTGGCAGCTGCACCAGTTTCCACAGTACAGCAGTTCCCTGGCATTCCCCGGATGTGTGCTGTAATTAATATGTGACTGAGGTACATGATGTAACACCTCCTACAGAGTGATAATCTGCATACCTCTCACTATACCTCTCAACTTCTTACAGCAAGAAACCTGGACAAAGCCATTAATAAAAGTGGGACAAAGGCCCAAACATAGGGACATTTTTTAATATTGCACATACAAACTTAGAAAGGTGATAGAATAACAAGTTTTACTTTAGCATGAATTTTCTTAAGGGTATGAAGTCTGAAACTCAAATTCCTTTCATTATTTTCTAACTTCAGTCTGTAATGATTTGCTATTAATTTGCCAGAAAATAACAATTTTATGAACAATGGACCAAATGTATGAAGCAAAACTCTGTTCAATTGAGAGGTATGCTTCTCACTGTACATGTTTTTTTTCATAATGTCCATCATTTCACCCCTTATGTCTGGCCTGCTCCTCATACTTTTGTAGTATTCCAGTAAAATGTTGCATAAGGTGGTCAGTGAGTAGTACTAACTACAGACAAACATTTGAGTGTTGAACATTATATCCTTCAGATATGCTGTAATGATGCTACCTGCTTTCATACTAACCACCTTCGAGGTGAATCAGAGCATCTGAATGTTTGTCCCTAGTTTTGGCACTTTGTCCTCCCATTCTCTCCAGCTTTGTCCTGCTTTCATGCAGTAACAGACTGAAGGGTATGACAGTCTGTGAGGGAACCATCATACGACTACCTCACATGCAAAATATATGAAAACTGCCAGATTCAAACCATCAACACCATCACCCATGCTAATGTCTCTAGCCTACTGAGGCACACAGGCTGCCAGACAGGGATGCATCATTCATCACAAAATCAACAGCATGCAGATATACACTGTCACCCCTGCATTATGTGAAACATAGCATGTGAGGCCAGGTTCTATGTCACTGCCCTGGAATTGGCTGGTCTGCTGATATATCATTGCAGATTTACTGTTACAGCAGTTGTATGGGTACACTGATGTGTTGGGGGTTGGGGATAACCAGTCCATGCTCTGCTGGCATAGACAGTTGTGCAGCTGTAGTGTAACCCCGCTGTCTGCCATCTCCACTGAATAATGTAGTGGACTTTTCAACCATGTGACAGTGCATATTATGGAGCACATACTATTGGACAGAGTACCTGTTGTCCCAAGTGGCAGTTAGATCTTCCCCAGTAGCCCCATAGCCCACTATATTCCCTTGCATACCTGTAGCAGGTCCTACATATGCTACCATACATTAGTACCCCTTCAAAGTGGTGAATAGTTGTGTGACTTACCTTGCGAATGCAGCAGTTAGCAGACATGAGGTTCGGGGTTGGCTCTGTCTATTGCAAGCAGTATACACCCAATGCATGGTTAGATACAGGTTGTGTGGGCTGGTTGGCATAATTTCTACTAATATGTATGTGAATTGGAGTAAGGTGTCAGTCCCTAGGGCATAGGTTGTCAGTGCATGTGCTATGTGTTGTCTCTTGGCCAAGGTCAGGGCATACTGGACATGCCTATGTCTATCTACAAGGACGACTTCAGGGGTTTCCTCCTCGAAGTCCCCCTGTGGGTGTGGCTGTGGTGACCTATGCACTGGTGGGGAGGCTGAATATACCTTCCCTTTGCTGATCCTCCTGCAGCCGTTTCCACAGAAAAATATTGTGTAGCATAGCACATACTGTGAACATGTGTGCACATGCACCTGGAGAGTACTGCAGGGCTCCATCAGATATATCAAGGCACTGGAACAGTGACTTCAGCAGCCAAAACACATGCTCTATGATGTTCCTAGTTTGTATGGTGTGCCTCATTATGGCATTCTTTGGTGGGTGTGTGTGCATATCTGATGGGTGTTTTCATCCATGGTTCCAGTGCGGAGCCAGCATCCCCCAGTAAATGGCTGTGTGGGATGTCCCTCCTAGCAAACATCTGGTACAGCTGTGATGCATGCCAGATATGGGAGTCATGATAACTGTCAGGGCTGCCAGCACACACATTCATGATAATGCCCTGGACATTACACGTGACCTGGCAGTTAATGGAGTGATACCCTTTGTGGTTGATATAGATTTTTCCCCCCTCACTGAGTGGTGCTTTGATGTGTACATGAGTGCAATCTATGGCACCCAGTACCTCAGGGTAGTGTGCTACATGGTAGAAGTGTTGCACACTGTTGTCCCTCACCTCAGAGGCGAGGAGAAAATAAATGTGCTCACTGGCATGTGGTAGCATAGCATCCAGAAACTGGTGGAGTATCCTGGATGCTGATGCCTGTGAGACTCCCATCTTGTCCACAGTTGGTCTTTGGAAAGTATCTGTAGCTAGTATCCTAAGAGCTACACATTCCTTTTCCACTGGGATGGGTTTCCCCCTTTTGGCTCTGGGTCTGAGACAGGGTCAGCAGAGCTCAGTGAGTTCTTGTAGTATGTCCCTGTCCATCCTGTAATACTCTTCAATCTCCAGCTCATGTAGCTCCTAGAAGGTTACCATGGGTATGAACACTCTTCTCCTTCTCAGTCTAGGCCTATAGTCAGCAGCAGCAGCAGCAGCATTGACCTCAGCAACTAGCACATACCTATGTAGCAGACTTGCAGCAGCCCCTAGCATTCCTTCAGTTAAAACTCCCTAGTTTGTAGTCCACTGGTGCAGAGTATGGGGATGAAATCATATTGTAGGATGTATGCAACCTTTGTAGTGCTCTGTTGTAAGTGCATGTGTGATTGGCTACCTATGATGCATTCCACCTGCCAAGTACATCATTAAGGACTGTTAATGGCCCTAGTTTAATTGAAACAGGGGTCATCAGTAATTAAGATATCATTGCCTTTCTCAGTCAATTTTTTTTAAACAGCCTTCCTCGCTCAGCATTGTGGCTCACCACATAAACATGCACCACAAAGGTAAACAGTGCTGAGCACTCAATGTACATGTACCCATGCAAAGTCATGCTCAGCACAGTGGCGCACTGCGCAAACATGGTCAAACACAATGAAACATGCACCTCGAATACAAACCAAGCTTAACAGTCAGTGTACACTTCCCCTGCTCAGCAGAGTGCTGCGCTACTCAATCAGGCATGACTGAGCTCCAATGAGCTTACAATTCCTTAGACACACCCCCTTTTGATGTCAGCTACCTCTTCTGTGGACATCAACAAGGTTCTGTGCCTACACAGATGGGATCTGCAGAAACAGATACCCATTTGTGTTATTCAGTAACCCCAGTTCATTTGCATAGGGATCCGTGCACACAACCTGGAAACCACAAGGTTCCAGGCATTGTCTCCTTTGCAACAAACTCATTCCACCATTATAGATACTCCATGCAGGGTCCTATAGTACATTACTGGCACATACTAATAACTGGTTTTTACACTACGTTTTATTTTTGTTTTCATAAAAGCATATTTGTGCACTGCGGCCCACCTCACAAACATACCCAGACATTTAAAAAAATATATTTTAAATTACTTTCTATATGGTTTTCTGTGCACAGCAGATAGTTTTGCACACATCTCTGCCTGGTATACTATTTCTGACCATCTATCCACCCTTTTATGGCCACTGTTGCTTTTTCACATCCTGTATACAGTTTTTTTTCTGTGTACACTATGGACACCATCACAGGGTCTGCAGGACTTGCCTGTCTACTTCCTGGATCACTCTACCTCCCTCATTTGAATGCAGTTCACCTGCCTAGCAAGTGATTTGCATACCACGGATACTTCCATGTTGGCATGCTCATGCATGCCACTCAGCTCTGTTTACTGGATCACAAACCTCCTTACTTTCATGTAAGCAGTGTGCCACTATGCCTACATGGAGAAAAAGTCTGTGTAGGCTTTATTAAATTTCCCCCTGTATTTATCCATTACAACAGAATACCAAAACTGAAAAGGTTTCAGCACTTCTGAACTGCACTCATTGCATTTGTTTTCAGGCATTGTACAGTTTTGCAATACTACTAACAGTATATATCATTATGACGCATGATTTCTTTCTTCAGAATTTTATTTTGTTTCTTTATCTTAAACAAGTATATGTCGGAACTTATTTTTCTTGGAGTCACAGTTTATGCGATTTGAGTATTTCATCTGTCAGTAAAAGTTTAGATAACTGTTTACCTTCTGTCAGTTATGATTTATGAAAAGAGTGGAGGAATTCAGGAAAGTGCTTTAAATCCTGCTATATAACGAGAGAGTAAATTAATAGACTTAGGAAAGCTTTCTATCCAGAATACTTGCATACTTGCATATTTATGCTGGCCTGTTATGGGACAACCTTAAGTAGTTCTTCCAATTAAACACAATAATAAATGTGGCATATATTGTAATTCTGAGAACCTTAATTGTGATTCTCCAAATTACAAACCGTTTTTTTCAGCAATGGGGGAATACATTAAGTCCAAGGTTGGGGTGTTTTAGAGGATTCCTCCTACCCCAAAGTGAAACTGTATTTCAAGACCTGTAGGTAAATAAATGACTTGTCTTACCATTATTATAAGGTTATTAGTCTGCTGAGGGGACAGTTGACTGTTTCTCATCAACATTGATCATTTCATAATAGAAAAGTTATAACCAACCATCTGCAATGCACTGTTCCCGACTTCCTTACATTTCATCATTGCTCAGATTAATATCAGCAAGGCATGGTCCTTTTCTTTCAGAGTAAGCATATGCAACTGAGAGGTATTGGAGCTACAGAGGACAATACCCTCTGCATTAATGGGTCCCTATCAGTTCAGCAAAAAATCAATTGAGAGAGCAGCATTTTCAGTGCACTTACATTTAACATGCCGCTCATTGTACTGTTCATACTGAGATCACTGTACAGTGAGGATCGGGACATTTGCCCTTTCCCCACTGTAGTGCAATCTCGGAGTTGGTATATATAATTAGCAGGGGGTGGGGGGCACATTTCCCCCCATGAGGGGAATTCAATGAACAGCATTTTCAATGAAATGGCATTCATTCAAGTGACAGCTTGATGTAGTGACATAGACCTAAAGAAAAATTTTAATATTACAGAAATTAATTCTGAAATTTTCTCTTTAAGGAATGGAAAGACAGTTAATTTTTCAGAGTTTTGAGACCCCTAATTATAAGTATCATGGCTGTATTATGGAGTTCAGTAAACTTACCAGTTCATTGAAAACATTAGGCATTTACTCATATAATCAAATCATTCCTGTAGGATAAACAACATAAAACGTACCACCTGTTAATTTCCTGTTGTCTGCCATGCATCTGGTTGCCCTACCATTAGTTACATGAACTCACGCTGAATAAAGTTTTTCTGCCCTCTTCCATATATGGTCAGTGAGGACCAGTAGCAGCAGTAGCATGCGATAATCCATTATTTTTATCCTTTCACTCAAGTGAGGCCGGATACTTAAAAATAGAAATGTCTCTCTCTCTTTCTCTCTCTCTATGATCTTTTTTAAAAGAAAAAAAAGTTACTGCATAGAGCTGAAAACATTGCCATGACCATGTGTATATGTACATAACTATGCAGTGTGTGTGTGTGTGTGTGTGTGTGTGTGTGTGTGTGTGTGTGTGTGTGTGTGTGTGTGTGTGTGTGTGTGTGTGTGTGTGTGTGTGTGTGTGTGTGTGTGTGTGTGTGTGTGTGTGCGTGCGCTCACGTGTCTGTATAGTCCTGCATTTCAACTGTCCCTGATTTTACAAAACATCTATGATGTTGCCTCACATTTTAATTCTATATTTGGTAAATAGCTGAAGATTATAGTCAGCCAATAATGCCAGTCATTAGAGTTTCATACTTCTTATTGTTCAGAAAATGTGTGCTGATGTAATACTTAGGTTCATAGATAGGTATTAGGCTATCTGCCCGAGGGCATTTATAAGCCTAGCCAGAGTGTGTCGGCTTTCGCTGCCCCATTGATTAATTAACAGCCTTTGTCAAGCAGAGCCAATGAAGTGATCCCAGGGGTGTATTTCTGTTACCCATCCACTCGTCAAGGTTTTTCTTGAAGAGTGTTAGTGAGGGGCTCTGCCTAATGTAGATAGGAATTTTATTCCAAAGCATGGGGAGTCTCTGTGACAGGAATCTATCCCTCCAGCATGTTCTATTTATTGTTGTGGTGAGGTTTAGCTCACTGGAGTGCTTGGCTCGCAGTGACTTGGATTTCTTTAGGTGGAGCATGTCCATCAATTCTGAGTTGGATATGGCTTTGTAAGTCAGGGAGAGATCACCTCTGAGTAAGCGATATGCCACTGAGTACAGCCAGAGTTTTTTTCAGTCTTTCTGCATAGGACATATGTTTGAGGCCAGTAATCCTCTTGGTGAGGTACTTTTGTGGTCTTTCCAGCTGTTGGAAGTGTCCTGTGAGGTACGTCCCAAATGGGGCATTGTACTCTATGATGGGTCTGATGAGTGACAAGTAAAGAGGCACTATAACCTCTTTATTTCTAGATGCGGACTCTTTAGAAATTAGATGGGCCACATAGAAGGATTTCCTAACTACTTTGGCAATATGATTGGCAAAGAAGAGATTACTATCTACCTGGGTCCCCAGATCTCTTATTACTTCTTCTGTATTAAGGGGGCCGCAACCTATGTGGTAATTCGTGGGTGTTTTGTTTTTCCCAAATGGGATTACCATGCATTTTTTGGCATTAAGCTTGAGGCCATGACTTTGACACCAGGTGTCCATCTCAGTAAGGCCTTTTTGGAGGATGTCCATGTCAGCCAGAGAGTCAGTTATGGGTCCCAGTTTGCAGTCATCGGTGAACTTGGTTAACCATAGTCCTCCTGTGTTTGCCTGCACTTCTGAGAAGTATATGCTGAACAGTAGGGGTCCCAGGACCGACCCTTGCGGGACATCACTTGTGACTGGTTTAGAGTCGGACCTGGAGCCTGCTATTCTTACTGTGCGAGTTCTGTCTGCAAGCTAGTTGGCAACCCATCTTGTGACGAAGGGGTTTATGTTCAGGCTGGTGAGTTTTTCTATACTTATTTCTATACTATACTTATTTCTCTGTTAAAGTTTTAAGCAAATTACAATTTTCTAGCACTTAGTACTGAGGATTAATACTCTAAGGTGTTAATGAACTTCTTCCTGTATTTAAAAGCACATGGTTTTATTCCTTCCATCTCCATTTGCTTACTGTGCGACTTTGAGCAAGGCACTTAACCAGACAGTGATCCTGAGTTATCATATACCTTGTATAGTGAGTTTACTCAATTAATGGATTGAAAATAAAAAAAAAAAAAAAAAAATATATATATATATATATATATATATATATATATATATATATATATATATATATATATATATATATATATATATATATATATATATATATATATATATATATATATATATATATATATATATATATATATATATATATATATATATATGCATGTATATATGGATCTAGAACTATCCATCGAACACACATTTCACCGAAACTGCAGAACACACTTTCATGAAAGTGCATTTATCGGAAATGCACTTTCACAAAAAAAAAAAAAAAAAAAAAAAAAAAAAACACTACTTACTTTTATGCAGGGGGCAAGCCACCCTGCACTCCCGCTACTTTAATATTCTCACTCCGAGATCGCACTACTGTGAGGAAAAGGGACTATTCCCTTTATCCCACTGTACTGAAATCTAAGCGACAGCTTATTTAGTTGTACAATCTGCACCCGCATGTTGATGTACAAGTAAACCTACATGCAACCAAGTGTTTGCTTACTTACCTTCTGGCAAAAGTGCATTTTCGATAAAATGCACTTTCATGAATTTGAGCTCGCCATTTTACATTTCGGTGAAATGTGTGTTCGATGGAGAGTCCTAGATCCATATATATATATATATATATATATATATATATATATATATATATATATATATATATATATATATATACATATATAGGAAAGCAAACGCCAAAGGTACCAAATAATCCACTAAGTAGTCCAAGGCACCCAGGAAACATTGTCAGCCACTGATAAGCATATTCACAACTTTATTCAGCCAAAGAAATAATAAAACATAACCGCTGTCTATAGACAGTCCCCAGGATTCAGCAAGCTCTGCACAGTGTGCAGGAATAGTGCAAGAGCTGCTGCAGGCAATATGGCCACTGTGCGATCCAGGAATGAGCTTCTGGGATGTGCATGAGTGGCCCGGCACTATTCCTGCACAGACACAGACCCTGTATGCTAATTACCATATTTGCTGGTGAAAATCATGCAAATGAGGTGAATTAGCGATCCAGGAAGCAGGCAGGTGTCCGTGCAGGAATTAACCATGCATTAGCAGTCAGTTCTATGCAAATGAGAGGAATGATATTGAATCACAGATTTCCCATCAGTGTTAGCTTGCACCCAGTTGTGTAGGTGCAGTAACACCATTGTCTAAGCCTAAGAGCTAGATGACCTCATGAGGGGGAGTGTTATGACTGCTGTAAGCTTATTGGAGCACAGTGTCTTATGTTTTCCCTTAGCTCAGCACAGCTAAGGAAGGGGGGGGGTGTCTGAGGCTGCCTAGCAGTGTTTACACTGCCTAAACAGGTGTGCGCACCATGCACAGGGTTTTAAACAAAAAAAAAGGAAACAGGAAATAGCTCCACTCAGATCTGAGCACTGGGTTTGTGTGGCACGCCTCTGTGCTTAAACGAGAAGGCAATGGGAAGGAAACACAGCAGTAGGAAGGTAATCAAGAAGAACTAGCATACCTGGCAGGTGAAATGTATCAGAATCAGCCAATTACACAAGCAGCAGTCCAGCCCAACCCAGCACAATACTGTAAACTATGCAAACACCTTTCACTCTGTTTTTTCCCACAAACTCTACACAACCGGTGTACACAAATGGGGAAATTGTACCTAACAAATTCAACAAAATGATAGGGGCTGCTGTCACTCTCATAAATCAATATGTGGAAGAGGCTGAGGGTGGTGAGGATGAGAATGCTGATGACCAACCCACATTGAGGAGAAGGAGAAGAGTGTGCAGACCCAGGATAACCTACCAGGGGCTACATGAGCTGGAGATTGTAGAGCACTATAGGGTGGACAGGGATCTCCTACAGCAAATTGTTAAGCTGTGCCGGCCACACCTCACACACAGAACCAACAGACGGGAACCCATCCCAATGGTTACCAAGGTATGTGTAGACTTAAGAATAGTAGCCACAGGTACCTTCCAAAGGCCAACCGGGGATATCATGGGAATCTCACAGGCATCAGCATCTTGGGTACTCCACCAATTCCTGGATGCCATGTCAGCACATGCCGGTGAGCACATATATTTCCACAAAACCCCTGAGGCGTTAACCAGCAACATGCATCCCTTCCACCAAATAGCAGAATACCCTGAGGTTCTAGGTGCTATAGACTGCACGCACATACACATCAAAGCACCACCTGGTGAGTAGGGTAGGGTCTACATAAACTGCAAGGGCTTCCCCTCCATCAACTGCCAGGTTGTGTGCGATTCCCAGGGCATTATAATGAATGTGTGTGCTGGCAGCCCTGGAAGCTATTACGACTCCCACATCTGGCATATGACACAGCTGTACCAGAGATTTGCCAGTGGGGACATCCCATATGTTAGTTATGCACTGGAGCTGTGGCTGATGACACCCATTAGAAATGCACACATACCTTAACAAGAACTCCATAATGAGGCACACACACAAACCATAATCATAATAGAGCATGTGTTTGGGATGCTCAAGTCACAGTTCTGGTGCCTGGACATATCCAGTGAAGCCTTGCAGTACTCTCCAGCTATATGTACGCAAATTTTCATTGTATGCACCATGATACACAATATGATCCTGCAGAAACAGCTGCAGCAGGAACAGTATGGGGCAGGGCCACACATCCCCCCCATTGCCAAGGCCAGAGTGACTCAGAGGAGGAGCAACCTAAGCCTCCCCCTGTAGGCAGATGGAGATGTGCCCAGTATGCCCAGGTTTTGGCAAAGAGGCAACGCAAAGCACATACACTGACATGGTAGGAACCAAGGGAATGACACTTCTCTTTGTCTTGCACATACAGTAAAAGGGATGCCAAGCATGACACAACCTGTGCTTTATAATGTATAGGGAGTGTACTATGTGCATCTGACATAGTCAGCCCTTCAGCACCATCCTCAATACTGGCACAGCCACAAGGTAAGTCACTCACCCTGTCAGTTGCTGAATGGAGAAGTATGTTCTGCTACTTGTTTGTATGGTATGGATGTGAGCATGCAAGGGAATTATGTGGCTGAATGGGATGGCAGCAGATAGTAGACACCTATATGGGCAACATGAAATCCATAAAAAATACTTGTGTCGACAAAGTAGGCAGTACTAGACAAGGTGACAAATCCCACTGCAGGACATGTGGTGGGCCAAATGTGTGTCCTTAAGACACATACATGCATGTCAGTGATGCTCACATAACCAACCACAGTCTCAGCCAGCAGGACAGGTGTAGGTGACTACAAAGAAAGGCTGTGCTAAGGCCTCCAATTGATGGCAACGGAAAACATTCCCCCCTCCAGACCTACACAGACAGACTACAACAGGTCAGGCAGTTGGATGTTAGTTCTGACTGGTAAGAAGTCTGAAACTGAAATGTAGGTCAATAAAAACTAAGATCGGTACTCCATTGATATGCCTTCAGTCTGCATGATAGGTCAAAATACAGAATGAAATGAAAGCCAACAGAGTACCTGAAATATCAGTACAGTCATAGCAAATGTTTACAATGGTCAGTTGCCCCCCCCATACACAATCCTATGTTGAAATGCACTAACATGTACGTGTGGGTTTAATAACAGTGGAGCACAGAATACCTGAGCTGGCCAAATTAGCAGGATAGATTGTTGCATGTGTACAATATGCAGGGCTCTGTGTGTTAGGTTGTGGTTTGTTGTATATTGTGTGGAAGTGGTCAGCATGTAGGCATGGAGGGTTGTGCCCTGGTGTCCTATGACCAGTACAACTGTTGATGACAGTGCCATGTTCTGACAACTGCAGTGCCAAACACAATGCATCCCAGCAAGACCCAATCCAGCAGTCTTCCAAATTCATTGTTCAGATGTAATGTCTGTCACCATCTGAAAGATGGACATGCCATGAATGTGGGCCTAGACATACATACAGTACACAGGTGGAAGTACGCTAGACAAAGTATTTAAAATGTAACTGTCAAATGCACACACTTTTGGAATTGTACATACAGGTTAGCAGTACATTAGTTGTCTGTGTAGTATGGAATACTGATGTAGTCTGGCCCATCACTGGCAGACCACAAAAGGCACAGTTATGAATTAATGAGAAAATGCCAATGTCCCCACACAAGCCAGCATAAGGGAAATGTCCCAGGTTTATCTGTAAGTCAGCTGCAAGAAGCTTTCATAGCACACATGCACTCAGCTCACCCCACCATCAGCCACAGGTTCATCACAGGTCATATCCCTGCTGTTGGGAATGAGCACAGTATGACCCCCACTTCTGTATGGGAATACCCACAGAATGCAGCATGCTGAAGAGGTGTCCCATGCAGGTGTGTCCCTAGCTGTAAGCAGCAGTCTGCCAGCATCCACACCAATGGATTAATAAGGGCAGGAACTATTGCCATTAACACCTCACACACCTACCCTGTCACCCCAGGAGAATCCAGTGGCTTGCAGCCTGGGACTGTAGGAGTGACAGAATGCACTGACCTGCTACAGATGCCCTGCATCACTACCAAATTTCCTACAGTCCTCTGTCAAAGGCCTGTGCCTCACCCATACTGCCCAATGTATGTTATCCCATGGAGTCCCAAATAATATAACACAGTCCACAGAACACAAATGCAAGGCCCTGTAGACAAATCCCAGTAGTATACCCACCATGTCCTATTGCATGAACTGTGGACCAACACCTACATACCGCTGGGATGAAGGGATAACTATAGGGATACTTATCAGATATCGCTCGCATAATGTTAGGAAGAGGATAGAATAACAGACGGGGGGTGTAGAAGCATGGACACCATGGAGTGTGTGAAGTCTAAAACTCTGATGAGTGCCCTTACTATCCCTGACTGCAAACCCAGTAATGGGTGGTTACAAACCTGCTCATAAACCACAATGTGAAGGGGAACTGACCAGATATATGAACCCTGCCTCTGGGTAACCTTTGTGAATCTGTACAGCTGAGAGGTATGGCCACAGCAGGATATGGCCATTCTGTCACGTTGATTGATGTACAAACAGGGGATCTTCAGCCACCACAGTACCAAGGTGCTGGGTCATTTACACAGACCCATCATCAAGTGTCTGCAGCTCCCCTTCCAGAATGGCATGAGTGTGCAAGAATATGTAGGCTGCAGACCACAATACTGGAAACATCGTCATTCATCTTGTATTGCCCAGGAAATTCTGTAAGCAAATAAGTATATCTGTCAGTAGTTGATGACATAATACATCACAGTATAAAACAGTACATATGTCTGAATATCTCTGCTAACATTTTTTTTACTTTTTTTTTATTTTACATTTGTTGACCGGGCTAGTCTAACTGGATACATGTCCATTTTCATTAGAGGCCCGGGGAGAAAAGCTCCACTTTAAACTAAATAAATCAAGACAAATGAAAGTCCATGCAATATATACAGTACATAAACCTGAAGAATTATTTCATCAAATTGAGTTATACAGAACTACAAATATACAGATTGTGACTACTAAGTTTAATAAGGTAAAATACAGTATTATTACCAAGGGAAAGAGATAGATATTCTTGATTAGAAAATTGGATATGAATCAAAACCATGTAGCACAAGCAGCACAGACACAATTAGCTACAGTATCCCACTATCCTTTGTCCATTGTGACTCCATATTGTCAACCTATCTACAGATATCCTTCATAAACAGGTTACTAGCTGTAGGTGTAGAACACAAATGCCTGCACTGGAGTACAACCAACCTGTAATGGATTCACACATTCAATACAGAATGTCATACTGAGCATGCTCCCACACTTAAAGAAATGAAGCCCATGCCTGACAACAACAGTGGACTATACATATCTGTCAGTCGCAGATTTCTGTGCACACACACCACATTGCACACCATTCATGCTTTGCACACACATCAGATAGGAATACACACATATATGCAAGGACAACACACTATAATAGGTCAAACATACACAAACAGAGATGTGAGGAAGACAAAGACAGACAGTGACAAATAGCTTCCCATCGTGAGGCCTGTCCCACCCACCACACATCCAATTGGCTAATATCACATGATGTGCTGATGTCTATCACTGTAGACATTTGCTTCTGGTAGCCCTCAGCACTATAGCATCTGTGGTGTTTGTCATAACTGTGTAACATGACAGTACAAGTCATTATTCATCTAGCAGTCATATACCCAGTCCTGTTAAATGTAAAGTTGTGTGTGACTGAGTGTGTGTGTGTTTCCAGAGGAATGGTTTATGGCCCATTCACACAGACTGCACTCCCCATTGCCCTAGTTTAGCAAGTCTATTGATGTAAGTCACGTTGAAATACCCCTTTGGAGAAGAATCATGCTGATAATCTGTGTGGTGGTGCATGCAATAACTGCGTAATGTTATAGTGTGATATGTCAATTAGGTAGGAGTTCTAATCCCAGACAGGGAAACTGTGTGTGTAGGAATCAATGATTTTAAGGCCATTCATAGACACTATACCTCCCATTGCCCTACCTTAGCAAGCCTGCTGATGTCAGTTACGTTGAAATACCTCTTTGGACAAGGTTCAGTCCTATAAGCTCTGTGAACCATGAGATAACTGCGTAATACTATAATGTAACATACTAGTTAGGTAGGAGTTCTAATCCCAGATATGACAACTGTGAAACTCTGTGTGTGTGTGTGTGTGTGTGTGGAAAGTAATAATTTTGAGGCCATTCACATTCACTACACCTCCCGTTGCCCTACTTTAGCAATCCTGCTGATGTAATTCACCTTGTAATACACTGTTGGCTTGCCCTATGAGCTCTGTGGTGGATGCAATAACTGTGTACTGTTATAGTGTAACATACTAGTTAGGTAGGAGTTCTAATCCCTGCCATGGTAACTGTGTGTGTAGAGATTATTAGTTTTGAGGCCATTCGCAGTCACTACACCTCCCATTGCCCTACTTTAGCAAGCCTGCTGATGTCATTCACCTTGAAATACACCTTTGGACAAGGGGAAGCTCCATGGCACATGTTATAACTGTGTACTGCTATAGTGTAACATACTAGTTAAGTAGGAATTCTAATTCCAGACATGGAAACTGTGTGTGTGTGTGTGTGTGTGTGTGTGTGTGTGTGTGTGTGTGTGTGTGTGTGTGTGTGTGTGTGTGTGTGTGTTTGCATGTGTAGGAATCAATGATTTTGAGGCCATTCACAGACACTAGACTTCCTAATGCCCTACGTTAGCAAGTCTGCTGATGTCATTCACCTTGAAATACACATTTGGAGAAGTGGTAGCCATATAAGCTCTGGGGCATGTGTGGTAACTGCATAATTCTGTAGTGTAACATATTAGTCAAGTAGGAGTTCTAATCCCAGAGATGGCAACTGTGAAACTCTCTATGTGTGTGTGTATGTGTGTGTATCATGTAATGATTTTGAAGCCATTCACAGTTAATACACCTCCCATTGCCCTACTTTAGCAAGCCTGCTGATGTAATTCACCTTGAAATACCTCTTTAGAAAAGGTGCAGCCCTGTAAGCTTGAAGGCACATGCAATAACTGTGTAATGCTATAGTGTGATGTACTAGTTAGGTAGGAGTTCTAATCCCAGATATGGCAACTGTGAAACTGTGTGTGTGTGTGTGTGTGTGTGTGTGTGTGTGTGTGTGTGTGTGTGTGTGTGTGTGTGTGTGTGTGTGTGTGTGTGTGTGTGTGTGTGTGTGTGTGTGTGTGTGTGTGTAAAGACTAATGACTTTGAGTCTATTCCCAGTCACTACACCTCCTATTGCCCTACTTTAGCAAGCCTGCTGATGTCATCTACCTTAATCTACACCTTTGGAGAAGGGCTAGCCCAATAAGGTCTGTGGTGTGTGCAGTAAATGTGGACCAATGTAGTAGCAGTAACTACACAGCTATTGGTTTTAATCTCATCTGTGGCAAGTGTTTGTGTGTGTATCTCAAATATTTTGGTCCCATTAACAGCCAGTACACATCTCAGAGATTGAAGTTAGCAGTCCTGAAGATATCATTCACCTTACAAGTATCTGTTGCAAACCCCAAACCCTGTCATGTTGGTGGCACATGTGGTGATGTGTAACATAATGGTCCATAAAGGTTTTTAGATAGAGGTTTGAACCTCACCCCTAGCAAATGTAAATGGGTGATTAGGGTAAAATTATTTTTGGGATCTGTCACCTACTACATCACCCAATGCCAGTATTTACAAGGGCTAGTGATGTTCCTCACCTTGGAAGTACTTTGGGACAACAACCAGCCAGTAAGCTCTGTGGAGCATGCGATAAATGTGGTACACTGTAGTAGAAATACATAGCTAGGTATGGGTTGAATCTCAGTACTGGTAAGTGTGTGTGTGTGTGTGTGTGTGTGTGTGTGTGTGTGTGTGTGTGTGTGTGTGTGTGTGTGTGTGTGTGTGTGTGTGCATGTGTGTGTGTCTATCATCAGTATCCTGTGTGGAGGTTGCTGTGAGTGTGTAATGACAGGATGCATTGTGCAGTGGCTTTTGTTAAATTACCATACTGAGGACCTACTATAGGTTCATAGGTTCATAGGTTCATACTAGGCTATCTGCCCGAGGGCATTTATAAGCCTAGCCCATAGTTTTGTGGCTTACGCCACCCCTTTAGTTTGGAGAAACTATGCCCATTATTTTGCTGTGCCTCTGTCGAGCAGTGACACTGAGGTAACCCCTGGGGTGTATCTGCGATCTCCCATCCATTGGTCAAGATTCCTCTTGAACAAGGCCAGCGAGGTGCTCTGCCTCACATAAACCGGGATTTTGTTCCACAGCATAGGGAGTCTTTGGGTGATGAATCTATCCCTCCAGCACGTCCTATTAATAACCGTGTCGAGGTTTAAGTCTCCGCCCTTGTGGCTCTGAGGGATCTAGATTTTTGAGATGAAGCATGTTCATCAAATCTGGGTTTGACATGGCCTTGTATGTCAGGCATAGGTCACCTCTGAGCAAGCGGTAAGCAACTGAATATAACTGGAGTTCTTTCAGTCGGGCAGCATAAGACAGATTTTTGAGACCCTTTATCCTTTTGGTGAGGAACTTTTGTGGCCTCTCCAGCTGCTGCAAGTGTCGGGTCAGATACATTCCGAGTGGGGCATTGTACTCGATCATTGGTCTGATGAGTGATGAGTATAGGGAGACTATGACTTCCCTTGATCTAGATGTGAATCCCTTCATGATATGGTGGGCAATGTAGAAGGTCTTCCTAACTACTTTAGCAATATGAGTGTCAAATGAAAGGCTACTGTCAACCTGGGTTCCCAGGTCCCTAATAACTTCTTCTGTGTTCAGGCGATTGCCACCTATATGGTAGCTAGGGGTAACCTTATTTTTCCCGAAGGGTATGACTATGCATTTCTTGGCATTTAACTTTAGGCCATGGCTCTGGCACCAGTTATCCGTTTCTGTGAGACCCTTCTGAAGGATATCTGTGTCGGATGTGTTTTCAACTACGGCGCCCAGTTTGCAGTCATCTGCAAACTTTGTCAGCCATAACCCTCCTGTGTTTGCTTGTACTTCAGAAAAGTAGATGCCAAACAAGAGTGGGCCCAGGACTGAGCCCTGTGGGACACCACTTGTGACAGGCTTTGAGTCTGACATGGTGCCAGCAACTCTGATCCTGTGGGTTCTGTCACTCAGCCAGTTTGCAACCCATCTTGTAATGTATGGGTTTACATTTAAGTTGATGAGTTTTTCAATGATACCCGAGTGAGGTATTGTATCAAAAGCCTTCGCCAGGTCTAGGTAGGCTGTATGGACTGCCTTTCCCTCGTCAATGGCCTTGGTGACTGTTTCAAAAAAGTCAACCAAGTTTAGAAGGCATGATCTGCCTTTGACAAAGCCAAACTGGGTTGGATCCAAAGTCTGCAAGTTCCCTATGTCTTTATTTATGAGATCCATTACGATCCTCTCCATGGCTTTGCAGATAAGGCTTGTCAAGCTAATGGGATGGTAATTTCCAGGGTCGGTGGAGGCACCGCCTTTGTGGAGTGGAACCACAGTTGCTGTGCGCCATTCCCTGGGTACGTATCCGGAGGTGAGACTAAGATTAAACAGCTGTCCTACCTGTGGGTTTAATTCCTCGTTGAGTTCATGGAGCACACAGCCGGGGACACCATCAGGTCCCATGGATGCTGTGTTCTTTGCCTTGGAGAGAGCAGTTCTCACCTGGGCATTAGAGATGTTTGGGGGGCTACAATCATTTGGTATAGATATCTCTCCTTTAGTGGGGGAGGGGGGGAGAAGTTTGCACTGAACCTTTTAGCCAGTATGTTGGCAATGTCTGTAGGATCAGTAATCTTCACATCATTTTGAACTAATTCTGAGCATATCTGGGAGTTTCCTCCTAGGTTTCTGACATAGCTAAAGAATGCCTTATGGTTGTCTTTAGAGTCCTTAACTATTTTTTTCTCAAAATTAGCTTTGGATGATTTTATGAGAGCTCTTAGCTTTTTACTTATAGTGATCAGCGGTGTCTTACCTTTTAAGGATTTTGCTCTATCTTGTAGTAGCTTTCTCCTTTTGTTGTAGAGTTTGTTTATGGCTGGGGTCCACCAGACTGGACGCTTGCCTTTGGTACAAAGAGTCTTTGTTTTGCTTGGGATTGCCTGATCCATGCAGCCCTGCAGGTGCTGGTAGAAGGCATTTGTAAGGCATTTGTAAGTGATGTCCACCTTACAAGGACAACAGATATCAAACAGCAGAGAGGTTGGTGTAGACAATCCATAGCCCTACATATGACATTATGGATCAATGAACAATATAGGCAATCCTTGTATTACTCAGAGAACACCCTCCACCCATGTCTCATACACAAACACATTTGGCTAGGCAACAACCACTATATTGGTAGTTCCCTGCATATTGCCCAGAGATAGTAACCACGGTGTGATTGTAGTGGACTACATGCCTGTTGACCACAACACTGCCACTGACATGAGAATGTACTGTGATGTGTAACCTCTCCTGAGTATGTGTTATCCAGCAAGTAAAAGGACATGGCACCCTGTTCCATCCCTACAATAGGCAAAAAAATGCTTACAGTGGTCATTTGCTATGTTCTCCACTGAACGCCTGCAACAACTGTAGAGTCTGCAAATGTAACCCACAAAAGGAATACCATGCCTTATAAACATGACCTGTATGGACAAATGCCACTAACTCCACTGAATACCTGTATCATGCTGTCAATGTAGGTGCAGGCACGACCTCAGTTCCATAGCCAAATATCACCAAATGATGTCAGAAATGCCACATCAGATGATAATCTGTCCACACAACATGCCCCAGAGACTGCAAGTACACTTCCACATGTCACAGAAAGTACAGTTGTGTACACTTACCATAAATGTAGATGTTCGAGTGTATTCACTGTTGCAGTCATCACACTTGGGTTATCTGCCTGCAGGTAGCCCTTAATCGGCCTGAATACCAGAGACTTAGTATTTCTGCATCAGTTGCTGTCACTCCAGGTCTGACTTCAGGTCATCAGGGGTATAAACACAGGCAGCTGACACCATTACATCAGTTTTTCTTGCCCCAAATGTCAGGATCCCCCAGTGGGGAGTTAAGTTATGGTGGAAAAATGTCCACCAGTAAAAAGTAAATACCAATACCCCTGCAAGGGGTGAGTATTACACACAGAGAGGAGAGAGAGAGAGAGAGAGAGATTGAGAGATAGAGAGAGAGAGCGAGAGAGAGAGAAGGGGGCTGGATGGTGGGAAACCAGGACTGCAAAAGTGAATACACTCAAACATCTACATTTATGGTAAGTGTACACAACTGTACTATGTTTTTTGTGTTTCACTGTTGCAGTCATCATACTTAGGTTGATTCCCAAAGCTGTAGAAAGGGTGGAGGCAGTCAAGAAGTATTTGGGCTGGCTAGTATGCCCTGCAGGACTGCAGTTGCAAAAACCCACCCTGGATTTGGAAACTATAGGCAGGTGGTAATGCTTGGTGAATGTGCTTACAGAACTCCAGGTAGCAGCCTCCAGAATGTCCCTGGTAGGGACACCCCTGAGGAATGCTGCAGAGATAAAAGTTGCCCCAGTGAAATGTGTTCTGACCCCCTGAGGGTCTAGTTTCCCATGGTATTTGTAGCAGAAATGCATACAGTGTGCTATCCATTTGGAAATTGTCTGTTTTAAAATGGCCTTGCCTTCTGCCTCTGGTGCAAAACTAAGTAGCAACTGGTCAGATTTCCTGAAGGCCTTAGTCCTATCCAGGTAGAATCTGAGCTGTCTGTGCATGTCCAAGGAGTGCAGGATCCTTTCCCCTTTATTTTGAGAGTTAGGGAAGAAGGTTGGCAGATGGATAGATTGGTTGAGAGCCACACTGGATGCCACTTTGGGCAAAAAGAAAGGGTTAGTCCTGAGGGAGACCCTGTCAACATGAAAAATAATGAAGGGTTCCACAGCCATAAATGCTTGTAGCTCAGATACTCACACCCCCCGATGTGGGGGGGCTGTGCCCACCACACCTCCGCTACTTAAATATACCAACTCCAAGACCACACTACAGTGCTGAAAATGGCAAAGTAATGAAGCAGCCAAGCAAATTCTTTCCCAGGGAAAGAATTCACTTAAAAGCTGCTTCGATATTTTACCATTTCAGGCTTTTGAGTTCAACCAAGATGCATTTGAAAGAATGCATCTTCGGTCTTCTAATAGGGAACCATTGAGTACAGTGCCCTCTTTTTTATGTACCTAACCAGGCATTTCCAACAACTGGAATTTCCACAGAAGTTCCTCACTAAAAGAATACAGAGTGTAAGTAAAATGCCCTATGCAGGCTGCCTCAAGGCCCAGTCCTTGTATTCTGTCTTTTACAGGCTTTTGAGTGGAGATCTATGCCTGGCATACTGGCATTGTCAGATTCTACTCTGATTGACCTCCTGCATATCCACAAAACAAACAGCACCAGAATTACCCATTCTAAAGACGTAAACCTTGTCTGAGATATAAATAGGATTTGCTGGAGAGACAGCTATGTAACAGGTAAGTGAGGCAAAATCTAAAATTATGAATAAGAGATTTGTAAATATGAATTTTTTCTGTCAAAAGGGAAATAATAGGAAATTGGAGGTGTTTAGTAAGAAAAGAAATAAGATGAGCATAAGTGAAGCACAAAGGACACAAGATAAAAAGGAAATTTACTTTGTTACTACATTTAATGTAATAAAGGATGAGGTGGTCAGTAAAGTTTGAGAATTCTGGCCTATGTTATTAGGGGACAAAGACTTAAGACAAGTCTTGTCCAGACATGTGAATGTGTCTTATAAAAGAGTCAGAAATCTTGCTAACATGGTGATGCATAATTATTTTGTTCCACCAGATGTCAGCATTAGGAGGGATAGTTTAGTAAGGAGAGGCACCATACCTTGTAATAAGTGCTCTATTTGGCCCCTACTTTTTCCTTTATTAATAATGTAAGATTTGTGATTAATGGGACTTATACGTGTAACATAGAAGGAGTTATACATGCTCTTAGGTGTACCTATAATTTATATTATATTGGAGAGACAGAAGTTTTAAGGTATGCCTTCAGGAGCATGTCAGAGACATAAAAATAAACTGGATGATCCTTTGGGGGGACATTTTTTATCTTTACATAATTCCAATCCTAAAGATTTGTAAGGTTGTGTTCTGGAAAAAGGTGAGGTAGGCTTAGGGGAATGTGTTAATTTAAAGGATAAACTCCTAAAAAAAGAAACTCTTTTTATTTTGAAATATAGCACTTTAGAGCCCTTAGGGCTTAATAAGGAATGTAATTGAAGGTATGTAATTTAGGGATGGTAATTTAATGATTGTTTAATTGTTTTTTTTAATTGTTTAATTGAGATTGTTATGGCTATTTAATCTGTTGAGTACTTGATGTATTTTACTCTTGGAAGGCTTTTTTGCTGAGACGCTAAGTTTTATTAAACTGTGAAACTTTGGGATCTGTGGCCATTGTGGTTTTGTTTTGCTTTGCTTCTTTACGAATTGGTGTGTTGTATTTTTGTAAGTAAAATGTCCTATGCATACTGTTTCAAGGCCCAGTCCATGTCTTCTGTCATCTATAGGTTTTTGAGGGGAGATCTATGCCTGGCATACTGGCATTGTCAGATCTCACTCTGATGGACCTCTTGCATATCCACAAAACAAACAGCACCAGAATTACCCATTCTAAAGACTTAAACCTTGTCTGAGATATAAATAGGACTTGCTGGAGAGACAGGTATGTAACACAGAGACTACCCTGTCTCTGGAACAGGCTCCCCATCCATGCAAAACAGAGTTCCACCCTAATCCAATTCAAGTGCAACTTGGACAATTGGATAAGGAAGGGAAAATTCATCCCTGGTTTGGCACCTATGTCTGTAATAGATACAGGCAATTAAATATTTTCTTTCCCAGTCCCCTATTTGGAAATGTTTCATCTTCCAAGCCCCTTCTTACACTTACAAGGGCATCAGAACTTGACAGAGATTTAGGATGCATGCCTAGGCTTAAAAAGTCCCTTGTGGTCATTAGCCTAGTAAACACCTTTGAACCTACTTCATGATAAAACAGACCTCAATAGCATTTTTACAAAGTATTCAGTTATTAACCAAATAATTATTCAGACATATAACAGTTTTTAGAAAGCTTTACTGACCCTACTGTTAAATAGTTGATGTTAACGGAACATTAAGGATTATGGATATGTTCGTAGTAATTCGACTAATAACCAAGTTATTTGCAACCATGCTCACAGTATATGTCAATATCAATAAGTGTAACATGCTTCTCTAAATAAATGCTGTAGGAAGATTAAATCAAGATAACAGTTTCAGATATGTGTCCCCTCTCTGAAGTTGAATACAGGATGTTAAAATGCAGGTATGCTGGCCTCTTTCTTTACAAGCCCAGCTAATAGCCAGCACATGTTATTCTCAAACATGCAGGTACTGCTCTACAAATACTGTTGTTATAAAGTTATCAGTATTATGGATTATGGGGATATTCATAGGGCTTCAATGACTAATTGAGTTATTTGTAAACATGCACAACAGAGACATTAATATCATGTTTTAGAATATGTTTCCCCAAAGAAATGTTTGGGTGAATTAAACCAAGATAATGGTTACAGATATATTTTTCTCCTATGTGGACTGGAGCCCACAGCATGCCAAAATTTAGACATGTTGGTCATTTTCCTTACAGGCCAAGCTAACAGTTGGCAAGGGTTTCATTTTAGAAAACAAGCACTGCAGGTGTTTATTAGAAATATTGTGGAAAACTGATAAATATTGAAAATGAAAAAAAACGTATTGGACATTTTATTGTATAGAAATGAAAGATATCAACACATAACTGAAAACATGTGTAAGCAGTCAGACAGGCATTCATTTTTAGCTTAAATAAATATGCCTGTGTACTTTCTTAGGAGGAATGAATGAATAAATGAAGCTATGTATGTGTTTTTATTCCAATGTATAACAGTGTAGTAGGCGATACTGTGGTAGTATAGTGGAAAACTATGAAGTGCAGTCATCCGTGGCATAGGCACTATAGGCATCAGTCATGCACGATAACAGTGGCTATGTAAAATTAAGCCATTAGATGTTATAAAACATATACAGATCTACAAAGGTCACAATTATAGATACCATCCAAATTAATAAATACATTAGCACCATGGGAATTGAACCCACAGTTAATAAAGCAGAATTTAAGAATTTACAAATTAATGTAATTATCTCCATGAGATGATCATCACTACTAAATAGTTATAAAAACATCTGTCTGATATATACGGTTCAAGAAAAAATCTGTAAAATCTGTATTAATGCTCAGGTATCCGTAGAATATTAACATTTAATGTAGGGATCTACAAGCTGCCTCTGCACTTAGCTTCATAGGTTCATAGGTAGGTACTAGGCTATTGGCCATAGGGCCTATATAAACATAGCCAAAAAGGTATCTGGCTTTCGCCACCCAAGAAAATTATTTTCTTGTGCCCCTGTCGAGCAGAGCCACAGAAGTGATCCCCGGGATGAATTTCCTATCTCCCATTCAATCATCAAGATTTTTCTTGAAGAGTGCTAATGATGAGCTTTGTTTGATATAGATAGGTTGTTTGTTCCAGAGTATGGGAAGTCTCTGGCACAGGAAGCTATCCTTCCAGCATGTTCTTTTTATTGTGGTGACAAGGTTTAGGTCCCTAGAGTGTGTAGCTCAGAGAGATTGGGATTTCATTAAGTGGAGCATGTCCAAGAGCTCTGGGTTTGACATAGTTTTGTATGTTAGGCAGAGATCACCTCTGAGTAGGTGATATGTGACAGAGTAAAGCTGAAGTCTTTTGAGACGGTCTGCATAGAGCATCTGTTTGAGGCCGGTAATCCTCTTTGTGAGGTATTTCTGCGGCCTTTCAAGTTGTTGTAGATGTCTTGTGAGGTACATACCAAAAGGGGAGCTGTATTCTATAATGGGCCTAATGAGTGATGAGTAGAGGGGGAACAATGACCTCTTTTTTCCTGGATGAGAAATCTTTTGTGATGAGGTGTGCCACGCAGAAGGATTTCCTGACTACATTGGCAATGTGATAAACATAGGAGAGACTACTGTCCATCTATGTCCCAAGGTCTCTTATCACACTTTTGGTGATAAGTAGACTACCGCCTATGTGGCAGTTCATGGATACAGAGTTTTTACCAAAAGGGACGGCAATGCACGTTTTGCCATTGAGCTTGAGGCCATGGCTTTGACACCAGGCATCTCTCTCAGTGAAGCCCTTTTGTAGGATGTCCACATCATTAGGAGTTTTGATTATGGCTCCTAGTTTGCAGTCATCCATGAAATTCATTAGCCAAAGACTTTCTGTGTTAGCCTGTACTTCAGAGAAGTAGATACTAAACAGGAGAGGACCCAGGACTGAACTCTGTAGTACTCCACCTGTCACGGGTCTGAAGTTGGATTTGGAGTCTGCTACTTTCACAGCGTGGGTTCTGTCAGTGAGCCAGTTGGCAACATATCTTGTGACATAGGGATTTATACCAAGTTTAGTGAGTTTATCTATAATTCCAGAGTGGGGGATAGTGTTGAAAGCCTTGGCAAGATCTAGATAGGCTGTGTGAACCACCTTACCCTTGTCTCTATTAGGTTTAGGAGACATGATCTGCCTTTTACAAACCTGAACTGGGTGGGGTCCAGAGTATGGAGATTACCAATGTCTTTGTTTATAAGTTCCATGATGATACGTTCCATGGCCTTGCAGACCAGGCTCGTCAGGCTAATGGGGCAGTAGTTCCCGGGGTCCTTGGTACCTCCCCCCCTTGTGGAGTGGGATAACCATCACTGTGTGCCATTCAGCAGACACAAAGCCTGAGGTGAGGCTATGATTGAACATGGTACTTAGGTGGATTGCCAGTTCATTCTGTAGTTCATGTAGAATGCAGCCTGGGATGTTGTCTGGTCCCATGGATGCTGTGTTCTTGGCTTTGGAGAGTGCTGTCTCAGTTAATGGTGGGGTAGTTGAAATCACCCATTATTAGGGTGTTAGGCTGTACCCAAATATTTTCCAGTGTATCAAGAAATGTGGAGCGGGAATCCTGGGGCATGGTGGGGGATCTGTAGCAAGCTACAATTTGGATTGCAGTCTTGCCCAGAGTTAGTTGCACTTGGATAATCCCAGATGCATTATGCTGAGCAACTAGCCAGTAGGTGTGGATATTCTTAATGAATTTTGACACACCTCCACCTTTAGTGTTTCATTCCAGGTTAGGTGACCGAAAGGTGTGGTATGAATTAAAGCATGGTAATGCAGAGGTGTTCTCAGAGCCTTGAACCAGGTCTCTGTCACTGCACAGATGTCGATGTTCTCCATTTTAAGGAGTGCCTCAAGTGAGTGCATTTTGAGGTTTAGACTTTTAGCATTTAGTAGCATTACCCTAAGATTTTAATTGCTTGTACCTGTTACAGTGGTGAATTTGTCATAGGTTCATAAGTAGGTACTAGGCTATCTGCCCGAAGGCATTTATAAGCCTAGCCAGAATGTGTTGGCTTTTGCCGCCCCTTTAGATTAGTTCTCTGTGCCTCTGTACAACAGAGCCACTGAAGTGATCCCTGGGGTAAACTTTCTGTTTTCCATCCACTCGTCAAGGTTTCTCTTGAAGAGTGTTAGCGAGGAGCTCTGCCTAATGTAGATTGAAATCTTGTTCCAAAGCATGGGAAGTCTCTGTGACAGGAATCTATCTCTCCGGCATGTCCTATTTATTGTTGTGGTCAGGTTTAGATCCCTAGAGCGTGTGGCTCGAGGGGATAAGTTTTTCTTTAGGTGGAGCATGTCCATCAGTTCTGGGCTGGACATGCACTTGTATGTCAAGCAGAGATCACCTCTGAGTAGGCGGTATGCAACTGAGTATAGCTGGAGTTTCTTCAGTTGAGCTTCATAGGGCATCTGTTTGAGACCAGTGATCCTCTTGGTGAGTTACTTCTGTGGTCTTTCCAGCTGTTGCAGGTGTCTTGTAAGATACATCCCAAATGGGGTATTGTACTCTATGATGGGTCTGATGAGCGATGAGTAGAGGGGCACAATGACCTCTTTTGATCTGGATGCGAACTCTTTTGTGATAAGGTGTGCCACGTAGAAGGAGTTTCTAACCACTTTGGCAATGTGATTATCAAAGGAGAGTTTACTATCTACTTGGGTCTCCAGATCCATTATTATGTAACTTCTCTATTAAGGGGACTACCACCTATGTGGTATTTGTGGGTACTTTGTTTTTTCCAAAGAGGATGACAATGCATTTTTTGGCATTTAGCTTGAGGCCATGATTTTGACACCAGGTGTCCGTCTCAGTGAGACCCTTTTGGAGCGTGAACCTTTGTTTGGAGCTTGAACCTTTATTTGAACCTTGCCAAAAAAGGCACTATAGGGGTGGCAACAGCCTTAGTCAGTATCCAGAATCCCAAGGGTGACAGGTGCAGGCCATCTCTGGCAAAGCACCATGGTCTGTCGATCATGTCATCCCAGGCAGACAGATACTGGATCCCCTTAGAATAACACCAGAAGCTTAGCCAATTGTTGAAGTCAATCATTTTGTCCTTGTACTGTGGTATCATTCTGGGTGATGGCAGGATGCTACTCAGGGCTAGGGTCATACCTACCTGGGCTGCAAGATTGGACAGCTCCTCTATGTCTTTTTTCATGTAGTCCAGGGAGGTATGACTCAGGTCATTCACACCGACATGGACAATGACAGAGTCATATTTGTACTTGCTGTGGAGTGACCTGAGTGCATGCATTATGTGGCAGATCCTGACACCTGACAGGCAGCTGACAGTAACTTTCTACTTGTTTATCTTGGTGAGTGGAACATTTGTTTGCCTTACTATAGAGTCATCTATAACTAGAGTGTTGGGTACGTTGTTATGCCTTATGGGCTGTGGTTGAGTGGCACACTGAGTTTGTGGGCTATGTGTCATTTGGGTTGTGCTGGGGGGGTGGAAGTTGCTTGCATTTCTGATTTGTAGGTCCCTGTTGCTTTGGCAGATATTTATTGAGAGCCTCCATGAATGTAGGTGTGTGTTTTATGTGTCTATGTGTGTGTTTTGGTGGTGTAGGTTTTGAGGGACTATGTGATGAGTGTGGTGTGGTGCAAGTGTTTACCTACTCCTCTTGACTGTCTAGTTCAGTCTTGGGTGAAGAGAGCTTTGCTTCCAGTTTAGCTATATGAGTGTATCTCTCACAGGTTGTAGTGTTGGGTGGTAGGAGGGGAGGGTTGTCTGTGTACATAAGCCAATTGCTGCATTGCCCCAAGATGCCCAGATTCATCAGGTAGACAGGAGAAAACACTGAGAGCTGACCCTTAGACATGCCTGGATTGGTGCTTATTTATTAAGTACTAAAAACTGTTTTACTCTAGACAAGTGAAGAAAGTTGAGTGCCGTAATTTGTAGCTTATTTAGTGCTTACAACGAGTTCTGAATATGTGCTGAGCTCAAAGAAACAGATTTGATTGCTAAAATTAAAAAAAACTGGCTAGTTCAAAGGGAAAATTCGAAGAGCAGACTTTATGGCACTGGGAATAGTTTAACCCTAGCTAAGCGGTATGCATAACGTGTTTTTTGTAGGTAAGCTACCTAGTGCTTACCACTCCCACTGATAAGCTTGAAGGCTTCCCTCAAACACAGAAAGGGTTGGGGGCTCAGAAACTTACAAACAGTTCTGGATACAGCAAATCTGTATTCGGACTGGACTACTTACAGCAAAGGCAGGAAACAAGCTTATTTTTTTTTTTGTAAAGTGGAAAGGGAGAAAGGAGGAGCGGAAGATAGTTCAAGGTTAAAAAACTAAGTGGGTTGGACTTTTAAATGTTCTCCCTGTATTAGGTAGAATGAGATAATGACACAAGACTGTGAGGAGTGTCCCAGATCAAATTTACAGTAGGGGTGGACAATTGCAAAGCCACCAAGTATAAGAATAGGATACCAACAGCGAGGGAAGGTGGGAAACAAAAATCAGAGCAAACAAACCCAAACAGATGCTTAACAAATATAGAAAATTTCCAGTTAATACCTCACACACAGTGAAACTAGCTATAAAAGTGTGCAGCAGACAATAAAAGTGCTATAAATAACTCATTAAAATAAGCAAAAAAAGGATACTTAATGTTATGCATCACAGATCAGTTTGCTCAGTGCCCTTCATCCGATTAGCTCAGTGTGAAATCACAGAAACACTCATAAGTTAACTTCTCAATTAACAGAAAGTTGAAACCCAAAACAACTTTAAAAAAAAGTTCGAAAGAACCAGTGAGGTGTTTACTGCAAGCCATAGTCCAGGTAAACCCAATCAGCCAATGACCATAAACACTTCCCTCTCACTGAAATGCAAGAATGGCTTTGGCTAAACTAAGATGGCCTGGAACATGTGCTCAGACACACAGCCTCTACCAACAAACAACTAAGCCCAAAACACAAGCCTGAATATGGACAATGCTGCAACTACCCACACTACTTGTAGAAAAAAAAACTGCAGAAAAGTTTGTCACAGCAGAAAAGCAGCAGTGAGCCTTTAAATGAAAGTTTTAAACAGATAAAGGAACAAAGAGACTCTACAGAATGCTTTTAATTGCAGACAAATAAGTTATATGATACACCCCTTGGCAGGAAATCAAAACAAACAAACCCAAACAAATGCTTAACAAATGTAGAAAATTTCCAGTTAATAGCTCTTAACAAATGTAGAAAATTTCCAGTTAATGCCTTGGTGACCCATCGTTATAGACCCTCCATGTCACTCCGATGCAGGTCATCATAGTGGTGGCAAACCTGCACTCCAGTATGACAGAGCCCTGTAATTCTTTGGTTCTCCCTTGTAATCCAGTTCCTTATGTCTAGAGTGGTAAAGTTGCTGGATCTGGCTCTCATCCTCTGCTCCAATCTGGTGTTTACAACATCTGGGTAATCTTCTCATTGGTCCAGTTCACTGCAAGGACACTCCACAACCACCTAAAAGCAGTCATCATGATCGTCAAGTTGAAGAAGTATGGAAAATACAAACCAAGAGAAATGCTCACTGAGGTACCACTTAGTTTTCAGTTAGCAATTGTCTGATGAGTAAATGTATCAAAATCAATATTTGAAAATGCCACTGATGTCATGTTATCAGATGACTGGAAGATAATGGGCACATGCCACACATGGTACCATTTATCAATACCTATTTGGTGTTTTCACAGTATACCTTGGTGTTACAGTGTATGAAGCCAATTTACATGGAGGTGCACAAATGGAATTCCAAAAACTTGAATTTTAATGAATCTCATTAATGATGTATCATGCAAATGGTACTTAAAGGTGTGTGCACATTAGGTGCACTTTGAGTCTGTGAGGTATATTGGAAATTGGTAGCATTTCTGTTTTGGTGATTAGTATATCTATTCAAGTCAGTCATTTGCAAAGGTACCTATTTAAATTAGGTGTTACTCAAAATGTTACGTTTAACAGAAGCCATTATAAGTTACTGGAGTGATGTTGTTTTAAACTTTATGCATACAGGTTTTGCTATTTTAAATAAGTGATTTCAGTCCCACATGCAGTTGTATAGCCAGACATATATTAAATGTTAACAGTATATAAAGGCTGATTTATGGATCATCTTTATTTCTTACTGGTAATTTCTTGTACTCTGTGGTGTAACTACGGAAACCTATGGATTATGACACTGTCCATATCTGTAGTATGTGATGCTGATATTACAGCTATTTCTTAATTCATGTTCCCTAACTAAACTTTTAAAAACATGTGCTGTTGCTGTTACAGATATTTCTTCAATGATGCTTCTTAGCAAAGGTATTAAAACAACTGGTTTAATATACTAAGGAGCTGTACTGTCTGTAGCCTGCCAACAGATTTGGAGGTTTTTCGATGCTTTCTGTAAGTTGTTAAATTGTTACTTGCTGTAGTATTTTAATGTGAAACGCAAGCAGACTCCTGTGGCATGATATTGTTGTCTTTGGACATCCATTTGACATATATGTAGTGTGAGGAGTTTTAAATCCAGTCATGAATTGTAAAGATATTACAAGTTATGTTCATTTTACTAATGTTATGTATGTAGGTATTTTGTTACTTTTTATATGACATGTTCGTATTTATCAGAGACAGTGTTATACAGACATCTGCATTGCACAGGAATGCATACTGTTTATGTTGATATATGCTGTTTACAGAGTCAAATGCATAAATGGGTTCACACCGGCATATTATCATGTACATATCATTGTCTTTCAGATGACCAACTGTCCTAGGGGTGACAACTCCCACCCTCAGGAAAATGACATCATAATTGACAGTCTCCCGCAACATAGACAGAGACTCCTAGGCCATTCAGGCGACATGGTTTGGAGACATGAATTCTGGATTGATGTCACCATCACCAACATTATCAACGCAGTTGGAGGCCACAACCAGTCCTGTGATGCCTATAAATGACTCTGCTTAGACACAATCCTTCAAACAGTCAACAGAGTGAGATATTACAAGAGATCAAGGGATGCCACCTGTGGTGGACCACTATTGAACCTCAGATGACATCACAGTACTGCTAGCCTCAATGCATATAGTAAAATGGCAGCAATGCATCTCCATTGGTGGGACTGAAGCTGAAGTTCCAAAGCCAAAAATAGATTTATAGTTTTATAGATTCATAGTCTGTTACAAGGCTAATGACCCAAGGGACCTTTCTAAGCCTAGTCGAGTTTTCCCAAAAGAATAAAGATGTCTTGCATCCAAATAAGACATTGAGGGCTAGCCATTTATAAGCTACCTGTGTCCATAAGGGACATGGGTGCCAGGTCTGGTGAAAATTTCCTATTATCCATCCACTTGTCTAGGTTGTGCTTAAACTGAGTAATAGATGAACTAAGCTTCACGTGGATGGGAAGCCTATTCCATAGGACAGGCAGTCTCTGGGACACATATCTGTCTCACCAGCAAGTTTTGTTTATGTCACAAACAAAATTCAAGTCCTTAGAACTTGTATTTCTGGTACTCTTTGACTTACGGATATAAAGGAGATTCAAAAATGTGGGGTTTGTGAATGCCTTGTAAGCCAGGCATAGATCACCCCTCAGCAATCTATAGGAGACTGAGTAGAGGGGAAAGGCTTTAGGGCCCTCTACATAAGGCAGATTCGTTAAACCTTGTATTCTTTTTGTAAGGAACCTTTGAGGTTGCTCTAGTTTCTCCATATGCCTGGTCAGGTATATACCAAAGGGAACATTGTGCTCTATGATTAGTCTGATAAGGGTGGAGTACAGTGGGACCTCTTTGAAACTAGATGCCATGTCCTTACTTATAAGTTACACAACATAAAATGATTTCCTCACCACTGTGGCCATGTGGTTGTCGAAGGTAAGGCTACTGTCTATGTGCATACCCTGGTCCCTGACCACTGGGTCAACTCTTAGGGGTGTATTATCAACATGGTAATTAGTCAGGATGGTTGATTTCCCAAAGTGTACAATTATGCATTTCTTAGCATTGAGTTTAAGACCATGGCTTTGGCACCATTTATTCGTCAGAGGTAGAACTTCTTGAAGAATGCTAGTGTCTGCAGGGGAGTTGATGATAACCCCAAGCTTGCAATCATCTGCAGACTTAGTCAGCCATGAACTTTCAGCATTTGCTTTCAATTCAGAGAAATAAATGCCAGGAAGGAGTGGGTCCAGTACTGAGATCTGGGGGACTATGGTAGTGACTGGCCTCTTGGTGGAGGTGGCCTCATCTATTTTGGCCTCTTTTGTCCTATCAGTGAGACAGCTGACTATCCAGTGGGTGATAAAAGGGTTTATACTTAAATTAGTGCACTTGTTTGGGGTATTCCATCAAAAGCCTTGGCCAAGTCAAGGTAAGCTGTGTACACAGTCTTACCTTCATCCAGTGTTTTGGTCAGCCTCTCAAAAACATCTACCAGATTTAATAGGCATGACCTTCCTTTAACAAAACCAATGATGGGTCCAGCATCTGCAGGTTACCTATGTCCTCATTTATCATGTCCATGATGATTCTTTTCATGGCCTTACATATGAGGTTGATAAGACGTATGGGCCAGGAGTTAACCAGATCAGTGGTTGGACATCCTCTGTGCAGGGGGATGACTGTAGCCATCTTCCATTCCTTAGGCACAAAACCTGACAGAAGGCTCCAGTTGAAAAGTGATTCAAGTGGACCAGAGAGGTCATGTTTCATGCTATTTATTAAACATCCTGGGATGTTATTTGGGCCCATTGATGCAGTGCTATTGGCTTTGGAAAGGGCATTAATGACCTTTTCTCTGGTAATGGTTGGGGGGAATTGTGTTATGTGGTATTTCCTTTAGACTACTGGGGGTGGTGGGTGAAATTTGAGCTGAGCTTGTCAGCCAAAAGATTGGCAATAACCTCTGGTTCAGTGTGGGCAATGCCATTTTCAATAAGTTCTTTGTATTGTTATGTATTTCCTCTGATGTTATGGACATAGCTGTAGAAAGCTTTGCGGCTGTCCTTTGCGTGAGAAGCTATTTTTTTCTTCAAATTTAGTCTTTAAAGTAGTGATTAACCTTTTAGCTGCCTGTTTATGGTCAGAGGAATTTTACTATTATGACTTTCTTCCTCCTATGCTTGGCCAAGATATTTTAATTTTGTTGCATAACTGATTGATACTGATTCCACCACAGTGGCTTGTCTTTTGAGTTTGTCTTATTCTTAATATGAGTGGGCACAGCTTGCACTACACAGCTATCAATATGGCTGTACAGCGATTTTGTAAATAGCTTAGTGTATTCTATGGTGTTTACTGGGTTAAGGGGTTCTTGGAATTTAGCCAAGGTATTGTTCACTAGAGAGAGGTTAGCCTTAGAATAGTTCCTAAAGGCTTTTAGCTGGATTTCCAGATTTAATTTTTATTTCAAGTAATACTGCCTTACGGTCAGATCTGATGAGTGAAGATATTAAATTGGGTAAGGAACATTGCCCTCCATGTTCATGAGTACAAGGTCAAGAATGTTTGTACCCCTGGTAGGAGAATGGACCAACTGTTTCAGGATGTGGGTATCAACAAAGTTTAGGAATCACTGGGCTTGTGCATTAGAAGTGGTGTAGGGCTCCCAGTCTATAGAGGGGTTGTTGAGATCCCACATGAATATCATATTGGGTTGAACGGTGAGGGACTCTAGTATATTGAGAGAGGTGGTATGATTCTCCTGGGGCATGGAGGGGGACCCGTATGTTGCAAGGATATGGTACGGCACCCTGTTTATGTTAAGTTGCACATGTGTGAGTTCCAGTGGGTCATACACTTTAACTAGTCTTGATGTATGACTAGTCTTAATATAGACTGACATCCTCCATCTTTAGTTCCCTTCTGTGTAGTAGCTGGTCTAAAGATGTGAAAGGCATTACAACCTTCCATTGCTGGGGAACTCTTAGGGACTTTAAACCATGTCTCTTTTAATACATAGATGTCTACACTCTCCGGGGACAGGAAGGCTTGCATTGAGTGGAATTTCTTGTTAAGACTTCTAACATTGAGCAGTACGACCTTCAGACATTCCTTCACAGGTTCAGTTAAGCTGGTAGATTTATCAGTTTGGTACTGCCTAAGAACAAGGCACTATGGCGAATTAAAAGGTCTTTGCCAATATCTGAAAGCCTAGAGGGGATAAGTGCAGACAATCCCTGGCAAAGCAGAGTGGTCTGTCAACCATGTCCTACTGGGCCATCAAATATTGTACCCCCTGGATTGACATGAGAAGCTAAGCCAATTGTTAAAATCAATCATTTTCTATTGGTAACATAGATCATCCTTGGAGAAGGTAGTATGCTGCTCAGTGCTAGGCTTATACCTGCATGAGACATATATTCAGCAAGCTTGATCATGTCTTAGGTTCATAGGTTCATAGGTTCATTGGTAGGTACTAGGCTATTAGCCCTAGGGCCTATATAAGCCTAGCCAAAGGTACCCTAGCTTTTGCCACCCAAGAAAATTCTTTTCCTGCACCACTGTCGAGCAGAGCCACAGAAGTGATCCTCGGGGTGAATTTCCTATCTCCTATTCAATCATCAAGATTTTTCTTGAAGAGTGCTAATGAGGAGCTTAGTTTGATATAGATAGGTAGTTTGTTCTAGAGTAAGGGAAGTCTCTGGGACAGGAATCTATCCCTCCAACATGTTCTGTTTATTGTGGTGATGAGGCTTAGGTCCCTAGAGCATGTTGCTCATAGGGATTGGGATTTCTTTAAGTGAAGCATGTCTAAAAGCTCTGGGTTTGACATAGCTTTGTGTGTTAGGCAGAGATCGCCTCTGAGTAGGCGATATGCAACAGAGTAAAGCTGCAGTTTTTTGAGATGGTCTGCATAGGGCATCTCTTTGAGGCCAGTAATCCTCTTTGTGAGGTATTTCTGTGGCCTTTCCAGTTATAGATGTCTTGTGAGGTACATACCAAAAGGGGCATTGTGCTCTATAATGGGTCTAATGAGTGGCGAGGAGAGGGGTACAATGACCTCTTTTTTCCTGGATGAGAAACCTTTTGTGATGAGGTGTGCCACATAGAAGGATTTCCTGACTACTGTGGCAATGTGATTATCAAAAGAGAGACTACTGTCCACCTGTGTCCCAAGGTCTCTTATCACACTTTTGGTGTTAAGTAGACAACCACCTATGTGGTAGTTCATGGGTACTGAATTTTTACCAAAAGGAATGACAATGCACTTTTTGGCATTGAGCTTGAGGCCATGGCTTTGATACCAGGCATCTGTCTCAGCAAGGCCTTTTTGTAGGATGTCCACATCTTTTGGAGTTTTGATTATGGCTCATAGTTTGCAGTCATCTGTGAACTTCATTAGCCAAAGACCTTTTGATTTGGCCTGTACTTAAGAGAAGTAGATACCAAACAGGAGAGGACCCAGGACTGAACCCTGTGGTACTCCACTTGTCACTGGTCTGAAGCTGGATTTGGAGTCTGCTACTTTCACAGTGTGGGTTCTGTCAGTGAGCCAGTTGGCAACCCATCTTGTGACATAGGGATTTATACCTAGTTTAGTGAGTTTATCTATAATTCCAGAGTGGGGGATGGTGTCAAAAGCCTTGGCAAGATCTAGATAGGCTGTGTAAACCACCTTACCCTCATCTACAGCTTTGGTGACTGCTTTAAAGAGGTCTATCAGGTTTAGGAGACATGATCTGCCTTTTACAAACCCGAACTGCGTGGGGTCCTGAGTTTGGAGATTACCAATGTCATTGTTTATAAGTTCCATGATGATACGCTCCATAGCCTTGCAGACCAGGCTCGTTAGGTTAATGGGGCGGTAGGTTACGGGGTCTGTGGTGGCTCCCCCTTTGTGGAGTGGGATAACTTTCACTGTGCACCATTCAGTGGGCACATAGCCTGAGGTGAGGCTATGATTGAACATGGTACTTAGGTGGGGTGCCAGTTCGTTCTGTAGTTCACGTAGAACACAGCATGGGATGTCGTCAGGTCCCATGGATGCTGTGTTCTTGGCTTTGGATAGTGTGTTTTTTATCTGTGCAGCTGTGATTACAGGAACTTTGCATTCTTCTGGTATAGAGATGGGCCCTTTAGGGGATGACAGAGGGGTAAAGTTAGCACTGAACCTCTCTGCCAGGATGTTGGCAATATCCATTGGTTCTGTATATTTAGTGCCATTGTGCTGTAACTCAGAGCAGATCTGAGTGTTGCCATTGAGATTCTTGATATAGCTATAGAATGCTTTGTGGCTGTCTTTAGAGTCAGTGGCGATTTTGTTTTCATAACTAGCTTTGGAGGATTTTATGAGGGATCTCAGCTTCTTACTGAAGCTGACCAGGGAGTTTCTCCAATCATGGGATTTTACTCTTTTTTGCAACAGTTTCTTTCTCCTGTTGTAGAGATTGTTTATGGCAGGAGACCACCAGATTGGCTTCCTTTTTTTAGAGCATAGCATCTTGGTTCTGTTAGGGATTGCACGCTCCATGCACTCATGTAAGTGCTTATAAAGTGCATTTGTGTAGGATTCAGCAGTCATACCTCTATTGTCCATCAGCATGGGTGTCATGAAGTTTGCCACTTCTGTCTTAAGAAGCATGAAGTTGGCTTTGGAGAAATTTTTTTACTGTGGTTTCCCTAATGGGGGGTGGGGGAGGGATGTGGATGTCTAGGGTGATTATCTTATGGTCGGATCTGACCAAAGAGGAATTGACCTCTGCTGTGGAGTACCGGTTGCCCATGTTGGTAATAACCAGGTCTAGGATATTGCTACCCCTGGTGGGGTTGTGGATAAGTTGCTCCATGGCATTGGAATTTATGAATTCCAGAAAACGTTGAGCACAAGAGTTGGTACATGAGTAGTTTTCCCAGTTAATGGTAGGGTAGTTGAAATCACCCATTATTAGGGTGTTAGGTTGTACCCTAATATTTTCCATTGTGTTAAGCTTGCTAATCTTGCTTCATATAGTCAAGGAAGGTACATCTCAGGTCATTAATACCCACATAGACTATGATATACTGGTACCTGTGGTTCAAATACCTGAGTGCCTGCGTGACTTGATGGATCCTAGTTCAGGAATGGCAGCTAACCTGACTGTCTCCTTACTCAATCTGGTGAGGGGGATATTGGTATGCCTCACTATAGAATCACCAATGACCAGGAAATTTGGCTGTGTGGTGGGTTGCCTTAAGGGCAATGGATACAGTGTTACTATGCGTAGCTATGAGTGGTGTTTTAACAGAGTGTTTATGTGATGGCTGAAGACCCTTTCTTTGATTGTACTGTGCAGGAGGTCTTAGTGTTTTAGGAAGGTTACCTGTAAGTGCCTCAGCAAAAGTAGTTTTATGTGTAAGGTCTTTACAGTGTGCAGTAGGTGTGATGCATGTGTCACTGACATCCTCTGTAGGACAAGTTTTGGTTGTATGAGAGAGTTTTGCCTCCAGCATTAAAGTGTATTTACACCTCTTGTATACTTAATTTGTTTTATTAAGAATAAGTGGGTTGTTAGTGTGCATGAGGCAATTACTGCAATGCCTCAGAATACCCATCTCAACCAGACTGGCCATAGAGAGAGTCAGGAAGTGCATATCCATAGCCATTGATCTGCTAGGTATGAGTGAGGAAAACTTAAATATGGAAAAAATCAATAAGACAAGCAACTTGATGAGCAATATTCAGCTATGAGCAAACTTGATGCTCTAATAGTTAAAAAAATCAGTCTTTAGAGGAATACCACAAGAATGCAGATCACATACCAAGACAAAGACACTTAGAATAACAGGCACAATAAACCTTCCTCAGCAATTCTCAGCTCAGAATGGTGAAGGCTATCCTCTCCTCCCACAAGATTGTAGACCACAAACCTTTTTAATGTAAACTGGTTTGGAATCCAACACCATAAACCAGAACAAAAGCATTTAGATTAACAAACACAATAAGCCTTCACCAACAATTCACGGCTCAGAGGGGTGGAGGCTACCCTCTTCTACCACAAGAGTTTAGACCACAAACCTTCCTAATGAATATCTGGTTTCGTGCCCAAATGCACAAATTAGAACAAAGACACTTGGAAAAACAGTCACAATAAGCATGCAACAGCTATTCCCAGCTCCGAAGCGTGTAAGCTACTCTCTCCTTTCACAAGAGTGTAGACCACAGACCTTCTTAATGTAAAATAACTGGCCTGAAGCCCCAGTGCTTAACCAGAACTAAGACACTTTTAGAATAACAGATACAATAATCCTTCAATCAGCAATTCCCTACTTAGAAGGGTGTAAGCTGTCTCTTCTGTCACAAGGATGTAGACCGCAACCCTTCCTTATGTAAGACAACTAGTTTGAAGCCCAAGTGCTTAAATCAAAATGAAGAGGCTTAGAATAACAGTCATAATTTAATCAGACTACTTTCCATTAAATGGCTGTGTATTGAGACAATCACTGCACATTGCTGTGGTATGCATATTCATTTATTGTTGTTTTTGATTTATAGCAGCAGAACTGAGTCATGCACACACATCCACACAGGGTGAGGATGATGAATATAAGTTTCATGACATGTATTGATACAACTGAAGTACAAACAGAGCAGTCCAAACAAAATTTGCAATGCTGTTTGCATTAATGTTCACAGGTCCATTTACTTTGTTACTAAACCAGGGATCATCAAATGAGTGTCTCCATACTGTTACTGTGACCACTACCTTATTATTGCCCCAGCCTCATTTAATTGCACTGCTGTTTACTGTCATACTGTTATTTACCTAGCATTGTACACTACAGTTACATCCAGTGGAGGCCCAAGCTATGCCAGTTCAAGTGCAGACAGACCAGGTATGTTACAGCAAAATTGTCATAACTTACATCAGTGAGCAGCACACATATGATACATGACATTTATGTCAATATTTCTAAAACAAGCTCATCTGGTGTACAGTTTCAACAACAATCATATAAGTATTTGCAGCCCATGTTACTATGTTGTATATGTGATGCTGTCAGTATTATTTTTGCTAAATGCATGACTGTGTTATCTTTCTCTTTACTTTCCCTCTGCAGGATCCACAGTACAACCCATTATTTTTCCACAGCAGGGGTCTGCTACTGGTATGATTTTAACTATGTTTCATATCTGTCATTGCTGTTAATCCTGTTGTTGTCCTCCATTAATATTGTGTCCTTCTTCCCATTCCTAGGCTAGTCTGCATCAACGCCATTGAGCGCACATATGAGTAGTATGTCTATGTCACACATTCTGTAGGTTTTCACTGTGTTCACCTGGTTAATGGTGTCAATGATGTGATCACTAATGCTGTTTCCCCCCTATGATAGCTGAATTGCATCCCTCTTCGTCAGTAACATCTTCCCATGAGGTGCTGTCTGGTGTGTTTTTTTTTTTGTTTCCTCACATATATCATGTATGTTGGCTCTGTAACCAAATTATATACTCCATGTATGTCGATTTCATGAAACATATGTACAGTAAACCTCATATAAAGGTTGTATTATCTGTAACATTGCAATGATATATATATATATATATATATATATATATATATATATATATATATATATATATATATATATATATATATATATAATATGTATATATATATCATATGTCTTTATGCCTTTTTGGATATCTATCCTGTGATGTAAGCATATTGTCCTGATCTGTGTCTTGTAGCACATCAACTATCTGTATCAACCATCAGCCCATCAAGAGATAATTATGTGGCTGAAGATGTGTTGCAGCATGGTAGTATGACCCCTGGCACATGGGCCCTTGAGGTGTTTGGAGAGTCCATCCATGAGGTTGACAGTGATGTTGCTGCAGCTGTAGCCTCAGATGTGGAAGTCAACTTGTTTAACCATTTGGAGGATGCTCCCACAGTGGATATTGAACAGGGGTGAGGGCACTGACCAACAGACCCAATTTGAGACCTATGCTGATGGCAGTACCATACATTAATCAGAAAGAGGATGTAGTGGTAGATGTAGGTGGGCAGATGTGCATGGCCAGTGAGGATTTCCACCACCTGCGTCAGGCAAATAAATGGTCACAGTAATGACATTGATTAGATGTGCATGCACTTGCCCATGCCACAGATCATGTGGCACACCAGCTACATGTCATGCATGAAGGACAAGAGCACAGACATGGTGACATTATGACTACATTGGCCACTCAGAATGAGATTCTGCTTCCTGTGGCACAGTTGGTTGAAACCTTGACCTCTGTGGTACTGCAGCAGTGTTGTACTACAAGCAGATTTCTGCATTCCTTGACTGTGCTCAGCAGATTGAAACATGGAAAAAGCTAGCCACCTGTCCACAGAACAACCATTGGCCACCTGCACATAGTTCAACTGTTGTCCTATCTGCTGAGCTCCTGCCAGTCACAAGGCCTTTAACTCACAATCGTGTTCCTTCACCTCAACATGTTTTTTTCACTCCATCAGCTTCATCTTTGGAGCAACCAGGGAAGCATGTGTCTGTACATAGTTAGAGCAGAGGAGTCCATGTCCTCTTCAGACATCTGGGGTTCTTGGAGTAGTTCATCCACACCTGCCGCTGAAAGACTGCCATGTGCTCTAGCGAGTATGTTGCACAGCATGTTGTACACTGTTATCATCTGTGCTGCCATTTCAAGTATATATTGCCATGCATCCCTGGATGTGTGTAGACATCTGAACCTAGCTTTCAATGCACTGAACACACACTCTATGGTGTTTCTGGTTGGTGCCTTTGCTCTACTGTAGGTGTCGGTGCAGAGTTGGATGGTTCATCTTACAGCGTCATTAGCCACACCTCAAGTGGATAATCACAGGCACCTGTGGAAACATGCATGGTGAGGATGGATATTTTTATGAGGGTTAGCCTTAGCTTCCAACCTAGCTGTGCTCCTGTCCTTACCTAGTAGTAGTCCCTCAGGTATTATACCTTGCTGGAATGCTGCCCTCAGTCCACTTTCCCTTCATATGGCAGCATCATGGACACTTCCAGGACGTATTGCCATGATGTTTGTTATGCTGCCATCTACTGCATATAATATGTTAGTTGATGAATAGCCAGCCCTTTCTGTTTAAGTATTGGTCTGTTTCAGTATGTACTGATGTCTTGATAGGCATGTGTGTGCAGTCTATTGCAGTGAGTCCATCGGTAGAAGTTTGCAATACTGTAAGACTGGTGCACTACAGTTATCCACTCTATGGGGGTGGATGAAAAGTTTATGTAGTCATCCACCTTGCTTCTTGGAATTTTGCCAGGTATGACTGGCAGCTGTCTGTGATACTCCCACACCATCCTCATGTGTCTGTAGAATGTCCCAGATGCAAATATACCCAGGCTGTGACAGACTTTGGTTTCAAGGGAGATGGGGCTTCCTCACAGGGTCTGCACAGACATGTGTAGGACACACATGTTGCAGATGGCCTGCAGAAGTTGCCTATCTAGTTGGTAGCTCTCAATTACTTGCAGGTCTGACAACTGGTTTAGTTGTAGACTTGCTCTGACTTTAGCTGGCTGCCTCCTGGGTTGCACAGCAATGGCCTCATTTATGGATTGTATCACTATATCCTGTTGAAGTTCATTAACAGCAGGTTGCATTTTTGTTTATTTTTTTGATGTTTTACTATGGATTTCTACATAACCTTTAGTATTCACCCAAATTCCTTGGGGTCCATAAAGAACACACTAAGGATTTCGGACATGAATTGGCATGGCTGTTTGTCATACTTATGTTGCGTTGTGTGTGCATGATGTGTTTTGAAATCGTAACAGCATGTGTGAAATATGTAATTATCCTACAATGAATATCTAAGTACTCGGGCTGCCTTCAATGCATCTTCTGAAATCACATCCACAGCAGGTGCAACAAAGTCTTCCTTCAGTATGCTGAGCTGTCTACAAATAGCTTCCAGGAACTTTACAGAATCTGACACATAGTGCCAATATGAAGGCAGACTAAGCACGAACAGTAAACTTCTCTGCCCTTGCAACTCACATTCATTGAGATGTCATTGAAACCTACATTCAAAGAAAACCATAGGCCATTTGCAAACATTTTTAGGAACAAGCGTCTATGCATGCTGTTAGAAAAATATGTATTAATGTATGTGTGCAATGCTTATTTTAATAAGGGAAGATTAACACATTTTTATTCTATATGCAGTATTAGTTCTATTTTGAAACTGAAAAACATGCTTTTCTGAAATTGTGCTTTCTGACACTGCAAGATGCATTCTGACCTAGTTTGCTAGCACAGCAAAATACATGTTTATGCTTTGGAAATGTACTGGAAAACAGGTGATTTTCTGCTAGGTCAGGAAATTAAAAGGAGAATAATAATAATTTCTGTAGATCCATTCATTATGGACAATAAGCTCTGTTCATGCTAATGAAAAAGTGCACAAGCTGCAAGATAGTTAGATACTATAAACAATGAACTGCTTCAGAAATCTGTACTTGCATTGTGCTTGAATTAGCCATAGTACCTAGACTTGTAACATCACATAGCAAGAAAGTTATAATTGACCGGTGGTCGTCAAGGCCATCCTGTTTACTGAAAAATCTTTTTTAAACTTTTGAAGAGTCAACTAGAAATGTGAGAAACGTCTGTAAAGTAACAGAATTATGAACTGGTGATCTACTACATCAGTCGAAGTGGGCAATGTCTTGAAAGAAAGGTATAATAACTGTGACACTTCCTGATTTAGTCAGACAAGCTCTGTAACTGCATTTTTTGTCTCCTTGCACAAGAATAAAGATACCTGAACTGAACCTTATGCTTTTGGTCTTTTGAAGTATTTTTCTCTAACATTTTTTGGTCCTTTGGAGCCGGAAACCCTTGTTTAGCCTAGGATCAGATGGGCCAGGTGGCATGAAACTGCACAGGGAAGATACCACATCGGATCTTCTTCATTGAAAGACCTCAGACTGAATTGTCGTGCAAAAGAGGACAGCCACTTTTCTGATCTATGACTGAAGGTGGGTTCCGTTTGAACAGTGAGTGGCCAATCGCTGAGGCTCAGGTAAGGTGAATCTACTTTTTTCTGTTTTAGATCAGGGACTTGATTGTATTTGTTCTGTGAGAATTTTTTAAATTCAGGGACAGAAATATTGCTATCTTGTCATAGATCAGGGAAACAGAATAAGTAGGCAGGTAGTCTGAAGAGACTGTAAACACTTGGTGGTACTACATTAAAAACAAAAGGGTTATATAACATTTAAAAGGTTAGAACAAAATGGGTAATACATGCACAAAAACGAAAAGACCCCAAAGCCCACCGTTAACCGAAGACGCAAAATATATGCAATCACAGTGCGCTGACAACGTTAGATATTATACTAAATGGGTTAATAAATATGAATTTGATGGGAAACATGAAAGATCCTCACTTATCAAACTTATTAGACAGCTAAAAACCGATTCTAAAGGTCAGGTTAAAAAACAGCATAAATTAGGAGTTCCTCAGGCACACAGGTGGATTGAGGAAGCAAACCGAAGAGAACAAAAGAATAAAAATTCAAAAGCAATGTTTCTAGACAAAGAGGATAATAACTTGGTTATAGCATTGGCCCCTCCGCCCACTCCGGTTTCGGTTCCCTTACCAGTTCCCTTACCGGAATATGAAGCAAAAGAACAAACTGGCCCACCTCCACGATATCCAGTTGTTCCTATAAAACCACTACCATTTGTTAGAGATCCTATTGAGACTAGGTCTCAAACACGTAATTTAAAAGGGGATATTGAATTATATCAAATGAATGGAAATTCACGGGCTATGAGTGAAGAAGAGATATGCTCACTCATAGAAGTACCAAATCCTCAGGCAGGACAAGAAGGGCAGGACCCAACTCTCTTAGTATACAGACCGTGGACACCGGAAGACATCCAGAAAGCTACAGAGGGAATTCCCCATCCAAAAGTTAATTATAGAAAGTTCTTAGAAGACTTACAGCACATGAGATTAAGTAATCACTTAAACGGAGAGAAAGTAGAAAAAGTAGTCAGACAAATAGTAGGTCCAGATTGGCACATGATCAGTGGCAACTGGAAACCCCGAGACGCTGCACTTAGGCCCCTCCCACATAGCAGTGCAGAACTAGATAATAGAGTGAAAGGTCTGACAGACCAAATTTCTGAGAAATGGAAGCCTAGGGCAGACTGGACTTGCATTAACCAATGCATCCAACAAGAAAGTGAAACTGTTGATAGATATTTTGCCAGATTATTGGAATGTTTTAACAATCACTGTGGAATGCAGGTGCCTGAAGACCAGACACAAGATTCCCCATATGAGCAGCAGTTAAAGAATGCATTTTTGAAAGGCAGTATTGCACCCATATGTAGTTTCATCACTAAACATATGGTAGACCATCGTAAAAGCAGATTACAATCACTGCTTGAATATGCTAGACATGCCGAAAGGCATTTTAATAACAAAAAGAAAAAGAAAGCCCAAGTATTTGCTATGGAAGATGAAGAAGTTTATTTAGTACAGTCCGGACAAAAGGGCAAAAAGAATGCCCAGGGAAATAAACAATCTGATCAGTGATCAGAGGACTTTGAAGGGAGAAAGAAAAGAGGTGAGTGCTTTAAATGCGGGAAAAAGGGACACATGGCAAGGGATTGCAGGAAAAATAAAAAGGCAGCAGTAGAAGACAAAAACGATGAGGATGAGGGTGAGGACTGACTATATGAAAGTCAAGAATCACTAGATAGGAATAATAGAGAAAGGACAAATGAGAATGTGATAGAAGGAGCAGAGAATGTGATAATAGAGGAAGTGCAGGAAGCTACCGATAGTGAAGAAAACAAAATTTTAGACCTAGCCTTACTGAGCTTAGAGCTCTATCTAGCTGACACAAAATCAGAAGTGACACTCCTGGTAGAAGGGAGGGAAGTCAAATTTTTGTGCGATTCAGGGGCATCAAGAACCCTGGTACACCCCTCCAAACTACCAGAAAATTCAGAATCACATGATTTTATACTAGTAAAAGCAGCTAATGGGCAGCTGTATCGGGAACCTCTCTCCCATAACATTACAATAACAGATCCTGTTTCAGGATTAACCCAGAAAAGTAAAATTGTTCTTTCTGCAAAATGCCCAGTGAACCTTTTGGGCAGAGATCTTATGCAACTTTTAGGCATAGCAGTAGTTCCAACCATGCAGAGTATGGAAGCACAGCAACAAACTAATACTTTTGCAGTGCAAACGGAAGGTGAAACATTTTACTGGTACAGCCAGGACTTAGTTACGACTGGTCCTGGAGCAGTAACTGAAGAGTTAATGAATGTAGCTATCAGTAAGTTCCCCTTCCTTTGTATTGACATACAACACCTGTTGCACTGTACTCTGTATTATTGTAATACACCAGGACCTGACAAAGAATATGAACAAGAATTGTTTAAAAATCATGCAAACAGATTAGTACTGTGTAATTTGTACTGGGAAATGAAAGGGAACAGTGTAGTTAGCTGTTCATTACCCCAGGAGTTCTTTTCACTTTACAAATCAAATCTAATACCGCATGTTAGTTTAACTAAAGAGGAAGATTTAAAATGGATAGACCTAGGAGAAAAAAATCACAAAATGGGAAAAACAGACAGAATCAGAACTGTCAGAACAAGGAATACGAAAACAGAAACTGAACTGGATAACACAAACACATCCAGCTGTACGCTTGCAGTCCAGTAAAGGCAGCTGAGAAGCCCTCTTATTAGAAGAGGAAGAAAAAGCTTTGTTAGACATACCAGAAACTCTCTGGTCAACAGGAAAATCAGACATAGGACTTAATCGCACAGCAGGACCAGTTACTATCACGCCAAAGTCAACATTTAGACCACAAAAGAGACAGTACCCCTTGAGAAAAGATGCAGAGGCAGGTATTAAACCAATCATAGCAGCTTTGCTTAAGAAGGGAATACTGGTGGAATCTCCCGATTCGCCATGTAACACACCCTTATTCCCAGTTAAAAAAGCAAACAGAGAATGACGTATGGTCCAAGATTTACAAGCTGTAAATGACGCAGTAATACCAAGAGCACCTACGGTGCCAGATCCACATACCTTGTTGACTGATTTAAAACCTCAACAGAAGTATTTTTCTGTGGTAGATATCAGCAATGCATTCTTTTCGATACTGATACACCCTGACAGCCAGTATCGGTTTGCATTTAAATTTCAGGGGAAGCGGTATACATATATGCAACTACCACAGGGCTATAGTGAAAGCCCAACAATATTCTCACAATAGATGGCAAGTAATTTAGCGGGATTTATCCCACCGAGAGGTAGTCAAATTTTACTTTATGTTGATGACATCCTGCTGGCTGCCCCTACCCAGCAAGATTGTAAGGAAGATACTATAGCATTATTAAAATTCCTAGCAGTTGAAGGACACAAAGTAAGCAAAAACAAATTGCAGCTTTGGGGAAAACAAGTGAAATACCTTGGATATGTAATATCCAAAGATGGCAGAACACTAGATGAGGACAGAAAAGTAGCGATCTTACAAGCACCAAAACCCACAACCAACAAGGAAATGATGTCCTTCCTGGGTACGACTAATTTTTGTCAGAGCTGGATCCCAAACTATGCTTTGGAATCTGCACCTTTAACCGACCTGATTTTTAAGAAGCCTATGGCAGCACAAGATTTAATACAGTGGACACCAGAAGCAGAATTCACTTTCTGCAAACTGAAACAATTGATAGCATCATCATTAGTTTTAGGATTACCAAATTATCACAAACATTTTTTCCAAACTGTAGATTGCAAGCAAGGTTATATGACATCAGTATTGGCTCAACAGCATGGGGACAAACAACGCCCCATTGCTTATTATTCATCACAACTGGACCCAGTGACGTGGTCTCTACCCCACTGTGTACAAGCAGTAGTTGCAGCTGCAATGGCAGTGCAGGCTTCAGCCTCAGTAGTGTTATTCCACCCTCTCACATTGAGAGTGCTTCATGCAGTCGCAATCATTTTGCTGCAAGAAAAAGTAGCATATCTTTCCCCTGCTAGGCATCTTTCTTGTATGACTATATTGCTGAGCCAACCTCACATGACAATTGAACAATGTACTACTTTGAATCCGTCTACCTTGCTCCCAACTCCTGTGGATGGCACACCCCATAACTGCCTGCAGGTAATTGAGTGAAAGACACTGCCTAGAAAACACCTCATGGATGTTCCCTTGGATGATGCCGAGGTGACATATTACGTGGATGGCTCATGCAAAAGGAGTCCTACAGGACAGAACCTAACAGGTTATGCAGTAGTTTCTGATACTGAGATTGTAGAAGTGAAACCTTTACCACATAACTTATCTGCACAAGCAGCAGAGTTGATTGCCTTGACACGGGCATATACCTTAGCAAAGGGTAAAAGTGTAAACATTTTTACAGACAGCCAGTATGCTTTTTCTACTGTACATGTTTTTGCACAACAGTGGAAGACTCGAGGAATGGTGACATCTACTGGCAAACTGATTAACCATGCACAGTTTATTTTAGATTTGTTAGATTCTATTCAGTTGCCTCAGAAAGTAGCTATTTGTAAATGCATAGCTCATACAAAACAACAAGATAGGATTTCAAAAGGCAATTTGAGAGCTGACACAGCTGCAAAGCAAGCAGCCTCAGAAGCATTTATTTTGAACGAGGAATTACAATCTTCTGAGATTTTAGACTTAGAAATGTTGAAAACAATGCAGACACTTACTACACAAGCTGAAAAAGAAAAATGGAAACGACGAGGAGCAATTCTCAAGGAAGGGCTGTACATCTCCAAAGAGCCATGTCTCAACAGGGGGGATGGTACAGTTAGTGAATCAGGTATTCACTACGTACGGGTTTACAAACTACACTAAAAATTTTTGCCTGTCATGTCACACTTGTAATAAACATCATGCACAAGGGGTGTTAAAGCCCAAGCAAGGAAGTTTCCCTACACCACCATATCCATTTCATACTATCTGTATGGATTTCATAGAATTGAACAAATGTGAAAACAAAAAGTACTGCCTTGTCATTGTGGATATGTTCTCCAAATGGGTGGAGGCCTTTCTGACTAGTAAACCAGATGCAGCCACTGTTGCAAAGACCCTAGTTAAAGAAATTATTCCTAGATTTGGCAGACCGGAAAGGATCTACATTGACAATGGTACACATTTCGTTAACCAAACTATACAACAGTTAAGTTAGTATTTTGGGATTTCTTTAAAACATCACTGTGCATATCACCCTCAATCTGCAGGGTTAGTAGAGAGGCACAATGGAGTTTTAAAGAATAAGCTTAAAAAACTTATAGTAGATACACAGAAGAACTGGGTGTACTGTTTGCCCCTGGCACTGTTGAGCATGAGAACTGTTCTGAATGCAAAAGGACTGACACCTTTCGAAAAGATTTTCGGAATAGCTTATTATATACCTCAGTGGAAACCTCTCATGCCTGCAGACCAGGAAGCAGATTGGACACTTGCAGAGTACATGAGGAATATGCTAAATAACAAACATCTTTTACAGTTTAATTCTGTTTCAGATAAAGACCAAACCAAACCATTCGAAGTAACAGTAGCCCCAGGCACTTGGGTCTGGGTGAAGACAATCAAAAAGAAGAATTGGATGACACCAAAGTGGGAAGGTCCATATCAAGTACTGCTGAGCACGCCCACAGCAGTCAAGATTGTGGAACATTCATCTTGGATTCATTTGACACACTGTAAACTAGTCAAAAACTTTGAACTTGATAAAACTCTTGCTAACACACAGCAGCAGTAAAATGATGAAAAGACCTAGAGACAATAGAAATACTGAACGACTTCAGCAGTATATTCAGCAGTGTTGCATAATCATCTTAATAACTGCATTAGTGACAATGTTCTTTTTACTGCGGCTTTTGCTATAGCCTTTCTTTTCTTCAGCCACACCAGCTAGACTAAACAAACATGATTTAACGCTCATAGACTGGCATCCGAACTTTAACACTTACCAAGCAATCAAATATGTGTATGCTGAGACTTTTAATATTTCGAATTGTTGGATTTGCACAGCTATACCAACAGCATATGGGGGATTATTGATGGCTGCTGTCCCCCTAGGGGTCAATGAGACCTGGGAAAACTTGATTTTTGAGACTACACCTGTGAAATCTAGAGACAAAATTGCATTATTTCTACCTGTTACACAAACAGGAATTGTATGTTTTTTAAGAATGACACGATTCAAGTAGGTTGGAGTAAATGTAATGTGACTGTTTCTTATAAATGTTATATTAAACCTAAAAAGCTAAAAATACAGAAACGATTTGTGATGCAGATTATGACTCATACTGTGAGTCCTTGCATAAAACTGTCAGTGATATACAACATAATCCTCTTCTTTTAAAGCAACTGTCTATTATAGATAAGAAAATGTTTCATGCAGGGAAGGTGTATATCAATATAAAGGTAGATAACTGTTATTTCATATGTGGGAAAAAGGCATACAAATGGTTGCCTGAGAATTGGTCCGGCAGTTGTTTTTGGGTTACCTGGTCCCGACCATACAACACACTACAGCTTTGCCTCATGGGAGAATTTGAAATGTCAGAGACGTCACAAAGAAACCTGAAAATCCAATCAAAAAACCTGAGAATCCAGTGGGACAGATCGTAGCAGGCTGGAGAAACCATAACTCCGTGAAAGACACATGGACTTGAGTGACACTATCATATGCTAGGCTGGCATAGCCCCTGCATATGGTGCAGTTAAGTCAATTTGGGAACTGAGAAAGCTATCCAAACTTCTCAAGGTCATGAGCAATGCAACCTTTTCTGCTCTTGAATTAATGACTGATAAACTGAATGCAATGAGAACTGTGGTGCTTCAAAACCGCATGGCTCTTGACTTCACTCTAGCAGCAAGAGGTGGTACGTGTGCTTTAATCAAAGACGAGTGTTGCTCATTTATTCCTGACAATAAACACAAAATCAACGATCATTTGGAGGTGATTCAGTAAGTGTCAGACATGACCAGGCCAGGCCCGAACCCACTGACATACTTTTTCCAGGATTTGTTTGGGGGTGGGGTTCCATCCTAATGAACATCCTGATTGTCATTTGTGTGGGATTACTTTTGTTAGGAGCATGCATTTGCTGTGGAATTCCCTGCATGAAAAAATTAATCAAAGATTTTTATAGACATGTCAGTTTCTGAGACTTTGTATCAAAGTACTGAAACTGAAGAACTGTTGAAAAAGGAAACACTTTCATAAGTTTAAACTGAATGACTCTCTTAGCTGCAAATCCTCAAAGGAAGAGGTTAGGAGAAGAAACAAACTGTTTATGCTTTTGAAACAGAATAAAAAGTATTAACGGGGAAATGTTAGAAAAATATGTATTAATATATGTGTGCAATGCTTATTTTAATAAGGGAAGATTAACATGTTTTTATTCTATATGCAGTATTAGTTCTATTTTGAAACTGAAAAACATGCTTTTCTGAAATTGTGCTTTCTGACACTGCAAGATGCACTCTGACCTAGTTTGCTAGCACAGCAAAATACATGTTTATGCTTTGGAAATGTACTGGAAAGAAGGTGATTTTCTGCTAGGTCAGGAAATTAAAAGGAGAATAATAATAATTTCAGTAGATAAGCTCTGTAAGTGCTAATGAAAAAGTGCACAAGCTGCAAGATAGTTAGATACTATAAACAATGAACTGCTTCAGAAATCTGTACTTGCATTGTGCTTGAATTAGCCATAGTACCTAGACTTGTAACATCACATAGCAAGAAAGTTATAATTGACCGGTGGTCATCAAGGCCATCCTGTTTACTGAAAAATCTTTTTTAAACTTTTGAAGAGTCAACTAGCAATGTGAGAAATGTCTGTAAAGTAACAGAATTATGAACTGGTGATCTACTACGTCAGTTGTAGTGGGCAATGTCTTGAAAGAAAGGTATAATAACTGTGACTCTTCCTGATTTAGTCAGATAAACTCAGTAACTGCATTTTTTGTCGCCTTGCGCAAGAATAAAGATACCTGAACTGAACCTTATGCTTTTGGCCTTTTGAAGTATTTTTCTCTAACACATGCATACTTTAATTCACCTTCCTAATTGTATTAAAGTATACTCTCTGTAAACTACAGCACCACTTGTTAGAGTGTGTTTTAAATTTGTAGTTTTGAGTATTTTTCCAGTAAGAAATGAAACAAAACATACGAACCAATATTGACAAATCTACCCATTTCAGAACATTTCAGCCATAAAAGGCCACTCAAACTTCTGTTATAATCCAACAATATCAGTCAACATGAACAATATCTGCAGAAGTAAAAGTCATTTAAATAATTCCACATTAAGGAGATATGTAACTAATGAAGAGGTTGCTGTTGGCAAACAGATTTACATTTCACTGTTTCACCTGCAAATTCAGTGCCTGCTGCCCTTGAAGAATAATTGGCCTACATTACAAAAAAATTGTAATCTGGTAATATTACAATGGGGAATGGCTGGCAAATCAACAACAGGTTTGTAGTTACTAGGCATCTCATCCAAAGGAGGACAAAATCAGGAATATTGCATCCTAACCCCCCCCCAAATGGTACCACACAATTAGTAGTCCACCTACATAGTATAGGAGGAGAACCCATAACCTTCATCTTCAAAGGAAGTTGCCCTACCTATTGTGCTACTCAGACTGCTGTCAAGGTGTCTGGTAGAAACACTGCTAGACAAATCACCTGCACATTGAAGGATTACTTAGCATGAACAACAGTCAACCTCTCTTCCATTGAAACTTGCTATTCCTTGAAAACACATTGGAATTCATAATTCCTTGAGCATAACTCTCAATTCTTCAGATTTTTGCAGAATACCCAGATTTTTCCTGATACTTTTGATCTTTTCCTCATAAAATGTGTGGGTTTTCTAACAAATTATTGAGGACTGAAGGAGACATTTGAGTTTTAGACTTTATATACTTCAGAAATTACAGGCAACACAAACATTGTTATTCTTTCGACTTTCTGAGTATATAACAACAATATTTAAATTCTGTAACTATTTTGGGCTTTGCCGCCCCCATTATTTTTGGCTCTGTTCAGATACCTCTTGTGCTACGAGGTATGTCTTTGAGTAGGTTGGTATTTGGTAAAGAGGATTCTGGCACTTGTTTCCAGTAACAAATGTGCTGGGTTTGAGCCTTACCAACCTATAATCCCTAACTAGGGCGTTTTATACACATACACATACACACACACACACACACACACACACACACACACACACACACACACACACACACACACACACACACACACACACACACACACACCTGAATTGGGGAATATGGTCTCACCTCACTGCTTCAATTTTGCTTCTGCTCAGGTCTCATGGCTGCTCCCACAGACACCATATCTGCTCTCAGCTGGCTGCTTATTGTTTGGCTACTGTTTCAGTCCTGCAGATACCATATTAAATCCCTGGCTGTTCTTAAATCTTCTGCGGTTTACATCAGAAGACAACACCTTAACAAAGAGGTTTCAGGTGCTTTCTTTTTTGGCAGAAAGTCTCCTACAAGGTCCTAAAGCCATCCTGTACTGAAAAAAAAGTCTCCTGTGAGGCTCTAATGCCCTGCTGTATTTATAGACATCTTCCAGCTTACCATAGTTATGGGAGAGAATTTTATTTTTATTGACCCCCAAGCCAAATCAGGGCAGCCAACATGGGCCATAGGTAGCAGCCTAGATTACCTAGTTCTGGATCCAGCTCTACTTCCAGTAACTTCCAGTACATATTACTCTTACAGGAACTCCCAGAACAAGTTACACTTACAGGAATTCCCAGTACAGATTACTCCCAGTACAGGTTACTCTTACAGGAACTACCTATGCCAGGAACTCCCAGTACTGATTATGTTACGGGCACTCCCAGAACAGGTTATGCTTACAAGAACTTCCACAACAGATTAGTCTTAAAGTGACTCCCAGTACAGGTTACCCTTATAGGAACTCCCACTATGGGTTACTCTTACAGGAACTCTCAATAGAGGTCACTCATACAGAACTCCAGGACAGATTACTCTCACTGGAACACTCAGCATACTTTACTCTTGCAGTAACTCCAAGAACAGGTTACTCTTACAGGAGTTAACTGTACAGGGTACTCTTACAGGAACTCCCAATGCAAATTACTCTATTATGAGCTACTAGTATGTGTTATTCTTACAGGAACTCCCATACAGGTTAGTCTTAAGGGACTGCATGCTACTCTCACAGGAACACCCAGTACAGGTTATTCTTATAAGAACTCCCAGTACATATTCCTCTTACACAAACTCCCAGTACAGATTACTCTTACTGGAACTCCCAATATAGGTTACTCTTAAAGGAACTCCCAAAACAGGTTGCTCTTACAGGAACTCCCAGTACACATTACTCTTACAGTAACTTCTAGTACAGGTTACCCATATAGGAACTGCCAGTATAGGTTACTCTTACTGGAACTGCCAGTGCAAGTTACTCTCATAGCAGGTTACTCTAACAGAAACTCCCAGTATATGTTATTCTTACAGGAACTCCCAATTCAGATTACTCTTACAGGAACTCCCAATGCAGGGAATTCTTACAGGAACTGCCACTAGAGATTACTCTTACAGGAACCCCCAGTATAGATTACTGTTACTGGGAACTACCAGTACAGGCTACTCTTGCAGCAACTCCAAGTAAAGGTTACTGTTATAGGAACTCAAGTAGCTGTTACTCTTACAGGAACTTCAAATACAGATTATTGTAATAGGAACTCCCAGTACATGTTACTTTACAGGAACTCCAAATGTATTTATTTATTTATTTACATTTGTTAACCGGGTTAGTCCAGCTGAGCCAGGGGCCCATTTTCAGTGGAGACCTGAGGGGAAAAGCTCCAGAAAATTAACAGTTATTAAAAAGTTACAAAGATATAATCAACAGATAACATAAGTCTACTAACAAGTAATAGCATGACATAACGTCTATTAACAGGTAACATATCTGTAAATATTAAAAATATAAAAAAAACAGTACGAAATTCAGTGGAATGCCATACATGGTCATTCCAATGTACAGAGAGTCAAAAATAATACAAGAATCTATTTTATTGTGTATTTAAAAATAGGAAAAAGAGGGAAAAGTAACATAACTTACAGAATGTGTAGAGTAAATGATGAAAAAGAAATTATGTAGATAAGAAGGGAGAAATAAAAGTTATTCTTACTGAAACTTCCAGTACAGGTTATTCTGACAGGAAATGCCAGTACAAATTACTCTTAGATCATAGGAAATTAAAAGGCTATTGGCCCTGTGGCCCTTACAAACCTAGTCAAGAATTTAGCCCATGTTCTGACAAGTCAGCACCCAATGCCCCTGTCCAGTAGGAACACAGGTGGAATCCCAGGGGTGTATTTTCTTTTCCCCATCCAGTTATCCAGGTTGTACTTAAAAAGGGTTAATGAGGTACTCTGCTTGATGTGGAGCAGGAGTCTATTCCACAGAAGGGGGAGTCTCTGGGACACAAATCTGTTCTGCCAACAAATCCTTTTGATGTCACAGACCAGGTTGAGGTCACATGTGCGAGTTGCTCAAGTGGAGCTTGACTTGCAGATATGCAGCAGTCCCATCAATGAAGGGGTCTGAGATTGCTTTGTATGCCAGACAGAGGTCACCTCTGAGGAGTCTGTATGAGACTAAGTAGAGGGACAGGGCCTTTAGCCTATCTGTGTAGGGTAGATGTTTGAGGCCCCGGATTCTCCTGGTAAGGGACCTCTGTGGTCTCTCCAGCTGCTGCATGTGCTTTGTGACGTACATGCCGAAAGGGACATTGTACTCAATAATGGGTCTTATAAGGGAAGACTACAGTGATGTTATGATCGCCTTGTCCCTGGATGATATACCTTTACTAATGAGGTGGGCCAAGTAGAAAGCTTTCTGTACAATGGAGGCAATACGGTGGTCAAAAGTCAGTTTGCTATCAACCTGGATGCCCAAGTCCCTCATGACTGATTGCATGCTTAGGACCTTGTTATTAATGTGATAATTTGTGGGGATGTTACTCTCCCCAAAGGGGATTATGATGATTTTTTTTGCATTCAGTTTGAGGTCATGTTTCTGGCACCAGTCATTTGTTTGGTTGAGACCCTCTTAAAGGATGTCCACATCATTAGGGGAATTGATGGCAGTGCCCAGCTTGCAATGATCTGCAAACTTGGTCAGCCATATTCCACTGGTTTTCACCTGCCCCAAGACCGATCCCTGGAGTACACCAGTCATTACAGGTCAACTGCTTGAGGTGGCTTCCCCTATTCTGACTAGGTGGGTTCTATCAGTGAACCAGTTTGTTACCCATCTGGTAACATATGGATTGATGCCTAGTTTATTATTTATTTATTTATTTTATTTTACATTTGTTGACTGGGATAGTCCGACTGGATTCATCTCCATTTTCAGCGGAGGCCCGGGGAGAAAAGCTCCAAGATAAGCAGTTAAGATTACAGATACAATATATACAGTGGTTACATACTTAAGTTATACAAATTACAAGGTTAGAGATAATCTCTGGTGTAAGTCTAGATTAAATAACACAACTAAGCTAAATTATAGTTATTAACTCATACTAGAGGAGAGTTACTCCCACCCCTCCATAAGAAAGGCATATATGTCCAAACCTACACCAAAGTACTATATGAGCATTTATATAGCTGCATGGAATCAGTATCTAGTGGAGCTAGTTCAGAGAGTGTATCTATTATACCCAAGTGGGGAATAGTATCGAAGGCTTTGGCCAGGTCAACATAGTCAGTGCGCACCATCTTCCCCTCATCCATGGCTTTGTTGACTGTCTCAAAGAAGTCAACCAAATTTAACAGGCATGACCTCCCCTTGATGGACCTAAACTGTGTGGTATCGAGTGTTTGGAGGTTGCCAATGTCTTTGTTAATGAGATCCATGATAATTCACTCCATGGCCTTGCTTATCAGGATAGTTAGGCTGATGGGTGTATAATTTCCTGGATCAATGAACACTCCACTTTTGTGCAAAGGGTGACAGTGGCTGTCCTCCACTTGGCTGGGATGAAGCCGGTACTCAGGCTTTGGTTGAATAGGGTGACTAATGGTGCTAGAAGTTCCTGCCTGAGTTCATGTAGGATGCAACTTGAGATGTTATCGGGTCCCATGGAGGCTTTATTTTTGGCCTTTGAGAGGGCAGTGATGACTTGTTCCCTAGAAATAAGGGGAAGGGGGCAGGTGCTGGGGATGTCCTGATTTACTGATGGGGGTACTGAGGGGTGAAGTTTTCACTGAACCTGTCTGCCAGCAGGTTGGCTATATATATGGCATTTGTGTATGTGGTGTCCTTGACCAACAATTCTGAGCAGATCTGGGTGCTTCCCTTGAGACTGCAGACATATGCAAAGAAAGCCTTTTGATTGTCTTTAGTAGATGTGGCCGGTTTGGGCTCATAGTTTCCTATAGAGGATTTCAAAGTATTCTAATTTGCTTGTTCAGGCTAAGGAGAGATTTCTTCCAATTAGGCACCTGCTCCTTCTTGGTCCTGGACAGCAATTTTTTTTCCTTTTAGTATAGAGTTTATTTATTGCAGATGTCCACCAGACAGGTTTACTCTTCGTTGATGAGGAGGATTTTGTCCTGTCGGGTATTCCTAATTCCATGCAACTATATAAATGCTTGTGTAGTACTTTGGTGTAGGTTTGGACATATGTACCATTCCTATGGAGGGGTGGGGGCTGTGAAGCTGTTTATACTTTCCCTCAGGAGATTGTAATCAGTTTGGAGAAGTTTGTTCTTTAACCCTATCTGAGAGGGGGGGGGTTGGGGGAGATGTTGACTTTGAAAGAGACTGCTTTGTCATCAAATCTTACCAGGGAGGATGACACTGTAGGAATGCTACAATGGTTACTAATGTTGGTTAATACCAAGTTCAAGATATTTTCACCTGTTGTGGGAGGGTCAACCAGCTGATCCAAGGCATTTGCATTGACAAAATCAAGGAATTTCTGGGCATTTGTGTTTTGGCATGAGTCGTTCTTCCAATCCATGGTTTGATAATTAAAGTCACCCAAGATCAGAGTAAAGGGTTGAATCTTCACAGATTTGAAGAGGTATGATAGGTGGAGTGGGCATCTTGAGTCAAAGTTGGGGGACTGTAGCTAGCTATGATTTGAATAGGGGTCCTGTCAATCGTTAACTGCACCTAGTTAATTGCCCCAGCAGGGCAAGGCTCTTTATTCCCCCCTCACCAACCAAGCAACTAAGCAGCTCACCCTACTATTCAGGCATGATCAAAGGGCAATTTCAGGTGTACTCTCCAGTCCATCTGGTGAATATGGGTATCCTGAGGCAATGTTACAACTGCCTCATGTACACAGACAACCCTCTCCTACTACCACAAAACACCAACATATGTGAGAGATGCAATTATACAGCCAAACTGGAGGCTAAGCTGTCTCCACTCAAGACTGGAACAGACAGTCAAGAAGAGAAGGTTAACACTTGCACCACACCTCCAGCCACACATAAACCTATTAAACCAACACTGGCAAAAAATACACATAAATACACAAAATCATACTCGGAGGCTCTGAATAAAAACCTGCAAAAGCATCAGAGACCTCCAAAGCAGACACCCAAACAACCTGCACCTCCCATCACAAACCAGACAACAGATAAAACACAAAATTAGTGTGCTGCACAATCACAGCCCTTAAGGCAAAATAGCATACCTGGCACACTAGTAATAGGTGACTCTATAGTCAGGCACACTGACGTCCCACTCACTATGCTGGACAAGCAGAAAGTTACTGTTAGCTGCCTGTTGGGATCCAGAATCTGCCACATATCACAAGCACTCAGGTCACTCCAGAACAAGTACAAATATGACTATATCATTGTTTATGTCGGTGTAAATGACCTGAGACGTACCTCCCTGGACTACATGAAAAGAGACATGGAAAAGCTCTCTGATCATGTAGCTCAGGCTGGTATGACCCTGACCCTGAGTAGCATCCTGCCCGCACCAAGAATGATACCTCAGTATAAAGAAAAAATGATCAATTTCAACAATTAGCTAAGCTTCTGGTGTCATTCAAAGGGGATCCAGTGTCTGTCAGCCTGGGACGACATGCTTGAAAAGCCACGTTGCTTCACAAGAGATGGCTTGCACCTGTCACCCCTAGGCTTTTGAATACTGGCCAAGGCTCTTGCTGCCCCCAAGGTGCCTTTTTTAGGCAAGGCTCCAAAGTCAAACCCACCTCCGTAAAGAGCACAATTAACAAAAAACTGAGGGTTATGCTACTCAACAGCAGGAGTTTAAAACTCAAAATGCATGCGCTCGAAGCATTCCTCAGTATGGACAACATCGACATCTGTGCAGTAACTGAAACCTGGTTCAAGGCTCCAGAGAGCACCCCAAGACTACCGAGCAACAACTCATACCACACGTTTCGGCCACAGAACACGGAACAAAACATAAAAGGAGGGGGTGTATCCATATTCATCAAGGATATCTACATCTCCAGGTTAGTGGTGCAGCATGACACCTCTGAGATCATCCATGTGCAACTAACATTGGGCAAATCTGCAGTGCAAATTGTGGCCTGTTACAGATCACCCTCCATGACCCAGGACCACCACTCCACCTTTCTGGAGACACTGGAAAACATGAAGGTACTACCGAACACCTTGATATTGGGCAATTTCAATTACCCTACCATTAACTGGGAAAACTACTCGAGTACAAACTACCAGGCCCAGCATTTCCTGGAATTCATCAATTCAAACACCCTGGATCAGCTGGTAAACTCCCCTACCAGAGGTGAAAACATATTGGACCTGGTCATCACCAACATGGGCAACAGGTGTTCCACACTGGAGGTCAACTCATTACTGGTTAGATCAGACCATAAACTAATCACTCTGGATGTCCACACCCCACCACCTCCCTCAACTAAGGAAACCACAGTAAAAAACTTTTCTAAAGCAAACATCACCTTACTTAAGACAGAGGCGGTAAGTTTCACAGCCCCCATGCTAAAGGATAATGCTGCCCAAGATGCAGAAACCTTTACAAATGCACTTTATGAGCACCTACAAGGATGCATGGATCATGCCACCCTTAGCAAAACCAAGACTCACTCCTCTAAGAGAAAGAAACCAGTCTGGTGGACCCCTGCCATAAACAGGCTATATAATAGGAGGAGGAAACTAGTTCAGAAAAAAAAGCAAATCCCAAGAAGAAAAGACATCCCTGATCAGTATCAGTAGAAAACTAAGGTCCCACATAAAATCATCCAAGGCTAACTTTGAAAGAAAAATAGCCAAGGATTCAAAAGATAACCACAAAGCCTTCTTTAGCTATGTTAAGAATCTAAGTGGCAACTCACAGATATGCACTGAACTAATGCAAAATAGCACAAAATATACTGAACCTACTGATATTGCTAACAGTCTGGCAGATAGATTCAGTGCAAACTTCACCCTCCTCTCACTCCCAAAAGGGCCCACAACAATACCAGAAAAGTGTTATGTCCTGGAAATCACAGATGCACAGGTGAAAACAGCCCTTTCAAAAGCCAAAAACACAGCATCAATGGGGCCAGATGGTGTCCCAGGCTGCGTCTTGCACGAACTACAGAACAAACTAACCCCCCACGTAAACACGCTGTTCAACTTCAGCCTCTCCACAGGCTATGTGCCCATAGAATGGTGCACAACAATGGTTATTACACTCCACAAAGGAGGGGCCACAACTGACCCTGGTAACTATCGCCCCATAAGCCTGACTAGCCTAGTCTGCAAGGCTATGGAGCGCATCATCATGGAACTCATTAACAAAGACATCTGGAACCTCAAAACACTTGACCCGACCCAGTTCGGCTTTGTTAAGGGCAGATCATGCCTACTAAACCTGGTTGACTTCTTTGAGACAGTCACCAAGGCCATAGACGAGGGAAAGGTTGTTCCCACAGCCTACCTTGACCTCGCCAAGGCTTTCGACACCATTCCCCACTCGGGTATTACAGAAAAACTCACCAGCCTGAACATAAACCCCTACGTCATGAGATGGGTTGCCAACTGGCTTACAGACAGAACTCACATGGTAAGAATAGCCAGCTCCAGGTCCGACTCTAAACCAGTCACAAGTGGTGTTCCGCAAGGCTCAGTCCTGAGACCCCTACTGTTCGGCATATACCTCTCAGAAGTACAGGCAAACACTGGAGGAATATGGCTAACCAAGTTTGCCGATGACTGCAAACTGGGAGCCATAATTGACTCTCCAGCTGACACAGACATCCTCCAAAAGGGCCTTACTGAGATGGACACCTGGTGTCAAAGTCATGGCCTCAATGCTAAATGCCAAAAAATGCATAGTCATCCCGTTTGGGAAAAACAAAACACCCATGAATTACCACATAGGTGGCATCCCCCTTAATACAGAACAGGTAATAAGAGATCTGGGGACCCAGGTAGATAGTAATTTCTCCTTTGACAAACATATTGCCATAGTAGTTAGGAAATCCTTCTATGTGGCCCATCTAATTACTAAAGGGTTGATGAGCGAATGGGTAACAGAAAATACACCCCTGGGATCACTTCATTGGCTCTGCTTGACAGAGGATCAGTTAATTAATCAATGGGGCGGCGAAAGCTGACACACTCTGGCTAGGCTTATAAATGACCTCGGGCAGATAGCCTAGTACCTACCTATGAACCTATGGAGTGTCTCCTGTGCGTGGTACTGTTTGGCCAGCCTGGAGGTGTATATTTCTTTTATATATATTGCTACTTCACCTCCTTTTGCTTTGCTGTCCACTGTTTGAGGTCTGAATGTACAATAGGATGAGTAACCTGGTATGGCTGGGGTGCTCTCCACAGCTTTGAACCAGGCTTTTGCGACTTCACAAATGTCAGTATCTTTTAGGGTTAAGATTGCTTGCATTGACTTACTGGAACTCAAGGTACAGGTTACTCTTAGAGCAAGTCCAAGTACATGTTACTCTTACAGGAGTTCACATACACATAGCTCTTATAGGAACTCCCATACGTTACTCTTATAGGCACTCTCAGTACATGTTACTCTTATAGGAACTCCCAGTACATGCTAGTCTTACAGGAACTCCCAATACAGGTAACTCTTGCAGGAACTACTTGTTCGTCTTACTAGAACTCCAGTACAGGTTACTCTTAATCCTTTAGTCAAACCTGGTTCCAGTGACTAAGGTTGACAGGTAGTCTAACAAGTACTGAATGCTCCCTGTAAGGTTACTCTTACAGGAACTCCTGGTAGAGATTACTGTTGGAGGAACTCCTAATACAGATTATTCTTACTGGAACTCCCAGTATAGTTTACTATTATAGAGAAACTCCCAGTAAATATCATTTTTACAGGAACTCCCAGTACAGATTTCTCTAACAGGAACTCCTAGTACAGTTTACTCAAACAGGATCTTCTGGTACCGATTACTCTTACAGGAACTCCCAATACAGGTTACTGTTTACAGGAACTCCAAATGCAGGTTATTCTTACGTGAACTCTCAGTACAGATTACTCTTATAGCAACTCCCAATACAGGTTACTCTTTCAGTAACCCCCAGTTCAGGTTAATCTTACTGGAACTCCCAATACAGGTTACTCTTACAGCAACTCAAGTAAAGATTACTCTAATAGGAATTCTCAATACATGTTATTCTGGGTCTATATTATAAAAACGAAAATACTTTACCGCAAATGCTCACATGAGCAAAAATGCCAGTAATCGAACTGGCTATTGTGGGGGGCTGTGCCCCCCCCCCCCGTTAACTATATATTCTAACTCTGAGGTCGCACTACAGTGAGGAAAGGGCAAATTTCCCACTCCTCACTGTAACACGACCCCACAATCAGTTTCGATTCCTGGCATTTTCGCTCATGTGAGCGTTTGCGCTAAAGTCTTTTCATGCATCTAATATAGACCTGTTACTCTTACAGGATCTCCCAATACAGGTTACTCTTACAGGAACTACCAGTGCAAATTATTCTTACAGGAAGTCCCAGTATAGATTACTGTTAACTCCCAGTACAATTTACTCTTAGTAGAACTCCCACTTTAGATTATTTTTACAGTAACTCGAAATCATACCTATCAACTGTACAGATTTTTGCAGAATGTCCAGATTTTTGCAGAATGTCCAGATTTCTGCCTCATATTTTTGGAGTGTTCCTCCAAAAATCTGTACTTTTCTGGCAAATAGTTGAGGATTGAAGTCATTAAATAATGACAAACATTAGAGATTAAGACTCCAAATCCTTCAGAAAATGCATGCTAATGCAAAACCTATTCTATCAACTTTCTAAGTTTGTAAGAGCAATATTTAAAATCTGTCCCTATTTGTTCCCACATCATTTTAGGCTTTGTCCAGATTTTTTGCTCTAAGAGGTTGCCGAGGTATCCTTGAAATACAGATTTCTGTAATAGGAGCTCACAGTACAGCTTACTCTTACAGGAACTCATAAAATAGTTTATTCTTACAGGATATCCCAGCACAAATCACTCTTACAGGAACTCCCAGTACATGTTACTCTCACAGGAACTCCCAGCACAAATTACTCTTACAACTTCCAAATATGTTACTCTTACAGTAGCTCCCAGCACAGGTTACGCTTAACAGGAAATCATAGTACATGTCACTCCTACAGGAGCTTCCAATAAAGATTACAATTAATGGAACTCTTACTGGTTACTCTTACAGGAGCTCCCAGTATAGGTTACTGTTAAAGGAACACCCAGTACAAGTTACTTTTGCAAGAACTTCCAATAGAGGTTACTCTTACAGTAACTCCAAGTGCAGGTTACTCTCAAAGGAACTCACAGTACATGTTGCTCTTACAGGAACTCCCAGTAAAGGTTATTGTTAAAGGACCATACAATGCATGTTACTTTTACAGGAAGTCCCAATACAGATAACTGTTACAGGAACTCCTAATACATGGTACTCCTACAGGAACTCCAAGTATGGGCTACTCTTACATGAACTCACAGTGTATGTTACTCGTACAGGAACTCCCAATGCAGGTTACTCTTACAGGAATTCCCAATTCAGATTACTCTTACAGAAACTCCCAGTACAGATTACTCTTACAAGATCTCCCAATATAGTTTACTCGTATTGGAACTCCCAGTACAGGTTACTCTTATAGGACCTCCTGGTACAGATTACTCTTACAGGAACTCCCTAATACAGGTTACTCTTACTGAAACTCCCAGTGAAGTTTACTCCTACAGGAATTGCATGATGTTCATCGTGGTTCACTGTTGCAGTCATTACTGTAGGGTTCTTCCTGCTGGCAGCAGCCCTCGATCGGCCAGAGTCCCAAAGTCTGGGTCCGATGTCGGCTGAAGTCACTCCTTCCCTGACGTAAGTGCGCCAGGGGTATAAAGGCCTCAGCCGACGCCATTTTCCCTAGTCTTTCTTGCCGTGCAGTGCCCGAAGCAAAGCAGTTCGCAAGTGCCGGTCGGCCAACTCCTGTTTACTTTTGGTGACTTTTGTATCGAGGACTTCTTATTTTAAGCTAAGTACCCCATTGGGGAAGCCTTTTTCTTGCTCCAGTCCGATGTCAGAAAAAGTTAATAACTGTATTTCTTGTGGGAAACAAATACTTCATAAGGATTTTCACTCTTACTGTATACCTTGCCTAGGCCCTGACCACGGACGTAGCTAATTGTAGGTTTTGTGCTAGATTTAACCAACGCACTATTAAGCGTAGGTATGATTTTGCCTTCCATTATTTTGGAAAAAGATTTAATTACAATATGTCGTCAGATTCTTATCCAGATACCGGAGTGCATAAGAGGCACAAGGATAAAGACAGGCTTCTGAGGTCCAAAGCAGACGACATTATTCAACCAGAGCTAGTTGCTGGTTTGTCGGTCGTCAGTGAGGCACATTCGCAGCCCCTGTCGTCCGCCACTTTTGAACCGCTTGCCTGTACCAAATCCCACGAGGAGCCGATGGGGCCTTCAGAATTTCCAGGGAATGGACCTTCGGATAATGCTCCCTCAGATGAGTCCAGAGTCGCTGTGCAGGCACCGGCTTCTGAGGGAGTTTTCAGGCCTACACAGCTTCATGTAAAGATGGCTTCAGTTTTGCAGTCAAAGACAAAGACAAAAGACTAAGGCTCCAGCAAAGACAAAGAAGCAAGCACAGGCCCCTTCTGATCAGGGCCCTAGACCTCAAAGACAGTTGCTTAAAATGGCTGAAGACCTGTTAACTATGATCAGGGGTTCCCATCCCCCTCCTGACAAGAGACCGAGACTAGAGCCAGATTATGATTCCTCAGATCAAGTTTCAATTTCTTCTGCTTCTTCCTCTGAGCAGGATTATTCCTTCCCTCCTTATGAGGATTCTGATGCTGAAGAATCCCTTCCTTCAGCCTCTCCTCCTGAGGATTATTCATTTGGGGAAACTTTGCATGATATGAGAGAGCATTTTCACTGGGAAGGGCAGGAATACTCTGAATCCAAGAAAAGGCTTAGGGATTTTCTTCTTCTCCCACAGCATAGGCCCCTGGCTATTCCCCCTGTATTGGATATTGTGGATGATGTTTTTACAGAGGCTTCCCTCTCTTCTGATTCTTTTCCTCCTGCTCCTGTCAAGCCAGATAGGTATTATAGGGTTCCAGATTCTCACAAATTCCTTTTTAAGAACCCTTCAGCTGATCCAGAGACAATCTCTCAGGGCCCTAAGGGTGCTAAAGCGGCCTCTGCTAAGAATCCTATTCCCTCTGACCGACAGTCCAGAGCCTTGGAAAGATGGGGCAAAAAAGTCTATACTTCTGCTACATTGTCTAATAGAGCTTTGAATTGTCAATTTCATATGTTGAAATATCAGCAATACCTTTTGTCTGTGTTAAAACAAAGGATGTCAGCTGTTTCTGGTGATGCAGAAAATAAGGAGTTACAGGATTTATTGCATGCTATTGAGCAGGTGGGTAAACATACCCTGCACTGTGGTTTTGATTCTTTGGAGGCTTCTTGCAGGGCTGCAGCAACTGGCACAGTTATTAGAAGGCATGCTTGGTTAAAGGAACAAAGTTTGCCAGATCAGGTTAAGGCAAAACTTTTAGATGCCCCTTTGCAGCACAATGTTTTGTTTGGGGCCAAAGCTGAGGAGGTATTAAAGAAAATGGAAGACAAAGCCAAATCTATGCAGATGGTTAAAGATTTTCTACAGGTACAACCCCCTAGATTTAGCAGGAACTGGCCAGCTAAACCTTGGTCCTTTCCGAGCTCGGACAGTCCTCAGAGAGGCAGATACAGGTGTTCCAGAGGTAGAGGACAAGCACAGACCCCTTTCAGAAATAGGCAGTGGAGTGCCCCCTCTCCCAAGGGAGGAGAAGATAGGTCACAACCTTACAGGAAACAGTCATTATGACTCTCCCTTACTAGCTCCAGGGGCTCCCCTCCTGGAAGTGCCTTTGGGAGGAAAAATCTCTTGTTTTTATCACAATTGGAGCCGCATAACCCAAGACAAATGGGTTCTGGACATAGTTTCAAGGGGTTACAAGTTTAATTTCCATACCATGCCAAAACCAAATGGATGGCCAGATCTGCCAAAGCATCAATGGGCAGAGGCACAACAGCAAGTTCAGTCCCTCATGGCTATGAGGGCCATAGGATTGGTACCAAATTCAGAAATAGGGCAAGGTTTTTATTCAAGACTTTTCCTGGTTCCCAGGAAGGAAAACACATGGAGACCAATCCTGGACCTTTCTGTATTAAACACCTTCCTAGATATACCAAAATTCAAGATGCTCACTCTGCAGCAGCTGCTGCCTATGCTGAGCAAGAATGCTTGGATGGTGACTTTGGACTTGAAAGAAGCTTACCTGCATATTCCCATAAGGCAAAAGTGCAGAAGGTACCTGAGATTCAAAGCGGGCTCAAAGCATTACCAGTTCTCTGTGCTGCCCTTTGGCTTATCTACTGTGCCCAGGGTCTTTACAAAGTGCCTGGCACCAGTAATGGCATTTTGCAGACAGAAGGGAATTCAAATATACCCTTATCTGGACGATTGTCTCATTCAAGCAGACAACAAGGAAACTTTACTTCAGCATCTAGCTTTTGTGCAGCATCTTCTCAGGTGCCTAGGGTTCACAGTGAACCTAAAGAAATCAAACCTGGTGCCCACACAACACATTACTTTCCTGGGTGTTCTGAGCACTACAACCCAGATGTCTTATTTGTACCAGACAAAAAAGCGCAACTGGCTTCTTCTTTCAAAAACCTAGTTTCAATGAGGCAGCTAACTGCAAGAAAAATTCTGCAGGCTTTGGGTTACATGGCATCCTGCATTCTGTTAATACCATATGCAAGACTGCATATGAGGAAGATACAGTGGTACCTCAAGCGTGTATGGTCTCAACATTGCCACAGTTTGGAAACAGTGATCACAATTTTACCTTGTCTCCAGCAGGAATTTCTTTGGTGGGCCGAGGTCTGTCTCCAGAACAAGGGGAAGCCTTTCTGTCCCACTCCAGCCAATCAAGTCATGATGACGGATGCTTCAGACTATGCATGGGGAGCCCACATGCAAGGGAGATGTCTTCAGGGTGCCTGGACAGAGGACCAAATGCACCTACACATAAATTTGAAGGAGATGCTAGCTGTACAGAATGCCCTGACAGCCTTCAAGGATCTTATTCTACCGGGGCAATTACTGATAAAGACAGACAAAACTACAATGATGTGGTACATAAACAAGCAAGGAGGCTCTCACTCTTACCCCCTGTGCAGATTGGCTATTGTGAAACACAGCACTGGCCAACAAGGTAGACTTACAAGCTCAATTCCTACCAGGAAAAGACAACACTTTGGCAGACAGGCTAAGCAGAAACCTTTCAAATCCGCACGAATGGATGTTAGATGTTCAGATATTCAGGATGATAACAGAGGCATGGGGTTGCCCGGACATAGATCTTTTTGTGTCCCCCCAAAACCATCAACTTCAAACATTCTGCACGAGGACCTACCACAAACTAGCATGGAAAGTGGATGCCCTCTCATTCAGTTGGAAACACCTCTCAGTATATGCTTTTCCTCCTTTGCCTTTTCTACCACGGGTACTTCTGAAGATCAAACAGGACAGACCGCAAATGATTTTACTGGCTCCCAACTGGCCTCGGCAATTCTGGTATTCCACCCTGATGAACTTGGCTCAGGGTCCACCCTGGATTCTGCCACAAATTCTACATCTATTGTCTCAACAAGATGGCCAGATCCTGCACAGCCATGTCAAAACTCTGAATCTAGCAGCCTGGCGGATCCAGGGTCTTTAAACAGCTCTACCCTTACCAAACAGGTAATGGACGTAATCCTTGAAGCTAAAAGGCCCAGCACCAGGAAATCTTATTCAGGTAAATGGAAAAGATTTTGCTCCTGGAATCAGGCCCAAGGTTTTGATTCTGCAGTTCCAAACATTCCTCTGATTTTACAATACCTAACAGAGATGTTACATAAGGGCCTATCTTTTTCATCTATCAAAATTCATGCCTCTGCTATTTCTGCACACTACAATACTGATCCCCCAATTTTTTCTCATCTGATACTTAAACAATATCTCAGAGGGGCAAAGAATATAAGGCCCCCTATAAGAGCACCAGTTCCCACTTGGGATCTCAACTTTGTTTTGGAAAAGTTAACTTTGTCTCCTTTTGAACCTGCAGCTTCCACTGATTTAAAGTTTTTATCTTGGAAAACTGCTTTCTTTTAGCTATAACCTCTGCCAGAACAGTTTCGGAATTACAAGGACTCATGGCTGTGGAACCCTTCATTATTTTTCATCAGGACAGGTTGTCCCTGAGGACTAACCCCACCTTTATGCCTAAGGTGGTTTCAAAAGTAGCCTTAAATCAGACTATTCATTTACCTACCTTTTATCCTAATCCTCAAAGTGAAGAGGAGAGAATTTTGCATTCTTTAGAAGTACACAGGCAGCTTCACTTTTTCCTGGACAGGACCAAGATTTTCAAGAAATCTGACCAATTGTTTGTAGCTTATGCTTCTACTTCACACAGGGAGAGCAATCATTAAACAAAGTATTTCTAAGTGGATTGCCCACTGCATCAAGTTCTGTTATTCTCATCATGGCAAACCAGTTCCTGTTAATGTTAGAACACATTCTACCAGAGCTACTGCTACTTCAGCAGCTTTTCTCAGTGGAGTTCCTACCAAGGAAATCTTAAAAGCTACTACTTGGAGTTCTGTGCATACTTTTTCTAAGCACTACAACCTCCCTCTCTATTCTAAATCTAGGGCAGGCTTTGCCTCTGCAGTCCTGCAGGGTTTTGTAGCCGCCCCTTCTGTTCCTTCTCCAGCCACCCTTTCTTAGCTTTGGGATTCAATCCTACAGTAATGACTGCAACAGTGAACCACGATGAACATAGTACAGTTGTGTACTCTTACCATAAATGTAGATGTTCGAGTGTATTCACTGTTGCAGTCTGGGTTACCCTCCATCCTATCCCCTCTTTTGTTGTTCTTTGAGTACTGTCTGTGTCTCCTTGGCACTACTCTTTTCCTGAGGTATTTTTGCTGGTGAAATTTTGGGAATGTTCTAGTTTGATGTTTGCTTATTCTACTGACTAAGTTTTTGGTCTTTATTTTTGGGCACTTGACATCTGGGGCAAGAAAAACTGGGGAAAATGGTGTCAGCTGAAGCCTTTATACCCCTGGCGCACTTACGTCAGGAAAGGAGCGACTTCAGCCAACGTTGAACCCAGACTTTGGGACTCTGGCTCTGGCTGCTAGCAGGAAGAACACTACAGTAATGACTGCAACAGTGAATACACTCAAACATCTACATTTACGGTAAGAGTACACAACTGTACTTTACTCTTACAGGAACTACAAGTACAGTTTACTCTTACAGGAGCTGGATGTTACACTTGCCGAAATTGCCAGTACAGATTACTGTTATAGGAACTCCCATTACAGGTTACTCTTAGAAGAACCCTCAGTACAGGTTACCCTTACTCCTTTAGTCAAACCTGTTTCCAGTGACTAAAGTTAGTGACTAAAGTTGACAGGTAGTGTGACAAATATGTCCTACATAGTATAAGCGAGTGCACTGCCTTCATGTTATATTCTAATTTGTAGTGATGCCATGTTCCCATCCTGTGTACACCAACTTTAACTTTCCTTTACTCTTGAGTTCACTTGTAGTTTCATAGCAAAACTCACCTTTATTGAATGCTTTCCATCCCAAGTGACTTGCAGAGTCCATGTGTGTACTGATTAGCTAACTCCTTCTCTGATTATTTGCCTGCTTCATTCACTGTCCCACCTCCATTCCTAAGCCACTCCCTTTTCTGTGTTTTCATCCCATCTCTAGCTCCTATGCCAGTTCTTCTGTAAAATTACTACTCTTGGGACCATGATCTGAAACTGTCCTCTCACAAAATCTGTATCTCTCTCACACACCTTGTCATTTCCTTCGTCACCATAACCCAGGTTAGTATACCAACTTATCCCAATGTCCATCACACAGGGTATAAATTCAATTTTCTATATTAATTATTTCTCCAAATACCTTTCCACCTTCTCACTTTAGTTCCTTGTTTTTGTCTATTGTGCTTCTTTCTTTCATATATTTTGCCCTTTCAGACTTTAGATTTATATTAAAATCCATTCTTACTAACTTTACCTTGGGTCCATTTTCAGTTTATTTCCAAATCATTAGAAATTCTCTATAGAAAACAACTATCATCCTAATTTTGTACTTAGATGTTATAGAGTTTCCACATTCTCCCTTCCATTCTCCCTGCTGAAATATATATCTTCCTTTCCCAATTTCCTTTCCTTCTTATAAATCACTGTCAGGACCATTGTAAGAAGGATAGACAATCCTCTCTTCACCCACCCTATATCTGTTCATCCCTCATTATGGGATACATTATTGTGTCATGTTTCTCATAGGTTCATAGATTCATAGGTAGGTACTAGGCTATTGGCCCTAGGGCCTATACAAGCCTAGCCAAAAAGGTACCCTGGCTTTCGTCACCGAAGAAAATTATTTTCCTGTGTCCCTGTTGAGCAGAGCCACAGAGGTGATCCCCGAGGTGAATTTCCTATTTCCCATCCAATCATCAAGATTTTTCTTGAAGAGTGCTAATGAGGAGCTTTTATTTGATATAGATAGGTAGTTTGTTCCAGAGTGTGGGAAGTCTCTGTGTCAGGAATCTATCCATCTAGCATGTTCTGTTTATTATTGTGACAAGGTTTAGGCCCCTAGAGCATGTAGCTCAGAGGGATTGGGATTTCTTTAAGTGGAGCATGTCCAACAGCACTGAGTTTGACATGGCTTTGTATGTTAGGCAGAGATCGCCTCTGAGTAGGCAATATGTGATGGAGTAAAGCTGGAGTTTTTTGAGACGGTCTGCATAGGGCATCTGTTTGAGGCTGGTAATCCTCCTTGTGAGGTATTTCTGCAGCCTTTCCAGTTGTTGTAGATGTCTTGTGAGGTACATACCAAAAGGGGCACTATACTCTATAATGGGTCTAATGAGTGACGAGTAGAAGGGAACAATAACCTATTTTTTCCTGGATGAGAAACCTTCTGTGATGAGGTGTGCCACATAGATGGATTTCCTGACTACTGTGGCAATGTGATTATCAAAGGAGAGACTACTGTCCACCTGTGTCCCAAGGTCTCTTATCACACTTTCAGTGTTAAGTAGACTACCATCTATGTGGTAGCTCATGGGTACAGAGTTTTTACCAAAGGGGATGACAATGCAGTATTTGGCATTGAGCTTGAGGCCATGGCTTTGACACCAGGCATCTGTCTCAGTGAGGCCCTTTTGTAGGATGTCCACATCATTAGAAGTTTCAATTATGGCTCCTAGTTTGCAGTCATCTGCAAACTTCATTAGCCAAAGACCTTCTGTGTTAGCCTGTACTTCAGAAAAGTAGATACCAAACAGGAGAGGACCCAGGACTGAACCCTGTGGTACTCCACTTGTCACTGGTCTGAAGTCAGATTTGGAGTCTGCTAGTTTTATAGTGTGGGTTCTGTCAGTGAGCCAATTGGAAACCCATCTTGTGACATAGGGATTTATACCTAGTTTAGCGAGTTTATCTATAATTTCAGAGAGAGGGATGGTGTGAAAAGCCTTGTCGAGATCTAGATAGGCTGTGTGAACCTCCTTACCCTCTTCTATGGCTGTGGTGACTGCTTCCAAGAAGTCTATCAGGTTTAGGAGACATGATCTACCTTTTACAAACCTGAACTGGGTGAGGTCCAGAGTTTGGAGATTACCAATGTCTTTGTTTATAAGTTTCATGATGATACATTCCATGGCCTTGCAGACCAGGCTCATTAGGCTAATGGGTGTGGTAGTTCCCGTGGTGGCTCCCCCTTTGTGGAGTGGAATAACCATCACTGTGTGCCATTCAGTGGGCACAAAGCCTGAGGTGAGGCTATGACTTGAACAGGGTGCTTAGGTGAGGTGCCAGTTAATTCTGTAGTTCATGTAGAATGCAGCCTGGGATGTTGTCAAGTCCCATGGATGCTGTGTTCTTGGCTTTGGAGAGTGTGGTTTTTACCTGTGCAGCCGTGATTACCAGAACTTTCCATTCTTCCAGTATAGAGATGGGCCCTTTAGGGAGTGAGAGGGGGGTAAAGTTAGCACTGAACCCATCTGCCAAGATGTTGGCAATATCAGTTGGTTCTGTATATTTAGTGCCATTGTGCTGTAACTCAGAGCAGATCTGAGTGTTGCCATTGAGATTCCTGACATAGCTATAGAATGCATTGTGGCTGTCTTTAGAGTCAGTAGTGATTTTGTTTTCATAACTAGTTTTGAAGGATTTTATGAGGGATCTCAGCTTCTTACTGAGGCTGAACAGGGAGTTCCTCCAATCATGGGATTTTACTCTTTTTTTCAGCAGTTTCTTTCTTCTGTTGTAGAGTTTGTTTATGGCAGGGTACCACCAGATTGGCTTCCTTTTTTTTTTGGAGGATAGCATCTTGGTTCTGTTAGGGATAGCACAATCCATGCACTTGTGTAAGTGGTTATAAAGTGCATTTGTGTAGGATTCAGCAGTTGTACCTCTATTGTCCGTCTGCATGTGTGTCGTGAAGTTTGCCACTTCTGTCTTAAGAAGCGTGAAGTTGGCTTTGGAGAAATTTTTTACTGTGATTTCCCTAATGGGGTGGGTGGGGCGGGATGTAGATGTCTAGGCTGATTAGCTTGTGGTCAGATCTGACCAACGAGGAACTGACCTCTGGTGTGGAACACTGGTCACCCATGTTGGTAATGAGGGGTGTGGATAAGTTGATCCAAGGCACTGGAATTTATGAATTCCAGAAAATGTTGAGCAAAAGAGTTGATACATGAGTTGTTTTCCCAGTTAATGGTGGAGTAGTTGAAATCGCCCATTATTAGGGTGTTGGGTTGTACCCTAATATTTTCCAGTCTAAAAAGAAATGAGGAGTGGGAATCCTGGGGCATGGTGGGGGATCTGTAGCAAGTTGTCTTTATTGTATAAGCCCTATATTGCCACTTTCACTTTCAAGTTTTTTTATCACTCATTTTCTAAAGGGTTAGACAAACCCTGTAAATTGCACATTATTATCTTTATTCCAATAGCTTGATTTTTGTCCTCTTTTAATCCCCTTTCTTGCCTCCACCTGCTCATTCTTAGTTTCTCTATTCTTTTACCCCCTCCCTAGGCTGGATATAAAGAATCCTTTTTTACCTGCTTGAGCTATCCATTTGTATTTTTTTAGCTGGACATAAGCCTATTCTTTCTTTTTTGGTCGTTCACGGAGGATTTCACATGGCTATGCTTAAGCTTCTTGGTAATGTTCCTCTCAGGGAGGTGACAGTAGATTCCCCCTTGACATGTCTAGCAATCTCAGTATCTATGGACTTTCCACCTACTAAGTCATGCTTGTGCGATATGCTGACTGAAGGTCTGCATCAGGCCGCCATGTTCTGATATAGCATTGAACTTGCAGAAAATAGCTTCACACAACTCTTCCCTTGGTGCCTTGTTCCATTCAATCCAAGAAAATTCATTTCATACTGCTTTATAGCCTTAACTAAGATGCCATTTTTTGTGAAATGAAGGTACCGTGTCATACCATTGTCAAGACATCTTTATATATATGTACATATGAAATATACATATTTATTTATCTGAAGATTTTAAATCAGATTAGTGGGGTGATCTTGAATGACCCACAGCAGTCACATTCTATGATCTATATTTGCATTTGTATATACATTGAAAATGTAATCTTAATACCTTTATCAAATTATCATTTAAGACATAGGTACACACATACATTAACAGAAAAGAAAACAAACCATATTACCACATTTGTCCATTTACATAACATTAAACATCACACATTTTCTTTATTATATCCTAAACATTTTGAGACAGCTTCCAAAAGGCCAGAGTACATTGTGGTGTGTGATGACATCAGTGGACATATTCTGTCAGGCTGTGGAACATGGGAAGTATTATATTAGTATGATTACCATGTCAGTGAGCACACTATGTCAGAGACTCATAACTCTGTTGGATGTTTCTGACTATGATGCAAGTGCTGTGCAGGTAGTGAATAACAGAAATGTGGCAAAAACAGTTACCCAACTGAAATGCATGCACTGAAAGGAAAGTTTACATTTTTATTATCCACTGTAGAAATGTAAGACAGAAATACTCATTATAAGATCAATATGCAGGTCATACATGTGGGGAAAGAAGAGTAACACAAAAGAAGGGAAAGGATGGTTAGAGGGATGATCAAAAAACATTTTATTATTTTCTTTTGTGGGAATAGACCCCTTTTTTATTTTGGAGAGAGGATGGAATGGTGAGATGGTGACAAATGGGAGAAGGTATGGGGGATTAGGATTGAACACAAAACATAAAAGACATATGATAGGACAAGGAGGTGAAACGTAAAGGAGCAGGGTGATGGAAGCACTTAGTACACAGGCATACAACACAGTGAGAGGTATGTGATGGAAGCAAACAATATTCATAATGGATTGGCAGAACTTGTGCATGCACCCCATGCTACCAAAGGCTACCAAACACATCAATAGAAACAATGTAACAGCTGTAGTGCTGCAAAGTGGGTAAACCTCTACATTAAATGTGGAACATGAATGACTGCTGCCATGATATGTAAAGTCCTTCATCTGCACGGAGGATATTTCAGTACAACAAACCACATGCTGAACTACAAACATGTCAGATACATGCATCCATAGCTGTGTGTACATAGATGTATCATATTGCAGTTGTTAATGTCTGACTGACATATTACTGGGAAAGTATTTGTCACAATTATCAGCACTGCTAGTACAATAACAAAGCACAGTCTTGAACTGCAGCAGTGACACAAATCACTTAGTAAAGCATGGTCACATAAATTCTTACAAAGTACATGTAAGAGTGACAAAGTCCAATGTACCATGCATTACCATAGCCATGCGTGCTGTAGTTTCAGCGTGCCAATGTATACAGCATGATTATTTCTGCTGGAGTGTTTATTATTTTAGACTAAGGCTTTTTTGGACCGTATGCAGGTGAAGACATACTGTGCCTTCACTCTTGTACATGTAGTGGTGCATAAGTCGTCATGTTTTATAGAAAACATTAAGAATGCGATGTGTTACTCACAGATATTACAAGCACTAAAAATGTACATGTGCATGCATGACCTCTGTGGTCATGTGCCCCAGTTCAATGTCACAATCATTTCACTGTATCACATCTGCAAATTATGGTCATATACAGTGTAGATATCCAGTGATGTCAGAACAGCAAGTAATATAAATATATAATATTTGATATAAAGATCAAAAAGACAAATTGGAAATTGGGTTACCTTTACAGAGCTTAAAGATTCCTCACTGAATACACCACAAAGACCATAGCACAAACAATTATTCCTATCACGCTGCACTCATGTTTACAAACCTTAATATAACCACCAAAATAATCTACAGACAGCCTACAAGATTGCAAAAATTGCAACTAAACCTCCCACAAAACCCACTATTGCATAGCTCTAAAAAAATCTGAACTGGCCTGAACTTGCAAACTACATTCACTACTCTTAACTGACTATAGCCCACAAACTAATTAACTCCCCAGAAAAATGCCTAGCTTTGCAAGAAATACTTTTGCTTCATACCTCCGATTGAGTACTAAGGTCCAAATAAAAAGCCCTCCTAGCTATCTCCAAATATAATAACACTGCAGGGGACTTGTTATACTCCAATCAGGTTGCAAAAATGTGGAACCAAATCCCCCTCAAAATAACAGACACACAAAACATCTAGTTTTAAGTCATTACTCAAAACACACTTACTAAAAAACTGACTGTGCTCTGACTCTGCTCCTGCACTACATCAGGCTAAACTTTGGGACTTAGTCACTTCTGCTCCCTCAAACCACACTATAATAGCACAATCCTTCATTGAATAGAAGTGGCTCCCCTTTGTGATTTTTAATTAGCTTGTATACTGGCATATGAGCCAATCAAAATTCGCAAAGTGCAGCCTCTTCTCTTCAATGCAGAAGCCGCTATTCTGCATTGAACAGAAGAGGCTCCACTTTGAAATTTTTGGTTGGCTCATATGCTGGTATACGAGTCAATCAAAAATCGCAAAGCGGCTCTCAAGCAACCAGAAACTACACTTAACCTGCATCTACCAATCCCCGTGAGTGCCAGCTAAGTGAGATTTTACTGTATTATATACTTCTGAGAGTTTTTTCTGTCTGTGCCTCTGCTGGGAGTGGAAGAAACACCAGTCAGAATTTCCTGATAAACTGAATGAAATAAATAAATAAATAAATAAATAAATAAATAAATAAATAAAAGTGCTACTGGAATTGACATGTCCTATCACAAAAATAGTCAGCAGTCACACAATACCAGTGTATTCACACACTTGTCACATCACGTGTAATAATATGTACAATCACTACTGTATGTACAGAGACTGATTGCATGTGTATAAGACTAAGGACATTAATATATATGATAACAAGGCTGCCTGGGTGCATATAGCATTAAACTGCTTGGGAGTGTAAGACAGACTCAAGCTTAGGTGATGAGTTTGGTAAGGATATGGGCCTTTGTACCTCTGCCATATGATGATGGCACTGGTGAGCGATGACTCAGCCATGTATCCACAACACATTAATAAACAACAGCAGCAGCATATCAGTCCTAAGTAATAATGAATCAATAATGTGTGCATCATAAATGCTGTATGCATGCATAAAGTCATGCAAACACAGTGCAACAGTTATCAGGAGCCAGTATGTGTGGTACTGCAGTTCTGATCATTTTGTGAAAGTGGTAATAAGGAGACCTATGGTTATAGGTAAAATGTCATGTATGAGAAGGGTACCACATACATTGCACATGTGTACAGTGATGCCACAAGACATCTGTAAATGTGTTAGATGAACACCTTCAACCATGTCAATCATAAGTTTTGTAGGAAAGTCACTACACAAATTGGAGAACAAAATGCATGTGCCACTCTCACAGAGGATATCATTGAACAGCAATTGAGTAACACTATGCAAAAGACATCTGCAAATGTTCATGTATATCATGCAAGTCTGACTCAGGAATGGTCACTACAGACACAGACATAGAAGACCACATGTGCAAAACATACATTTTGTTTATATCAAAATAGGCATGATAAATGAAAATTTGCATTTGTGGAATAAGTTCAACTGTTATGATGCCAGAGACATAGCAGAAATCTGAAAATGCACATGCATGGGACATACGACATTTGTGATGCCACTAGGAAATGTATTATATCTGACTGTAATCCACTGGACTATTTGTTGTTTGTTTATAAGGAAAGTCTGACTGGACAAAGACCCATTTTCAGCAGAGGCCTTGGGACAAAAATACTCTTGACTGGGTAGCAGGATTGGTTATAAGCAATAATGGAATGATACAATTTATACATCCAAAGGGGAAGTAAAAGGACTCTAGATACTATTCATATGATAGAAAAAATAAAGGAACATATGATAAGTATATATAAAAAGTGAGGATATAAGTGAATTATAAATTTAGTGGATATAAATAAGGTGGTGTGGCAAATGCATGTGAAAGCAGATAGCTGGGAGAGATGCTGAATTGAACTGAAAGTGGAGTAAACTGGAACAGAGTCCTAGGACATGTAATCTTTGAGGTGGCATTTAAATTTTTATGGAGTGCTGACTTTATCCTGGGAATAGACAGGTACAAAGTCATGAGTCCCTGATGTGCTGTTTCAGCTGGAATTTAAAGGACTTTAAGGAGCTGAGCAGTCTCAAAGGAAATGGGATAGAGTTAATTTTTTTTATACACATTTAAGAGTACAGTGAATCACCTGCAGCGTGTTTAGATTTAGTTGTGATGAGCAAGGATTTGTATATAGAAACCAATATTCTGTTTGGGGAACAGGGATGAATGATGGTTAGAGGTGGATATTTTTCTCGATTATAAAGTAGTTTGCATGTTAACAGTAATTGTGGGTGTGTTAGTATATGGTAGCTGTAGCCAATTTTGATATTTTAGAGTGAAGTAGTGGTGGGTACTACTGTGATGGTCGACAGCAAATTTTACTACTTTGTTACAGCATTCTCAAATTTATTTGATAGGCAAGATGGTAAGGCTGATAAATACAGGTGTGGCATATAGAAGTGTTGATGGAAAGTAGGCTCTGGCTATGTAAATTCCATCCTTATCTGTGAGGATGGGTTTTGCCCTTTATCCTGGTCCTTATTTTGGTGTGTTCTTTTTACTATTTGTTGAATATGATAATTATATTTCATCTGATCATCTGTGGTCACACCTAATAGATTAATATGTGAAACCACTTTAGTTTGTGTGTAATCAGATGGTGTTATTGTGAAAATATTTTTTTTTTGGTTGCACAGCTGTTTGGGAGTGAAGAGCACTAATTTGGTCTTCTAAAGGTTTAGGAAGAGTTTGGATTTACTGAGCCAGGATTCCAGGGAGGAAAAGGATTGCTGAGTAAGTTACTAAGGTATGGGTAGGGTCTTAGCTGCACAAATAAAAGTTGAGTTATTAGTACAATGAAATATGGATGCATGTTTGGGGGCATTGTGTAGTTCATACACAAATATATTGAACAGTCTGAGGCCAAGTTCTGATCTTTTGGGAATCCCTACTGAGATGGTTAAGAAGGAAGCAAAATCATTTTGCCATCTGGTATCCTGTTCTCTGTGTGATAGTTTGCTGCCAAACCAACAGAGTGAAGATTCAGCAAAAGCTAAGGAGGAGAGTTTGCAAAGAAAGGTTTGATGGCAAGCTGTGTTAAGTGGAAAAATATTGTGGGGATAAGATTACCAGCACTTTTGATAAGATTTGTTATGTCTGTGAAGCTTAGTAGGGCAGTGGTAATACTGGTTAGGGTCAGAAACCATACTTTGTTGGAGAGACAGATGTAATTTATGAGCTGTGAGTGTATTCATCTTTCTAAAACTTTGATAGGGAGATAGTATTTCTATGGGTCTGTAGTTAATACCATCTCTAGATGGGTCAGCTTTGTGCAGTGGTACTATGTAGGATTTTTCCAGAGTGCTAAGGCATCATTTTCTTTGACTGGGTGATTTATTAATATAGAAACAGGGTAAGGAAGAACATAGGTGGCAATTGTAATAATATTTGGCTTGTAACTGACCATGGGCTAAGATAGTAGGTTTCAGTTCACTGAGATACTTTATGACATTTGATGTGGAAATTGGAATAAAACTGAATGTACTTGTGAAATTTTCTGTTAAAAGTGGAACTTGGAAGTTTTTAAAGCTATTGTTTTAAGTAAAGACATGATTGGGTGAAGTGGAGATTGAAATGTGTGGCAATGCTTATAGTATGGTAAAGTATGGAAGGTGTTGGTTGACTAGCTTTACAAGGGTTTAGAAGTTTATTTATTGATAAATAGAAAAGTTTAGGGCTTGATGAGTGTGTGTTTTGAAAATTGATGTAGTAAGATTTGTTATCATTCTATGTACACTTAGTTTGGTTTCTTAAATATTTGGTAATGCTGAAGATTTTTTGGTGTTTTATTTTGTTACTACGTTTTACAGGCTTTGTCTCCAGCATTCATATGTTGTTTTGTTTTTCAGTATAGTCATGTGGCTGGATTGCGTTTGACATCTTTGCTCTCAGTGGGGCATATGCATTTCGGATGTTTAAAAATGTGTTGTTTAATGAGATGTCTGTGTCATCTAGTGGAAGGGATTTAAGTATAGTCCAGTTGTAAGATTTTAGGGAGCTGATGAAAGTTTCTTTCTGGAAATTAAATAGATTACTTACTAGGTTATACAGGTAGTGTTTTGGTTCCTCTTTTGGTATGTAATAACACAAGTTGGGAGGTGATGGCTTAGTTTGTTTAGAAACTGAAGCTTAGGAAGTCATTTTCCTGGGTGTAGATATGTGAATCCTGTCTAAGATGGACTCTCTAGCTGATGTTATAAAATATTTAGATGTGGAACTAACTAATTGGGAGAACTGAAAGAGTTGCATTCCATTGGAGGGATGTTAGTTTCTTGTTGATAGCCAGTTGATGCTTACATCTCCCAATATGATGATTTATTGTTCTATAAGAGAAGTTGCTCAGGAAATAATGTCTTCCAGAAAAGAGATATTATTACCAGGAGGAATATATACTCCTATTATGGCTAAACAGGAAAAGTGCAACATAAAACAGGTAGGCAAAATAGGTCATGAGGCAAGTGCTGGCACTACATGCAATCAGGTGGATATTTCTTGCAACTCTTACAGTGTTAGCATGATATACATATGCAAGTATACAAGTGTGAAGAATGTAAATACACGACTTATGACAAATATATTATATATATAACTGTTGTGCATATGTAGGGCACAAAAGAACTTTTAAGGATCACACAAACAAAGCTTACTTGCTTGAGAGACCTTTGTCATGGGGCCTCCCTCTCCTGGAAAGGTCAGGAAAAACATCCTAGAACACTTGATGTATTGTGCAGACCATTTTGCCAAAGATACCCTGAATCATGGACTATGCATGCTCCAGGAACACATTACAGACTGCTGCTTGTACCTCATCTCAGAAGCAATCATCAAACTTTACAGGATGGTCCACTGCTCTGGCCAGAACAATGATATGTACTGCAGGTGGTGTTGAGGATGCAACGGTAGGTGGCTATTCGCCCTCCTCCATTTCACTCTCCATGGTTTTTACTGATACTTGTCAATGTTTTTGGTACCCAACAGTTGGTTTCTTCTCTCATGGTTAAGATGTCAAAGAATAACAACACATTAGAAATGCAGATTACAAGCATGTTATGATAGGACATTCCTGTGGGCTATTTCTCTACAGCCAACAATACAAGACAGATCTCCTTCTTCCTGGAAATAATAATTTATTGATGTTCACAATTCACATACCGGTTTTGGCTGCATAAGCCTCCATCAGTGTAAAGAACCAATGTTAAATCAGACCATTAAATACTTTCTACTTAAACCCTATTGGTCAATCACAAACTATCATTTAACCCTGGTGGAAACAAGTACCCTAAGCTGATAATCCACCTTTTTTTCTTTTTGATCCAGTAGTTAATTTTTAGTCACTTTTTGCAGCCCCAGTGTTTGTACAAAAAACATCTACTGGATTGCTGCTTTACAGTTCTCTCAATCTATTCACTGATTTCACATTGTTGCTGGCCTTTTTTATCACATCGACTACCCAGCAATAGTCCCTGATTCAAGTCCAAAGTACTTCTGATTCTTCTAGTCAGCTGTTGATTATTTTCTGTCACTCAAGCAGTTTACTTTGCAACAGTGAAAAAAGATGCCTCATTTTTATGGACTTTGTATTATCAGAAGAATGAGAAGCAGAATTTCTTTCAGCTGGCTAGCTCATAGTTTGCTGGCTGAACTTTATTTCCTCCTAAGCCTGTTTGGCATGTAAAAAATATTTGATCCTCCAGGAAAATAATATTCTGAAGAAGCTTAATATTGCAGTTTGAATCCCTCATCTACTTCTTGATATCCACAATTGTTAGGATAAACTTGCTTCTCTTGTGCCTGGCAGAAAATGATCATTTTCCACAAACACTCTGATGTCCCCAGTTTTTAATACTTTTCCCTTCTGCCACTATTTTGTCAGAAGCAGTTCTTTCTGCTGGTTAAGACTGGGTCTTCAGTTTAGATCTTGGCTGCTTTTTCATAGGTTCATAGGTTCATAGGTAAGTACTAGGCTATCTGCCCAAGGGCATTTATAAGCCTAGCCACAGAGTGATGGCTTTCGCCTCCCCATTAGATTGGTAACCTGGGCCTCTGTCAACAGGGCTCCTGAAGTGATTCCAGGGTAGAACTTACGATTACCCATCCACTCATCAAGATTTCTCTTGAAGAGGGTCAGAGAGGAGCTCTATCGAATATGGATTGGGATTCTATTCCAGAGTGAGGGGAGTCACTGGGACAGGAATCTATCCCTCCAGCATGTCCTGTTTATTGTTGTACATAGGTTCAAGTCGCTAGAATGAGTGGTTCTGAGGGATCTCGTTTTTTTCAGATGAAGCATGTCCATTAGTTCAGGGTTTGACATGGCCCTATAGGACAGGCATAGGTCACCTCTGAGCAGACGGTAAGCGACTGAGAAGAGCTGGAGCTTTTTTAGTCGGGCTTCATAGGGTAATTGTTTAAGGCCCTTAATCCTCTTAGTGAGGTACTTCTGTGGTCTTTCTAGTTGTTGCAGGTGTCTAGTGAGGTACATCCCAAATGGGGCATTGTACTCTATTATGGGCCTAATGAGTGAGGAGTAAAGGGGCACAATCACCTCCTTGAATCTGGATGAGAAACCCTTTGTGATCAGGTATGCCACATAGAAGGATTTCCTGACCGTTTTGGCTATGTGGTTATCAAAGGAGATCATGCTATCTACTTGGGTACCCAGGTCCCTAATTATTTTTTCTGTACTTAGTGGATTTCCATCTATGTGGTAGTTTGTAGGTACTTTGTTTTTCCCAAATGGGATTACTATGCATTTTTTGGCATTTAGCTTGAGGCCATGACTTTGACACCAGGTGTTTGTCTCTGTGAGACCCTTTTGCAGGATGTTTGTGTCAGCTGGAGAGTCAGTTATTGCACCCAATTTACAGTCATCTGTGAACTTGGTTAGCCACAGTCCCTCTGCCTTTGCCTGTACTTCAGAGAAATATATACCGAACAGGAGGAGTCCCAGGACTGAGCCCTGTGGGACTCCGCTTGTGATTGGTTTAGAGTCAGACATGGCGCCTGCCACTCTTACCGTGTGGGTTCTGTCTGAGAGCCAATTGGCAACCCATCCCATGACATGGGGGTTGATATTTAAGCTGGTGAGTTTGTCTATGATTCCTGAGTGTGGGAACACCTTAGCGAGGTCCAGATATGCTGTGTAGACCACCTTCCCTTCATCTATGGCCTTGGTGACTGTTTCGAAGAAGTCGACCAAGTTCAGGAGGCAAGATCTGCCTTTAACAAAGCTGAACTAGGTGGGGTCCAGTGTCTGGAGGTTCCAAATGTCCCTGTTAATGAGCTCCATGATAATGCGTTCCATGGCTTTGCAGACCAAGCTAGTCAAGCTTATAGGGCGATAGTTCCTAGGGTCTGTTGTGGCACCACCTTTGTGGAGTGGTACGACTGTTGCTGTATGCCATTCTTTGGGTACATAGCCTGTAGAGAGGCTGAGTTTGAATAGTGATTTGAGATGGGGGGTTAGTTCATTCTGAAGCTCGTGTAAGACACAACCTGGGATAGCATCTGGTCCCATTGATGTTGTGTTTTTGGCCTTTGCAAGGGTTGTCTTTACTTGTGTGGCTGAGATATATGGAGCGCCACATTTTTTTGGGATGGGTGCTAGCCCCTTTGGTGGAGGGGGTGGGGGTGAAGTTTGCACTGAACTTGTCAGCCAGGATGTTGGCAATGTTGGTTGGTTCAATGTATTTATGGCCATTATGCACTAGCTCAGAGCATATCTGAGAGTTTGCCCCTAGACTCTTGACATAGTTAAAGAAGGCCTTGTGGTAATCCTTAGAATCATTGGCTATTTTTCTTTTGAAGTTGGCCTTGGATGATTTAATGAAGGAGCGCAGTTTTTTACTGATGTTAATCAGAGATGCCTTCTTTTTTGGGATTTTGTTCTATCTTGCAGGAGTTTCCTCCTTCTGTTGTAAAGTTTATTTATGGCTGGGGTCCACTAGAATGGCTTCCTGTTTTTTCAGGAGTTGGTCTTGGTTTTACTTGGGATGGCTCGGTCCATGCATTCTTGAAGGTGTTCATAGAATGCACTTATAAAGGATTCTGCCGATGGGTCATCATTTTCCATTTGATTGGGAGCTTTGAAAATTCCCACCTCAGTCTTGAGGAGTGTGAAGTTGGCTTTAGAGAAGTTTTTTACCTTGATTTCCTTGACTGGGGGGGGGGGGGGGTTGGGATGTGGATGTCCAGTGTGATTAGTTTGTGATCTGATCTTACCAATGATGAGTTTACCTCAGGTGTGGAACATAGGTTCCCCATGTTGGTGATGACCAGGTCCACTATGTTGTCACCTCTTGTGGGAGTGGTGACCAGCTGTTCAAGGGCATTTGAGTTTATAAACTCAAGGAAGTGTTGGGCTAGGGCATTTGAGCTTGAGTAGTTTTCCCAGTCAATGTTTGTATAGTTGAAGTCACCCAGTAGCATGGTGTTGGGTAGAATCTTCATACTTTCTAATGTTCTCAGGAATGCTACGTGAGGGTCCTGAGACAAGGTGGAGATCTGTAGCAAGCTATAAATTGAACAGTCAATTTACCTGCTGTCAATTGCACTTGGATGGTTTTAGATTCTGCGTGCTGTGCTACTAACCTGGAGGTGTGGGTGTTCTTGATGAATATGGACACACCCGCTCCTTTTGTGTTCTGGTCCTGGTTTTGGGACCTAAAGGTATGGTAGGTGTTATAGCCTGGTAGTGCTGGGGTACTCTCTGGAGCCTTGAACCAGGTTTCTGTCACTGCACATACGTCAATTTCTTCCATACTAAGAAGAGCCCTGAGTGCGTGCATTTTGAGGTTTAGACTTCTGGTGTTGAGCAGCATTACCCTCAGTTTTTGTTTATTATTGTTGTTTATGGAGGCGGGTTTGTCTTTTGAGCCTTGCCTAAAAAAGGCAGTATTGGGGCGGCAATAATCTTGGCCAGTATTCGAAAGCCCAGGGGCGACAGGTGCAAGCCGTCTCTGGCAAAACAACGTGGCTTGTCAAGCATGTCGTCCCAGGCTGACAAGTACTGGATCCCCTTTGAATGACACCAGTAGTTTAACCAATTGTTGAAACTGATCATTTTTTCTTCGTATGCTGGCATCATTTTGGGTGAGGGTAGGATGCTACTCAGAGTCAGAGTCATACCAGCCTGGGTAATGGTCAGAGAGCTCCTCCATGTCTCTTTTCATGTAGTCCAGGGAGGTACATCTCAGGTCATTTACGCCAACATGTACATTGACAGAGTCATATTTGTACTTGTTGTGGAGTGACCTGAGTGCATGTGTTATGTGGCGGATTCTGGCACCCAACAGGCAGCTCACGGTAGCCTTGTCCTTGTTCAGTCTAGTGAGTGGGACGTCTGTGTGCCTAATGATAGAATCACCGATTACTAGTGTGTTAGGTGTGTTATTTAGCCTTAGCGGCTGTTTTTGCTTGGCACACTGATGTTGTGATGTATGTGTTACCTGGTTTCTGTTGTGGGGTGGGGGTTGCTTGGGTGTATGCTTAGGAGGTCTCTGTTGTTTAGGCAGGTTCTTATTTAGAGCCTCCGAGTATGTTTTTGCATGTTTCTGAGAGTTGTTTTCTGGTGCAGCTATGGCTGGTCTATGTGAGCTGGTAATGTGGTGCTAGTGTTGCCCTTCTCCTTGTGACTGGTTGATCCAGTCGTGGGTTGAGAGAGCTTAGCATCCAGTTTGGTTGTGTAGCTGCATCTCTCACATGTTTGTGTTGGCTGGGAGGAGGAGGAGGGTTGTCTGTGTACATGAAACAATTGTAACATTGTCTCAGGATGCCCAGATTCACCAGCTGGACCAGAGAGCACACCTAAAGCTGTCCCTTGAACATGCCTGAATAGATGGTTGGGACTGTATTGCTGATTGGATGAGTAAAGAGCCTTATACTACCTGAGTATAGGGCTGAAGTGCAAGCTGTAAGCTAGTGCTAGTTTTAGTGAGTTTTAGTAAGTGCCGATCTTACAGTGCCTTTTTTCTAGTGCTGGGTTGAAGTGTTTCAAGTTTCAAGGGAAAAACTGAAGTGCAGACTTTGTGGAGCCTGGAATAGTTTAACCGCAGCTAAACAGTGCTGCATGGTCCGCAAACCCGTGCTAAGCGGTTTTTATACCAGGGAGATGAAAAAGGATAGGAATTAGCCCAAAATGGCCAATGAGCTACAAGTTGCTGGCTGGGACCACTCCTACAGGGACAGATAGGCTGCTCAGAGTTCCCTCTCTCACAGTGAACAAGGAAGCCACCTAACTATCCAAGTATGATATGGGCAACACAGGAACCTTTACCACAGTCCTGGATTCAGCAAAGCCTGAAAATTTGACTAGACTAGTTCAGAAAGGTGGGAAAACAAGGATTTTTTTTCCAGAAACAACAGAAATGCAGAGCTTAAAATTACTTTAAATACACAGAGGAGGCTAGCGCACTTGAGTGTGTAGCCTTCAACTGTGTTACAGGTAACTTAAATGCAAAAATGACAAACAGCAACTCTTTTTCAAGTGCAACAAAGAAATAAGTACAGTAAGCAATGCAGATATCAATAGGGATCCACAGAAGCGCTGAAAAGCTGCGTTTTAGGCGGAATTCGCGTTTCAGGGAAACAACAAGCAAAAAACAATACTTAATCAAGTCCAAAATCTCTCATTTGTCTCTCAGCCGCTTGTAGGGCTCTGCAGGGCACCACAAGGAGCTTGCTGAGCTGTATACAAGCGCAAAACTGCACTAAGTGGTTTTTATATCAGGGAGATCAAAAAGGATAGAAATTAGCCCAAAATGGCCAATGAGCTACAAGTTGCTGGACTGGGACCACTCCTACAGGAACAGATAGGCTGCTCAGAGTTCCCTCTCTCACAGTGAACAAGGAAGCCATCTAACTATCCAAGTATGATATGGGCAACACAGGAACCTTTACCACAATCCTGGATTCAGCAAAGCCTGAAAACTGGACTAGACTAGTTCAGAAAGGCGGGAAAACAAGTTTTTTTTTTTTTTTTTTTTGAAACAGAAATGCAGAGCTTAAATTACTTTAAATACACAGAGGAGGCTAGTGCACTTGAGTGTGTAGCCTGCGACTGTGTTACAAGTAACTTAAGTGCAAAAACGACAAACAGTAACTTTTTTCAAGTGAAACAAGGAAATAAGTACGGTAAGCAATGCAGATATCACTAGGGATCCACAGAAGCACTGAAAAGCCACGTTTTAGGTGGAATTAGCTTTTCAGGGAAATAACAAGCAAACAAACAACAAGCATACAAACAAAGCTAGATTCAGCAGGCCTGGATCTAGTCTATGCTACAGCAAGCAAGGTGTACCAATTTTAGCAAGAAACAGTTCAAATATGCAGGCACTATAAGCCTTTAACCAGAAATTCCCAGCTCAGAAGGGCAGAGTCCAGCCTCTCCTCCCACAAGAGTGCAGACCACGAACCTTCTTAATGTAAAATAACTGGCCTGAAGCCCAAGTGCTTAAACCAGAACTAATGTACTTTTAGAATAACAGACACTGAGCCCTCAATCAGCGGTTCCCAACTTAGAAGGATGTAAGCTACCTGTCCTGCCACCACAGTGCAGGCCAGAAACCTTCCTAATGTAAAACAACTGGTCTGAAGCCCAAGTGCTTAATCCAAGAGTCTTAGAATGATAGCTACACTTTAATCAAGTTACTACCAAGCAGTCATAAATACAGTTGAATACTTTAAAGACTGCCTGGATTAGTGCTCAAGTTATACAAACAAAGCTAGATTCAGCAGGCCTGGATCATTCTAGTCTATGCTACAGCAAACAAGGTGTACCAATTTCAGTAAGAAGCAGTTCAAATATGTAGGCACTATGAGCCTTTAACCAGAAATTCCCAGCTCAGAAGGGCAGAGTCCAGCCTCTCCTCCCACAAGAGTGCAGACCACGAACCCTCTTAATGTAAAATAACTGGCCTGAAGCCCAAGTGCTTAAACCAGAACTAATACACTTTTAGAATAACAGACACTGAGCCCTAAATCAGCAGTTCCCAACTTAGAAGGATGTAAGCTACCTGTTCTGCCACTTCAGTGCAGACCACAAACCTTCTTAATGTAAAACAACTGGTCTGAAGCCCAAGTGTTTAAACTAAAAGGCTTAGAATGATTTACACCAAGCAGTAATAAATACAACTGAGTACTTTTAAGATGATGCAAAAGCAAAATAAAGTAGGAAGAAACACAAATACAGTGTGAGATTTAAATGTACACTCAGTGTGCCCTTGAAATTAACCAATCTAGTTGTGGAATACCAGTCAAGTTGTTTATTTGTACTTGTTTGTACTTTCATAAAAGTAATGCAGTCTGTTCCTTCCAATTTGTCTGGTACAGCAAGCAAATATCAGGTTTTCTCTGCGTGCTCTGTCATGCAACTTTTTTGAAACTGTTCTTTTTGAGAATCCTCAACTTCAGACAAGTTCCTTGATTTCAGCCACTGAATTCTAGACTTTTAGCAATTAATCTGAATAGTTAAATTTGTTTCTATTTTTTAGCCTTTTGTCATTGTATTAATCCAGTGAATCTCTCATTTTTAACACCTCTGAGTGCACTTGATTTATTTTTTTCCAATAATTACTGGAAGCTGTGTCATGTACTATAGCTGAAACTTGGGCTGCCTAACAGCTACAAGATTTTTCCTAGCCTCAACTTTTTCTTTTCCTTTTCTGGTTGCTTCTAGCTTACATTCTTGGAATTTCTTCTTTGCTGGCATTTAGCCAGTGTAATTACTAATTAGTAACCATTTTTTTCTCAAACTGATAACCTTTACTGTTTTTTAACCATTGGGCGTATGTGATGGTGCAGTGGTTAACGTTGCCACCTCACAACAAGAGGTTCTCCGGTTCGATCCTCAGCTGGGATGCCTTCTGTGTGAGTCTGCATGTCCTCCTTGTGGTCGCATGGGTTTCCTCTGGGTGCTCTGGTTTCTTCCCACATCCCAAAGACATGCTGTAGGTGGATTAGACACTCTTAATTGGCCCTAGGTGTGAGTGTGTGCATGTGTGTGCCTTCTGTGGAAGGTTGGGTGCCAGGCTGGCAACTTGGCACCATAAAACTCCACTGCCAGTCATGAGTGGACAGGTGATCCTCTGTTGCAACCTCTAACTGGGAAAAGCTGAAAGAAGAAGAAGTTTATGCCATCCACCTTTATTTCTTTTAGACCCAATTTTATCAATAACTGTAAAATAAAATTTTGCAGTACTATGTTGCAGAGTTGCTTTTATATAAAGCATTAGTAGTTTTTTGCATCTGATATCACTCATATATTCTGTTATCCTAAACCTCAGAGGTGGAGAAGTCTGACCTATATAAAATGCTAAACAGTTACATGTATCTAGGTATATCACCCAGTCTGTGTTGCAAGTTGCCAAACATTCGAATGTCAAAAACTTGTGAAGTTTTAGCAGATGAAAAATGTTCAGTTTTACTAGCATAATTACAGTTGTTACAGTGTCCACAAGGCTGGCATCCTCTAATTAGATGCCTCCCAATGTACAATTGACCCATAGTTGGACCTACCTCAATGTTTTTATGATCAAACCGCCCACTAAATTCTTTCCACACCTAAATGTAAATAAACACTCAGCTGGTAAAGTATTAGATTTTCATCTAGTAGTAATATATGCCAATATTTATTCACAATATCCAAACAAGATTTTGTATTATTTCCAAAATTTATAACTAGCTTAAGAGGTCCCTCTGCTACCTTTTTAGACTTATATTTTAAAAGCTGCTTTCTATCTATATCTTGGATGGAGCATAATATTTTAAGGACATCTGTACTGTTATACCCCATTTCCAAACCAGATCTTCAACCCTTGAACATATTCTGATTCTAAAGAACAAATCCTTTTGATCCTAAGGAACTGTGCCTTCGGTATATTCTTAACCATGTGTCGAGGATGACAACTGTTGGCCTGTAAAAGAGTATTTACCTCCGGATATTTCCTGAACACTTGACTATTGAGTGTCCCATCTAATTCCTCCCATTATCTCTACAGCTAAGAAAGTAATTCTTCTTAAGTCATGATGCTCAGTAAATTGTATACCCCATTTATTCTCATTTAGGTATTGCACAAATTCTGATAAATAACTGGCATCTGACCTCCAGACCAACCAGCAGTCATCCAAATACTATCTCAAGATGTCCATTGATTCCAAATATATATTGTGTGAGTTATCATAAATCAATGCTCCTCCAAATACCCCATAAAGAGGTCAGCATAAATAGGTACAAAAGGATGCCCCCATAGTGGTACCATTAAGCTGTAAATAGCATTCTTCCTTGAAATAAAATACATTTTTCATGAGTACATGTACTGTTAAACATAACAGAAAAGTATTGAACCCTGCACAGTATATAGATACTCTATTTAGCCAGTAGCCTATGGCCATTAATCCTGCCCAATGTGGAATACTAGTGTACAATGCTTTCACATCCAGCGTGCAAAGAAACCAACCTGAATCCAACTGCATATCCTTTATAATTTACAAAAACTCAGTCGTGCCTTGAATTCCAGATCTGACATATCCCAATAATGGTTTTAAGTAATATAACAAAAAATTTGATTACGGCTCTATCAGAGAACAATTCCCTGCTACAACTGGTCTACCTGGTGGGCTCCTAGCATTTTTATGGATCTTGGGCAGCACATAAAAATACTGCGTGATAGGATCCAAACCTGTCAGTTGATACAAGACATCTTTTGTGATAATCCCTTCCTCATAGGCATCTCTCAAATAATTATCAATCTCAACCTTAAACTTAGGGGTAGGCTCTAAATACAACTTTTGATAAAATTGTTGGTCAGATAATTGGGTATTAGCTTCAGCAAAATACAGACAGGAGTCCCCATGGACTATGATGTTTGCAGATGACATTGTGATCTGTAGTGAGAGTAGGAAACAGATGGAGGAGACCATGGAGAGGTGGAGATATGCTCTAGAGAGAAGCAGAATGAAGGTCAGCAGGACTAAGACAGAATATATGTGTGTGAATGAGAGGGAGGATAGAGGAATGGTGAGGATGCAGGGAGTAGAGGTGGGGAAGGTGGATGAGTTTAAGTATTTGAGATCAACAGTTCAGAGTAATGGTGAGTGTGGAAGAGAGGTGAAGAAGAGAGTACAGGCAGGATGGAGTGGGTGGTGAAGAGTGTCAGGAGTGATTTGTGACAGACGAGTACCAGTAAGAGTGAAAGGGAAGGTCTACAAGAGGGTAGTGAGACCAGCTATGTTATATGGGTTGGAGACAGTGGCATTGACAAAAAGGCAGCAGTCAGAGCTTGATGTGGCAGAGTTGAAGATGTTAAGATTTGCACTGGGTGTGATGAGGATGGACAGAATTAGGAATAAGTATATTAGAGGGTCAGCCCAGGTTGGAAGGTTTGGTGACAAAGCCAGAGAGGCAAGATTACATTGGTTTGGACATGTGCTGAGGAGGGATGCAGAGTATATTGGGAGCAGGATGCTAAGGATGAAGCTGCCAGGTAACAGGAAAAGAGGGAGGCCTAAGATAAGGTTTATGGATGTGGTGAGAGAAGACATGCAGGTGGTTGGTGTGACAGAGTAAGATGTAGAGGACAGGACAAAATGGAAACAGTTGATCTGCTGTGGTGACCCCTAACTGGAGCAGCCGAAAGAAGAAGAAGCTTCAGCAAAATACATGGCCCAGTCCTAAACAACCACCTGGACACCCTTGTCAGCCTTATTTATCACAATTTGCTTATTTTGAGTGCTAACCTCTCCATTTTATTCAAATTTGAGCTAGGGGTTTCCTTAAATTCCCTATAGTAAAAATGCAAATCTTTTAAAATCTTCTGTTGAAAACTGGCCACATATTTGTTCATATGTGGTGTAAATTTAGATGGCCTAAATCTAAATTTCTGAGTATCCTGACTGCTTCCTTCCTGTTTATCAAAGAACAACCTAGGGTTTAATAACCGGCAAAAATCAACCACATCATTAGCAAAAACATCTTCCGATACAGAGTAACCAGGAATAAAACCCAAACCTTTATTAAGTAACTCAATTTCAGAAGGTGACAACACATTAGAAGAAATATTACATAATTTACTGTTCTTGTTTGTTTGGTCAGCATCAGCTGTAAGATTGTCTCCAAATTGGCTGTGCCTGTGTCATTGTTTCCTACCTCCCCTTCTAACTCTCCTAAAGGGGTAATTCCAAACTTCCTTTTAGCTATAGGTAACACAAATACTTCACCATCAGTATCATTAGCCGAGGAACATAAAACAGGTAGGCAAAATAGGTCATGAGGCAAGTGCTGGCACTACATGCAATCAGGTGGATATTTCTTGCAACTCTTACAGTGTTAGCATGACATACATACGCAAGGATACATATGGGGAGAATGTGAATACACGGCTTATGACAAATATATTATATATATAACTTGTGCATATGTAGGGCACAGAAGAACTTTTAAGGATCACACAAACAAAGCTTATTTGCTTGAGGGACCTTTCTCATGGGGCCTCCCTTTCCTGAAAAGGTCAGGAAAAACATCCTAGAATGCTTGATGTATCATGCATACCAATTTGCCAAAGATGCCCTGAATCATGGCCTGTGCATGCTCCAGGAACACATTACAGACTGCTGCTGCTTGCATCTCATCTCAAAAGCAATCATCAAACTTTACAGGATGGTCCACTGCTCTGGTCAGAACAATGATATGTACTGCAGGTGGTGTTGGGGATCCAAGGGTAGGTGGCTATTCCCCCTCCTCCGTTTCACTCTCCATGGTCCTTATTGGTGCTTGTCAATTTTTTTGGTGCCCAACAGTTGAGTTCTTCTCTCATTGTTAAGCTATCAAAGAATAACAACATATTAGAAATGCGGATTACACGCATGTTATGATAGTACATTCCTGTGGGGTGTTCCTCTACATCCTATGACTCTGTTTGCCTGTGTTTCTCTACTCTGAGTAATCAGTTGTACCCATGTTTATGCTGAAGTATTATGCTCAATACAGCTATTGTTACATGTGACATACAACCAGGGACTGTGTAACAATATATACAGCACATGAATTACAGTTGTTGACATAACCTACATACAGTATCAGTGATATATTTTGTATTCTTGCTTGAGTACGCAAATTTAGGAATGGCTTCTGTGGGAAGCAGCATACTAACATGAATAGCATAATTATGTCCTGCAGGGTAATGCATGCAAACCAAATGAAACATATCAGGTAGGAAATGTATTTTGGCCTCATGGAAAAAATATCACACATAAATGTCACTACACACACACACACACACACACACACACACACACACACACACACACACACACACACACACACACACACACAAACACACACACAGTCTCAGCAATTCCTGCATTTACATCATACCAATCACTGCTAAGACCAATGTTATCTGCCAAGATATCAAAGACAAATGGTATATGCTGAAGGATGCAGAGGGTTATGTTAAACTACTTACTAACAAGGAATGGGATCATGGCTGCCCTACAATGTCATGACTAAATAATGACTATCATATACTGTAACTGTGTTACATTGCTGCAGCTGAACACAGATATGTTTTTTGCATTCATACCTGAGCCCTCCATACAGCATACTGTAAGATGCATAAGAGTGCCAATAACAGCACAAGATGCATGACAGTCAAATACTTGTGACTCTTTGTCATGGCACTGCTGCATGGCCTGCTGTTATATTCTGTCTATAAATGATAGGCACAATGTACCCCTGCAATATTATATGTGAATGCTGTAATATTTTAACACATTGGCATGATATGCTCATAGACTGATCATCTGCTGACAGTGTTGTAAGTCAGGTGAATTCACCACAGAACATCCAATAATGGATGCCAGGCTGCAATGGATGTACCCATTATGTGGTACAGTGAAATGTACTTTGTTGAGAGCAGGTACATAGCATAGCTACTCAGACACATATACAAAAAGCAGTAGGGCTACAATACTGAGTGCATAGTGATAAGGGGGGGGGGGGTCCTGCAACAAATTATACATTTTTTATTTATTTTATTTATTTAACATTTGTTTACTGGGAAAGTCTGACTGGACACAGGTCCATTTTCAGCAGTGGCCCGGGGAGAAAAGCTCCAACAATATGAAAAACAAACATTATACCACAAGAAAATTACAAAGTACAGGTCAACAATGAAAGTACACATTGCAAATATAAATAACCGAAAGAGATGACACCTTAGCAATTTTAACAAAATTTGTACATCAAAGAGTATATGGTATTATACAAACTAGACTAGTATATATATTAGAAAGCACAGTATGATATTTCTGAGGAAGACTTGAAATGATTTGAGGCAAAAGAGTAAGTATATACAGGGAAGGAAGAAGGCATAATATGAAAGTACTGTAAAGTGTAGATATAAAGAAAGTCAGAGGATGTGTACAAAAAGTGGGGAATATAGGTGTAGTCAGGTGGGTAGCAAGAGCAAACCAGGATTTTTCTAAGTGAGTAAATAGAAGTTTTTTAAATTGTACTGTGGTGCAGATGGAAGATATGGAAGTGCGTAGTTTATTCCATATTTTAGGAATGATGTTAGAGAATAAGGATTCTCCAGCTGAGTTGTTAGCTTTGGTGAATTTAATTCATTTGTCACTGGAATGGAATGTTCTAGTGGTGGTATATGGTTGTACGAGATCTTGAAGGGCTGGGGTTTTATCTGGTTCATGAACTATTTTATGGGTAAAGGTTAGTTGCTTGTATTGGAGGAGCTGAGGAAGTTCTAGCCAGTTTAGTTGTCTAAGGACTGTGAAATGGTGTGCTTTGTAGGGAAAGTTTGTAGCAAACTTGGCTATTTTATTGTAACATGAGTCTAGTTTAGCAAGGTCTAATTTGTGTAGATTGGTTAGTATAGGGAAGGTGTAGAGTAGGGGTGAAAGGAGGTGTGTCCTGGCAAAGGTGGCTTTTGTAGATCTAGTTAAAAATTTCTTGTTTCTGTAAAGGAGGCCTATTTTTTATGAACTTTTTTTGATAGTTTGGGCTATGTGGATATCAAATTTTAAATTGTTGTCAGTTTTGACCCCTAGCAGTTTGGTATGTGTCACAAGGGTGATAATAGTTTAATTTTTGGACTCTAGGGTGAAAACTAGGAATATTGTAGATGTTCTTGAGGGGTAGAAGAGAAGGAATTTGGTTTTATTTGGGTTTAAAATTGGGTTTAAAATAAAAATAAATAAATAAATAAATAAATTTATTTGGGTTTAAAATGAGTTGAGAATTGGTAAGATAGTATTCTACTAATAGAAATGAGTTCTGGGTTATGGTGTGGAGGTCCTGTATGGTGGGGGCAGATCATATGAGGGTAGAGTCATCTGCGTATTGTATCACAGATGCTTAGTGAGTGGAGGTGTGGAGTTGGTTGGTAATGAGGGAGAACAACAATAGTCCTAAGATCGAGCCTTGTGGGACACCTAGGGAGACTGGGATGAGAGTGGACAGGTGATGTTGCCACAGTACAGCCTGTTGTCAGTCTGATAGGTAGTTCTGGAACCATGTAACAGTGGAAACACTAAGGTTTAGGGAGGAGAGAACTTTGACCAGTTTGTTGTGGTTTACCATATCGAATGCTTTGGACAAGTCTAAAAATATGGCAGATACAAATTACCCTGAAAGTTGCTTGACTGTATTAGTAAAGGACATGAGGGCTGTAGTTGTACTATGATGGGGGCGAAATCCATGTTGTGTGATTGATAATAGATTGTGGGTGTTAAGGTAGTTCATGAGTTGGTATGGATCACTCTCTCTAGGATTTTGGATAAGAGTGATTGAATAGCGATTGGGCAGTAGTTGCTAAAATCAGTTGAGTTGCCTCCTTTGTGAAGGGGTACTCTATGGGATGTTTTCCATATAGCAGGTACTATGCGCTCTACATAGATCTGCTTATGAGTATTGCTATCGGGTTAGCAATTTCATCAGAAGCTACCTTCAGAAATTCGGCTAGTAGTTTCTCTGTGGCTAAGGTAGTTGGTTTTACTTTGAGCAGTAGTTTCTTTACAGTATTTACTGTTACTGGTTGTAGTGTAAATAGACTGAGGTTGTTTTGAGAGGGTGTACTGAGATGGGGAGATATTGGGGCATGGCTATTGGAGTTGTTGTTTGTATTGGCTAAGGGTAGTATTGTTTCTGTAAAATAAGTATTAAATTGTGTTGCTGTGTTTTCAGGGTTAGTGATAGAGGTTGGAGTGGGCATGGAAGTTTTGCCTGGGGATAGTATGTTATTAACTGCAGTCCAGAATTTTTCTGGGTTATTATGATATTTTTCTTGAATGTTGTGGTAATAATTGATTTTATCCAGTTTGATGAGTTTTTAACTTTGTTATGTAGCTCTAGAAATGTTAGTTTTGTTGACTGGGTTTTGTGTTTGTGACATTGTTCCCAGGCTTTATCCCTAGTTTTGAGAAGAGAATGGGATTCCTTGCCCAACCAGGGTGCGTAATTGGCTCTAAATCTAATGGTTCTGGAGGGAGCATTGCAATCTAAAATCTCTAAAAAAGTTTTATTAAATGAGTTGACTGCTTCATCTAGGGGTAGCTGTTTGAGAGATTCCCATTTACAGCTTTTTAGGGCTGAGATGAACTTTTGTGGGTTGAAGGATTTTTTGTTTCTGATTGTATGGTAAGAGGTGTGGTGAGTTTGGAAGGTGTGGGCACGCATGAGAAAGGTTAGCAAGTGGTTGCTTAGGCCATCCGGAAGACAACCTGCCTGAGATGTTAGTAAGGGATTACTAACCAAAATCCAGTCAAGGATAGACTGGCATTCGGTAGTTTGTCAGTTCTTGTAGGGGATGTGTTAAGTTGTGTAAATCCATGAAAGTTAATGTGAGATGATGGGTTTAGAGCTGAACAGTCTTGCCTGTCAATATTGAAATCACCCAGCAGGACTGTTTCTTGTGGTTATGTATTAAGAGGCCCAGTGAAGTATGTTTTCTAGTGTGTGGATATTATTTCCTGGTGGGATATACCTGCCTATGATGTTAATGAACTTCTTTTGGTTGATTTGTTAATTTAGTAAAGATAAGTTCTGCATTTCCGAAGCCGGGGTTGTTATTTTCCAGATAGTCTAGTGCTACTGTGCTAGGTGTTCTTTAAACAAAATTGCAACTCCCCCCTTTTTTTGTTTGTCCTATCCTTGCATACTATATTGTGTCCTGGGGCTACAATGCCTATATAGCTAAGCACAACAGCTACTCTTTCTGGCTATTGGTGCCCAACAGTCATCCATGCACTGTTTTACATGCTGAGATCAATTCTTTGGGCATAAATGTGTGTATTTAAGCAGACATGAAATATTGTAAGATATATCACATATATCACTTGTTTGCTCAAAGCTGCAGTGAGTTAGGTGTTCTGCCCTTACTCTGCTGTTTTACAAAAACTCCTTTAAGACTACAAAAGATAAGTGCTCATTTTCAACTATTTTCTGCACTTATGATTAACTAAAACAATATTTGCTGTGTATCTGTTTAAACTGTGCAACTATTAGGCTTAGTGGATTAAGTCCTTACCTCTGTTCTGATCTTGTATCCCCAGCCACCCTCCCAACTGTTTTGTGGTTTTAAAGCTTGGTGGCTTTTGAGTTGCCCACCTCTACTATAAATTTGATATTGGACACTCCTCCCAGTCCCATTGCATCAGCTCATTCTACTGAGTACAGTGAGATCAGTTGTGAAGGCCCACCCCTTTAGCTCTTAACCTTGAATTATCTTGTCTCTTCACTTTCTACTTAAAAAAAATATTGTGCCTCTTCCTACTTCATTTTGTAGCTTGTGCTTAAGTGTTCAACTGCATTTAGTTTGTTGCATTTGTTACTACTTGTCAGTAGCTTGCAGCATTTGTTACTGCTTACATTGATGACAGTATTCTACTGAATTGCTGCTCCGTTTGAGCTGTTTTTTTACTGTTGTGATTGTGAGCTAATTTATCACATTTGCACTGTTTTAAAGTAATTTACTGATTAACTGCACTTCATTACTGTTTAGCTGTATTTCATTGCTCTTTACTGTAATTCATTACTGTTTAACTGCATTTTACTGCATTTCATCACTGTTTAATTATATTTTTCATACTGTGAGTTCTGCTTTTGTCTTTATGTGGTTAATCTGTGTTTTTTTGTGAGTTCTACTGTGTTCTTAAACCTTAAATTGAGTAGCATAGTCTGGATAAAGTTTTCCTGCATCCAGAGCTGTTTTTTTTTTCTTTTTTTGCCATATGTGTTTCTGGCAGACATCTTGTGCTTGCTTTCTGAGTTTCTGGCAGATATTTTGTGTTTGTAGTTGTCTATCTCCTCTGCTAGTTAGAGTAGCAGGGCTGCCTGGACCTTGTCTGGCATAAGCTGATTGGTAAAGAAAGCAGGGACTAGCAGGATTGGCTAGATTTCTGTGTTACTAGAATCTTCTATTTTTTTGTGGTATTTAAACCCAGTGTTTGAGCTGGTTTGGGCTTGTTTGCACAACATGCACCACAGCTGTTTTTAACCCTTTGTGAGGTATTCCAGCTACAAATTTTCCCTTAGTAGCACTTGTGTGATCACCTAGTCGTACTACTCTTAGACCTTCCACCCTTTATCCTCTTAGCTGCTCTCTCTGGCCTCTCTCCCTCTGATTCTGACTAATATGGATGGACAATTTCCTACATTTTCTCTTGCTAGTCTGGTTGATATGGCCATCCTAAGACAGTGTAGCAACTACTTCATGTACATGGACAATCCTTTACTACTAGCACCTGGGAACACAATTTGTGAGAGATGCAGTTAGATTAAGAACCAAAAGTTTATGCTCTCTCCCTCACAAGCCAATTTATCTGACACTGAGAAGGTTGTCATCACACACACACCTCACCTCAAACAATACCCACACCTACACAACACACACCCACATATGTGGAGGTCTTCAACAAAAACATACCCAAACAGAAGAGGCCTCCGAAGCAAAAACACATGTCAACTCCACTGCCCACCACACCACAAACCACACATAGTCCACACACCTGTGTCTCACAGTCACTAAGGCCTAAGCATAAACCCAACATATTAGCCATAGAAGACTCCATTGTGAGACATACAAATGTGTCGCTCACCAGGCTGGATAAGGAGAAAGTCACGTTTATTGTCTGTCAGGTGCCAGAATCTGCCATATCATCCATGCACTCAAGTCTTTCAACAACAGGTAGTGTTACAACTCTGTCACAGTCCATGTTGGCATGACTGACTTGAGAAGTACCTCCCTGGACTATAATAAGAGAGACATAATTGAGCTTGCTAAATATGTGTCCCAGGCAGTATGTTCCTAGCCCTAAGCAGCATTCTACCATCACCAAAAATGATGCCTCAAAATAAACAGAAAATGATTGAATTTAACAATTGGCTTAGTTTCTGGTGTCATTCCAAGGGGATCCAGTACCTGATAGCCTGAGAAGACATGATTGACAAACCACGATGGTTTGCCAGAGATGGCCTGCATCTGTCTCCCTTAGGCTTCAGGCCATATCTGGCATAGGCTCTTGCCATCCCCATAGTGCCTTTTTTAGGCAATGTCATGAGGTCAAAACTACCAACATGAAAATTTCATCAAAATGCAAATTAAAGGTCATACTGCTAAATGCTAGAAGTCTAAGCATGAAACTGCACTCATTGCAAGCATTCTTAAACCTGGAAGATGCTGACATTTGTGCAATCACAGAAACCTGATTCAAAACTGTGGAGAGCACCCCACCCATACCAGGTTACTCTTCCTATCATACTTTCAGACCCCAAATCATGGGCAGCCAAGCAGAATGAGGTGGAGTTGCAATATATATAAAAGACATGCACACCTCCAGTCTGGTCAAACAGTATGATGCACAGGAGACATTCCAGATGCAGTTAACCATGGACAAGGCCAGTATTCCAATCATAGCTAGCCACAGGGACCCATTTTTGACTCAGGATGTCCACTCTACCTATCTGGACCTCTTCAAATCTATCAAGACTCAACCCTTTACCCTGATCCTGGGTGATTTTAACTATTCAACCATAGATTGGAAGAACTACTCATGCCAGAACACAAATTCCCATAGATTCCTTGATTTTGTCAATACAAATGCCTTGGAACAGCTGGTCGACACCTCCACAAGAGGTGAAAATATCTTGGATTTGGTATTAACCAACATGAGTAACCACTGCAGTATCCTACAGTGTCATCCTCCCTGGTAAGGTCTGACCACAAAGTGTTCACTTTCAAAGTCACCATCTCCCCCAACCCCCCTCTAGCTAGGGTCAAACAAAAAAAACTTCTCCAAAGCTGATTACAACCTCCTGAGGGAAGGTATAAACAACTTCACAGCCCCCTTCTCCTCTACAGGAACTAGCATATATGTACAAACCTAAACCAAAGTACTATACAAGCATTTATATAGCTGCATGGAATCAGGAATACCCGACAGGACAAAATCATCCCCCCTCAAGGAAGAGTAAACCTGTCAGGTGGACATCTGCAATAAATAAACTCTATAATAAAAGGGAAAAATTGCTGTCCAGGACCAAGAAGGAGCAGGTGCCTAATTGCAAGCAATCTCTCCTTAGCCTGAGCAAGCAAATAAGCACACTATTGAAACCCTCCAGAGCAACCTTTGAGTCCAAACTGGCCACATCTACTAAATACAGTCTTAAGACCTTCTTCACATATGTCTACAATCTCAAGGGAAGCACTCAGATCTGCTCAGAACTGATGGTCAAGGACACTAATAGACAAATGCCATAGATATAGCCAACCTACTGGCAGAAAGGTTCAGTGAAAACTTCACCACTATGTCCTCTCATCAGTAAATCAGGATATCCCAAGCACCTTCCCCCTTCCCCTTAGCTCTAGGCAGCAAGTCATTACTGCCTTCTCAAAGACAAAAAATACATCCTCCATGAGACCCAATAGCAACCCAGGCTGCATCCTACATGAACTCAGGCAGGAACTTGCAGCACCATTAGGCACCCTATTCAACCAAAACCTGAATGCCAGCTTCATCCCAACCAAGTGGAGGACAGCCACTGTCATCCCTGTGCACAAAGTTGGAGTGTCCACCAATCCAGGAAATTATAGACCTATCAGCATAACTAGCCTGATCTGCAAGGTCATAGAGCAGATTATCATGGACTTCATAACAAGGACATTGGCAACCTCCAAACACTCAATCCCACACAGTTTGGTTTCGTCAAGGGGAGGTCATGCCTGTTAAATTTGGTTGATTTCTTTGAGACAGTCAACAAAGTCATGGACAAGGGGAAGATGGTGCACACTGACTATGTTGACCTGACCAAAGCCTTCGATACTATTCCCCACCTGAGTATAATAGTTAAACTCTCTCTCAACTAGGCATCAATCCATATGCTACCAGATGGGTAGTAAACTGGCTCACTGATAGAACCCACTTAGCTAAAATAGGGGAAGCCACCTCAAGCAGTAGACCTGTAATGAGTGGTGTACCCCAGGGATCAGTCTTGAGGATTCTGTTGTTTGGGAAATACTTTTCTGAGGTTCAAGCCAAAACCAATGGGCTATGGCTGACCAAGTTTGCAGATGACTGCAAGCTGGGTGCTGCCATCAGTTCCCATAGTGATGTGGGCATCCTCCAAGAGGGTGTCACCCAAACCAATGACTGGTGCCAGAAACATGACCTAAAACTGAATGCCAAAAAATGCATCATCATCCCCTTTGGGGAGAGTGACATCCTCACAAATTATCACGTTAATAACAAGGACCTAAGCATGCAATCAGTCGTGAGGGACTTGGGCACCCAGGTTATTAGCAAACTGACTTTTGACCATCATATTGCCTCCATTGTACAGCTTTATACATGGTCCACCTCATTAGTAACAGTATCTCATCCAGGGAAATGTAGGTCATAACATTCTTGCATTCTTCTCTTATAAGGCCCATTACTGAGTACAATTTCCCTTTTGGCATGTACTTCACAAAGCACATGCAGCAGCTGGAGGGACCACAGAGGTTCTTCACCAGGAGAATCCAGGGCCTCTAACATCTACCATATACAGATAGGCTAAAGGCCCTGTCCCTCTACTCAGTTTTATACAGACTCCTCAGAGGTGACCTCTGTCTGGCATACAAAGCAATCTCAGACTCCGTCTTGATGGGACTGCTGCATATCTGCAAGTCAAGGTCCACTCGAGTAACCTGCATGCATGACCTCAACCTGGTCTGTGGCATCAGTAGGACTTGGTGGCACAGATTTGTGTCCCAGACACTCCTCCTTCTGTGGAATAGACTTCCTCTCCACATCAAGCAGAGTACCTCATTAATCCTTTTTAAGCGCAACCTGGATAACTGGACGGAGAACAGAAAATACACCCCTAGGATTGCACCTGTGTCCCTGCTGGACAGAAGCATTGGGTGCTGACTTGTCGGAACATTGGCTAAATTCTGGGCTAGGCTTGTAAGGGCCTCAGGGCCAATAGCCTAGTAACTTCCTATGATCCTATGATCCTATGATCCTATGTGCAATGTTTTCAGTTTGCAAACTGTAATGTATACCATATACAAAGTGTCATACTCCACAAATATCTGACTACATGCATTAATGGGTATTTAACTATATTTATATATAGGTAAACACAAGGGAACACAATGCTGGTACATACTACTTAGGTGAGGAGCATACTTGAGAAATTCATTCTGCTCAACAAATAACTTTGTTCATCTACAGGTGGCTGAGATGAAATTCCACGAGCAATACTTGCCCAAGGTATACCATGGCAATAAACAGCACAGATCACTATTTTCCATAGGAAATTAGCACAATTGTGATTTCTATGTGTGCAAAGGCAGTGATTCACTTGTTTTAGGAGATTTCTCTCTTCTCCATACTGGTGCAGCTCTGGAGTTGGTATATATGTTTTCAGGCGGTGTGTTACACACTGGTGCAGCTGTGGAGTTGGTATATATGTTTTCAGGGAGTGTGGGGATTTGTCCCCTGTAAAAATATTTAAGGTTTACTTTTTCACCCTTTTGTGTTTTGGGCGTTTTTTTTTTTTTTTTCATTTCTGATGCTCGAGGTTTTGCTGCTCAGTGTTTCATAGTAGAACACAAATATACACATATGTTCTATATTCATTACTCACATTAAGTATGCTGGGGTGCCGTTTTATTTATATGACCCCCTTTTCATACAGATGATGTAATTCTCCCCACACATTACATCTACTACTTTGCTGCATGTACCAAATGAAATAATTAGCAATCTGTGCACTTGTTTATTACTTCATGACTAGATCTGACAGACATGCAATTAAGTAACATCACTTTGTTCAACTCAGACAAGTACTACAGGAATAAAATATCTTTTAGAGCCCTGTAATTACAGAGTTCAGAGAACAACTGTTGGAATATCATAGTCATTATATTCTAGAATCTAGAGTATTTGTTATCAAGAAAACTTTTCTGCTTTCTAAAGTCGTGAGATGGCAACTGCTGAGTGTGCTACAAGTAAGATGGTCTTTCCAAGCAAAAATACTTTTAAATTGAGTAAGCAGAACACACCACTATGGTGCCGCTATGTCAGCTAAGAATACTTTTAAGGTAGAAGTGTACAGACAGCACACAAAGTAAATGATGAATTCTCAAACAAATAAGCCTATAATATCAATGAAACATAATTTTCATTCCACAGTACAATCTTATTATGTGCATATTAGCACTGCATGTTTTGTACTTACCACAGTACCAGGAAGTGTTTCTATAGTGGAAACATCATTCAGTGCTCTATGAAGAATAAAATCTGGATGTTAAGTTGTCAATCTCGCCTTCATTCTTGCTTGATGGGGTTCGGAGCCGATCTTCAGCTCCGACTCGGCACTTTGCTAAGCTCGAGAGTCACTTTTACCAGCTCGAGGCAGCCCCATATCCCATGATGCAAGGCGGTAAGTACCCAGATCTCGTTTGCCGCTTCGCTGATGAGGTCCTCCTTTTGCCAGCTCCTGGTAAGTGTTAGTTTTAAACTACTAGTTGCCCCAAAATTTTAATATTAACAACTTTTCGTTAGAATACTTTTTTTTTTACTTAATTGTAAGCCCTTTTCTGACTAAAATTATTTTCCCTTCCTTTTCTTTTTAGTCAGGCCTTCATTCCCTCCCATCCCCCCCCTGTTAGGGTGTGTGTGTGAGAGGTTAATTATTTGTTTAAGTTACAATCTTTAGTTGTCTGATTGAGACTGTGTGTGTGTACTGTTTTGTGTACTACCATGTCCAAAGAAAGGGTCTCAGGCTTTAAGAAGTGTGACTCGTGCTGTCAGAAGATGTCTCTGACAGACGGTCACACTTCTTGCTTATATTGCCTGGGACCTCTCCACCTGCAGGACTCCTGTGCAATTTGTCACTCCTTTAGCCAGAGAGTCCTGCAGGAGAGGAGAAATAAGTTGATTTTAAGGGGTCTCCTTAAACCGGAGGGCTCTCCGACCAAATCAGCTCCGAGCAAGACTTCAAAATCTTCCAAGGCCCAGGCTTCTGTATCTAAGCCGGTGGCTTCGGCTCCGACTGGAGCCGATTCTGTCTTGCCAAAATCTTCAGCACCGATGGCTATCGGTGCCGATACTGCTATGGTCACCTTGGTGTCGGCTCCGACTGGCTCCGACCACCATGTGGCTCAGGCTTCGGCGTCGGCACCGACCGGCACCGACACCGTTACTGTTATGTCTGTATCGGCTCCGGCTGGAGCCGATGCATCGAAACTTTCATTCGGAGCCGAAAAGTTATCGGCTCCGTCTGGATCTGTGGTCTCTTCGTCTCCGATGGTTCCTTCGAGGAAGAGGTCCAGGTCCCCTTCCTTGGAACCGATACTTTCGGCTCTGGCCTCACCTCTCCTTTCGGAGCGGAGCCATCGGAGCCGATCATCCAGGTCATCCAGGCTTTCAGACCATGATTTAGAGAGGGTGGTAAGTAGATTGTTGAAATCACAGGCACTGGCCCAGATGCTTCATAGTCCGTCTCAACAGACGACTATTAGTCCACACCCTCTTCAAGTTCCTCCTTCGACTCTACCTCAGAGTTTGGAGCTGGAGTCTTCGGGGATAGTTACTGCTACGGCTGAGGGGCAGATACCCCCCCCCCTTCTGCACCCTCTGCATCTACTCTTATCTCCTCTTCGAGACCTTCCTTGGAGGGATTCGGTGGTCGGGCTTCCCTGGTCTCCTCCGAGGGGGTGAGTGGCATCGGACCCTTGTCCGACCCCGCTCTTCCCCTTGGAGCCTCGGCCTTGGTGAGCTCGGCTCCGACATCTGCCTCGGAGCCTTCCCTTTCAGTGGGCCCGGGAGTCCTGGTTTCTTCGGAACGGGTTCTCTCGGATCTCCCTGGGAGGGGGACCTTCGAGGTGATGAAGAGTGTGCTGGCCACTGGGCTCAGCCAGCAGTCTATTCCCTTAGCTCCTCCCTCTACAGTGCCTGTCGATATCTCTTCCATCTCTCTTGCTCCTGGACCCAGAGATCCACTGCCTCAGGTTTCCCCACTGGGAATATCCCCCTCTTCCGAGGATTCTCCTGACCAGTCAGGAGATCCTCCGCGCAAGAGGACTTGTAAGAGGAAACACCTAGACTCCCCTGAGTCTATCACTTCAGATACCGACTTAGATGAGTCGGAGGGATCCCCAAGATCCCCCTCTGAGGATGTCTCCTTTTCAGACATCCTAGAACTCCTAAAACAGAGGGGAAACTGGCCCTCCACAAATCCCTCTGAGGATGAGTCGGTATACCTAGAGGCGTTTGGATCTCGGCCCTCCACCTCCTGGGTGTCTCCGCCTTTCGACCCCCTTATGGAGGTTATTGCTCGAAAGGCTTGGGCTGCTCCTGACTCTGTAGAGCCAGTTCCTAGGAGGCCGTCTAAATTTATTATAGCCCCTTCGGAGAAGCAATTCCTTACGAAAGGTGTCCCTGTTGATGCCATGGTGGTGGCGGCTGCCACTAAGAAGGAAGTTGCAGATCCTTCTGTACCAGTCCATCCTCCTAATAAGGATTCTAGGACCATGGATAGGTATGGCAAGCGGATATTCTCCTCAGCGACCTTTGCCATGCGCTCGCTGAACTACTTATGTCACTTCACCAGACTCCAAAGGGACATCCTTAAGGAATTAGGTGAAGTAGTGCAGGATCCTACGGCTGCAGGGGCTCAAGAGAAAATTGCTTCTCAGCTAGGAATCCTTAATTCTATAGCTAACTCCTCCATGCGACTGATATCATATGCAGCAGATGGAGCGAGTAGAGCCGCAGGTACAGGGGTGGCTCTTAGACGTCAATCCTGGATGCGGCTCTGTAATTTTGCAGATCCCTTTAAGGTGTCCTTCACAAACTCTCCCTTTGATGGGTCAGCATTGTTTGGCCCTCAAGTGAAGGATACATTGACCAGGTGTGAGCAGGACGGCAAGACTCTTTCTGCCGTAGGGGTCCATTTTTCCATCCCTTCTAGACCTTACCCCAAAGGACAGAAGGGTGGAAAGATGTGGTTCCACAAATCCCAAGGAGTCACGCCGGATACACGTGGTCAGTTTACCCCTAGAGGCAGAGGGGGTAATAATAACAGACGCCACTCTAGAGGCAGAGGGGGTCCACAAAACCAGGGAAGCAGAGAGCCTCTCTCTGACAAGCCCTTCCAGCATCCCTGAGATGTTGCCCGACTGTCCATCCTTGGAGGCAGTCGGGGGAAGACTATCGCTGTACCCAGAAGCCTGGTGTTCCCTCTCTCAAGACAGATGGGTACAGTCGATTATATCCGAGGGTTACAAAATTCCTTTCGAGGAAAGTCCTTTCTCTCACAAAAATTCCCTTCCAGATGTACCACCTGGTCTAAGGGAAGTTGCAGAGTTAGAAGTATTAAAACTTCTACAAAAAAGAGCCATTCAGCCAGTTACAACAGACCATTCAGAGCCCGGAATCTACTCAAGATTCTTTTTGGTCCCCAAAAAGACGGGAGACTGGAGACCAATACTGGATCTCAGCAGACTCAACAAGTCTGTGAGAAAGACAAGATTCCGAATGGTCACACTTCAATCAATTTTGCCCTTCCTAGAGAAGGACAACTGGATGTGCTCAACAGATCTTCAGGATGCATACTATCACATAAAAATTCACAGACGCTCCAGAAGATTTCTCCGCTTTCGGCTGGGGTCCAGTCATTTTCAATTTAGAGCCCTGCCCTTTGGTCTCACTACAAGCCCCCAGAGTGTTCACCAAATGTATGGCAGTGGTCACGGCTCACCTGAGGTGTCAAGGATTCCAGGTGTTTCCGTATCTCGACGACTGGCTCCTTTCAGCCACCACCAGGCATCAACTTCTTCAAGCCAGGGATTACACACTAAATCTCTGCACTCAATTAGGAATTTCGATAAACTACGAAAAATCCTCCTTATTGCCCTGCCAGTCTATTACCTTCATAGGCGCAAACTTAAATACTGTTCGGATGTCAGCAACCCTCACAGACCAAAGAATCTCAGATATACAAAGTCACATGAGGATCATCCTTGCCAGCAAAAAGGTGCAAGCCAGAATGGCTCTGAAGGTGTTGGGACTCATGGCTGCGGCTATTACCCTTCTTCCCCTGGCCCGCTTCTACATGCGTCTGCTTCAATGGATGTTGTTCACTCAGTGGTCTTATCACCAACTTCCAATGCGTCACCAAATCCTGGTGACACAAAATTGCAAGAATCATCTTTCATGTTGGATTACTTTCCCCCAGATTCACCAAGGCAGACCCTTTGTATCCCCAGCCCCGGTAGCCACTGTCACTACGGACGCCTCCCTGATCGGGTGGGGGGGGTCATTATCAGGGCAGGATGGTTCATGGGACGTGGCAACCGTTTGAATACCACCTGCACATAAATGTCCTAGAGATGAGAGCAGTGCTTTTAATGTTGCAAGCCCTCAACGACTTTCTTCCCTTGGGAACAATTGCAGTTCACACAGACAACATGTCTGTAGTATGGTATATCAACAAACAGGGCGGAACCAAGTCCTACCCCTTGTGTCAAGAAGCTCTCAGACTTTGGCAATGGGCGATCTCCTCTCATCGGTTTCTGGTAGCAATGCATATCCCTGGTAAAACCAACATTCTAGCGGACAGATTGAGCAGAGCTATTCTCATGCCTCACGAGTGGTCTCTCAAACAATCTATTGTGGAGGAGATTTTTCTAGAATGGGGCCGCCCATGTTGCGATCTTTTTGCTACTCCCCAAAACAGCAAATGCCCAGACTTCTTTTCTCTCTTCCCACTGCCAGGCCATCCCCCCAGAGACGCTCTAACCCAGGATTGGCCCCAGGGACTTCTTTATGCCTTTCCTCCCTTTCCGCTGATTCCACAAGTACTCCAGAAAGCCACCATTTTGAGAGCTAAGATTATTCTCATTGCTCCCTATTGGCCTCGACAGATTTGGTTCTCGTTCCTCCATCATCACCTTTTGGTGCAGCCGTGGCATCTGGACCCAGTACCAGACCTTCTGATTCACCAATCGGGTCAGCTGCACCGGTCTATCCCTTCTCTCAACCTCACAGCTTGGTTGCTCCACTTCCTTCCTTAGCCAGGCTTCCTATGATCTCTAATCCCGTTAGGGATATCATAGTGGCTTCCCTAAAATCCTCTACTAGAAGGATTTATACCAGCAAATGGAAACGCTTCTCTTGTTGGGCAAAAGCCAAAAATATTGATCCTTTTACTGCCCCTGTTCAAGCAGTCTTGGATTTCTTAGCGGAAATCTTTCACGCGGGCTCTTCATCTTCCACTGTCAAAGTTCAGTTGGCTGCTATCTCAAACTTTCATGTTGGGTTTGCAGATCACAACATTATGTCCCACAGGCTTTGTAGAGCCTTTCTAAAAGGAATCTTTCTCCTGAAACCTCCAGTCAGGAGTCCTCCTCCTCAATGGGACCTAAATCTAGTGCTGACATCCTTGATTCTTCCTCCCTTTGAGCCAGCTGTTTCATGTTCCCTGAAATTTCTGTCATGGAAAACACTCTTCCTTGTTGCTATTACCTCGGCAAGGAGAGTGTCTGAACTTCATGCTCTCTCTGTTCGTCCCCCTTATTTGGTCTTCCACAAAGACAGGGTATCCTTGAGAACTAATCCAACCTTTTTGCCTAAGGTGGCCTCGAAAAATAATTTGAATCAATCTATTGACCTCCCTGTATTTTTCCCTAATTACTCAAACAGATCGGAACAGAAATTACATTATCTTGATGTTCACCGCCAACTCAGATATTATTTGGACAGAACAAAACAATTCAGGAAATCCGATCAGCTCTTTCTTTCTTATGCTGATAACAAGAAAGGCCTTCCTGTCTCCAAAGTGACCTTATCTAGATGGCTTTCTTCTATCATCTCTGAAATCTATCGACTCAGGGGAAAACAGCTGTGCTCGAAACCTAAAGCTCATTCAACCAGAAGCTTAGCCACTTCCACAGCCTTTCAGGCTAGACTTCCATTAGACACTATTTGTGCAGCAGCCACTTGGGCCACTCCTCATACCTTTGTTTCTCATTACAAATTGGATTTGGCCTCCAGGGATAGAGCCAGTTTTAGCTCTACAGTTCTCAAGAGTCTGTTCCATTGAGCCACCCAGGATAGAGGTGCTAGGGATGCGGTCCCATCAAGCAAGAATGAAGGCGAGATTGACAACTAAACATTGAGAAGTTATGTACCTACCATAACGTTCCATGTTAGTTGTCTTCTCTCGCCTTCTTTCTTGAGACCCACCCTCCTGCCTCCTGGCCTGGACAGACCTTTTTTCTCCCTACATGGAAGAATGCTTCTTAAGACCAGACAGTTCTGATCTTCCCACCCATCCTTCAGGTTTTTCTGCCTTTCTTTCTTCCTTCTGGGAAGTTTTTATGCTAGGTGTTATTGCCTATAGATAACAAACGAGATCTGGGTACTTACCGCCTTGCATCATGGGATATGGGGCTGCCTCGAGCTGGTAAAAGTGACTCTCGAGCTTAGCAAAGTGCCGAGTCGGAGCCGAGGATCGGCTCCGAACCCCATCAAGCAAGAAAGAAGGCGAGAGAAGACAACTAACATGGAACGTTATGGTAGGTACATAACTTCTCATTTTGAAAACTTACAGATATACGTAATGATACTGTAGTTGGTTTAAAAAAATCCCCTACAATGACAATTTCTTCAGCTTCATGCAGAGGGGACTTCAATGTTTGCCTACTTCTGAATTGCAATTTAATGAGGTCTCACAATGCCAGCATTTGTAGTGGAATCAGCTGCTTTGGACTATTTGTACAGCGGTTAGCATTGCCACCTCACAGCAAGAGGTTCTCCGGTTCAATTCTTGGTTGGGGTACCTTCTGTGCGAAGTCTGCATGTCCTCCCTGTGGTCGCGTGGGTTTGCTCCGGTTTCTTCCCACATCCCAAAGACATGCTGTAGGTGGATTGAACACTCTAAAATTGGCCCTAGGCATGAGTGTGTGCATGTGTGTGCCTTCTGTGGAAGGTTGGGTGCCGGGCTGGCAACTCGACACCGTAAAACTCCTCTGCCAATCATGAGCGGACAGGTGATCCACTGTGGCGACCCATAACCAGGAAAAGCTGAAAGAAGAAGAAGAAGTGTTGACAGTCTGTGTGCAGATAAAGATAAAGACCCCTCATGCATGCAACCAGGCAGAAACCAAAATATGTATAGTACTGATACAGTTGATCACACCGGCATTAACTGCACTGTACAGTATTAGCTTTTCTTCCCACTGATCACGTCAACTGCTACTCTATAGATAGCTAAAGATAATTCATTTATTTGGGGTATGTATAGTGACAGTACAGTCATGGTTTTGTTTTGGTTGGCATGTTTTTGTAGTGGCATGGCTATATGTCTTATAGCCATGTGAAAGCTATTTGTGAATGCTGGTAATCTGTTCTTCCATTTCTTTTAATTTTAAAGTTTCTGTGTAAAAAATGAAAATGCTATGAGCAAGAGAGGTATGGTATGTTGTGTAAACCCAGTTTTAGTACATTACTGCAAATTATTCCCTGCACCCCTTTGCCTATTCAGAAGCACTTATGAGCAGCATACATGTATGTCCAAGGCTTAAGGTGTTTTTTATCAAACAACATCACTAATTTTTCAAGTATGGCCACTGACTTTAAACTTAGATACTCAGACTCAAAAAGGTTAAAGATGAAGCATCCTGTATATGTATATGGTATCCTTGCAGAAAACCACTAAACACCAGAACTCATTCCCACCTGGCAGTTGTTTTTCAAAAAAAAAAAAAAAATGTCAGTATTGCTTATTACTATAATAATAACACCCAGTTGCTAACCAGGTAGGCCCATAGGAAGGACAGTTCCTTTTCTGGGGGATGGTCATTATGCCTTCCTTTGTTAGTTATAAATGCACATAACAGTCTTTTGTATAATTCAGAATTTGTCAGTATACCAAAGGATAGTACAATATTTCCAATAGTATAAGCACACTTCACGGAGCCTAAAAACGATGTATCAAAAATCACGTCCTTTATTAAACACTTAAAATATTAATGCTGAACAATGTAAAGGATGCATTTTCATCATGCAACTCCAAAGTAAATCACAAACCAAGGTAGGCTTGTGTAGATATTCTCAGGATTTCCCCTCTCTGCATTCTGTGTGAAATTTTCACTGTCTAGGCCTAGTTTAAGTGTTCAATAAAGGAAGTGGTTTTTGATACATTGATTTTGGGCATCCAGAAGTTTGCTTATACTATTGGTGTTTTGGACTTTTTGACACACAGTCTCCTTGTTTTTGGTGTTAACAGCACAATATTTACAGTGGTATAGGTAGTTAATAGGGTTACAAAGCAGGGGGACTCTATCCCAAATTTCCAGTTCCCCAAAGCACTGGCTAGTTAATATCTTGTTCATGACCACACAGTAGGCAAATGAGAACAGAGGGAATCAAATCCTACACGCAGGAACAGCAGATCACAGCTTTAACCCTTTACATCCACTGTCAGATCTCTAGAATCTTTGTCTAAAGTAAATTTTCATTGTGCAAACCCTGCAGTCATTCTGTTTCAAGTAACCTTGAAAGGAATCATTGCAAATGTTGTGACTTGCACAACGAGGCTCCTTAAGTTTGCTGCTTTGAGTTCACAAAACTAATCACCCTTGATAAGAAACATTTTTACCTTAACCCTCAAAAAAAAAAAAAAAAACGCACTCCAACCCCAAAACATTCTGGAGTACCATTAATAAGCTGTTAAACCCAGGTAACCCTTCCCCTCTCAACCCCTCCCCAAACAGCTCCCCCCTAGAAACTGACACATTTCTCAACTCCTTCTTCATAGACTCTATACAGAAACTAATCAAACCTAACACAAATAATAATCATGAAATCCCCCCCCCCTCCAACCAAGCCACCTTCTCAGTCAAGCCTTTCCCCACAACTGTTATCAGATCCCTACTCTATAAACTTAAACCCTGCTCCCCTTCGGCTGATAACCTGCCTCCCCTATACCTCAAACTAGCAGCCCCCTCCATAGCCTATCCTGTCTCCATACCTATTAATTGGTCAATTCAGTAAAACTTTGTCCCTCAAATATGGCAAAAGTCCTATATTATATCCCTGCACAAAGATGGCAACTCCACTGACCCCTCAATTTTCAGGCCTATCACTATTCTATCCCCTATCTCAAAGATCCTAGAAAAGTGTATTCACAAACAACCCATTGCACAACTCATTCAGGAAAATCTCTTTACCCCTACCCAACATGGCTTTTGCCCTCATCATAATAATGCTACCGCACTGCTGTCCTTTACTAACTCCATCTCCACTTCTCTCAATAAAAACAAACTAGTGTTTTCATGCTTCCTTAACCTCTCTAAGGCTTTTGACACTGTTTTCCATAACCTCTTGCTCTTCAAACTTGCTTCCTTTAACCACTCTACCCCCCCCCATGCTTAACTAGTTCTCTTCGTACCTATCAAATTGAGCTCAATCTGTCAAATGGATGTCAGCTACTTCTCCATTCCTTCCTGTACTTGCTGGAGTTCCCCCAAGGCTCCATCTTGGGTCCCCTACTATTTAACATTTTTACTAATGGTCTCTTCCAATCCTGCCCCCAGTCTAAACTCATACAATATGCAGATGACTCTACGATCATCTCTACCTCTGACAATCTATCCCACCTACATACCCTCACACAAGACACACTACACTCTGTCAAAAGATGGCTCATTACTAACCAGCAAAACTTCTGCTTTTCCTTCCCAAACCCCTCCAACACTTCAAATCTTCCTTCTCGATCTCTTCCCTAAATAATACAACTATTCAAGTTGAGTATCATACTGAACTTCTCGGTATACTCGTAGATGACAAACTAAAATTTGGCACCCACATCAACAACTGCATTAATAGGACCCACCAGAAACAAGGATTGCTATACAGAAATAAAAAAACTCCTTACACAAGAATCCAAAGTATCCCTTACTCAAGCCTACTTCCTACCTACTTTATTATATGCCACCCCTATATTTACTAACCTCCAAAAAAATCTCTTAAACAAACTAGAACTCACATATAATAAAATTGCTAGGTTTGCCACAAATGTCCCCTATCGCTTTCATTGCTGCCTCTCCTTAAAAAACTACACTGGCTAGAGTTCCATAACCAGCTCCTTCTGCCTCAACTTCACTTGACACATTCCATCTTATAACAATCCCTAGCCTGTCCTTCACTAGCAACTCTCATCTCCCCTTACATCCCTAACTGGGAGCTTTGTAGTTCTGACCAACACCTTCTCCAAGTCTCCAAGCCTAATAAATCCATAGGAAAAAGTCTTTATAGTCATGTAGTCTCCACATCTTGGAACAAGCTCCCTCTCTATATCTGATCTCACCAAATGTCACCCAATTTCAAACTAGCCTTAAAGGACTACCTACTCAACTCCTGAACCTGCCCCTGTAAAGACGCTACTTGAGGCAATTCCTCCCCAGCCTTTCTTTTCCCTCCAAGCCACTGTCTCCATTTCTTGCATCTGACTCTCCTGTTTGTATGTTTCCACTTATAATTCAGTAGCAATGTACCTCTTTCGTAATCACTATTTACTGTATCAGACAACTCCCACCTATATATTTCATCCCCTTACCTTTGCTCCTTCCCCACTATTCCCTGACTAGACTCCACACTATAAGTAGGACTTGCCTACTTACTAGTCCTTCCTTTCCTCCTCTCCTATTTGTTCCCATGCAACTATATCAATTACATGTGATTTTAAGATTATTAATTGCACCCTTTTAAGAATGTTTAAGACAAATAATATTTTCATTGTATGGTTTTGTTTATATCTGTATTTCTCTTTTGTAACTAATTGTAAACTTTGTATCTGCAGCTTTTCTCCTCGGGTCTCTGCTGAAAAGGGGCACCTGCCCAGCCAGACTAACATGGTTAACAAATGGCAAATGGATAAATAAATAAAAACTAGCAATAACCCATTTAATGTAATAAGACATTATGAAAATTTTAATGGTTAGCAATGTGCAGTATCTGTGTTCTAACATGCCAGCTTAATCAAATAATCATTGTTAAGTGGAATTGTTACAAATAAATACATTTTGATGCATAAGAGACATAACTAAGGCCGAGTGAAGGGGTGCAATTGGCAGTTGACAGCAGAGTGAGATCACAGCATCAGTATTTATATAAGACGCACTGGGTCATATTGTGACATCTTTAATGATTGTGTATACTGTATTCACAGAGCGCAACCTCAGTATATTAGCAATTGTAGGAAGCAACTTGCTACAATTGTAGTTAAGAGCATGCAACAGTTACTTTTTTGTGGGGATAGGTGCATAGGTAGTTATTAGGAATGCAGTCCAGGAGACCATTAAGGAGACTTGCCCAAATTCTGAATTGCGCCAAAACAATTTTTGATTAAAGTGTATTGATCATTTTCAGAAGAACTTTTATTTTACGAATAATTCCACATCCAGTTATACTCCTTGTGTTGAAGTAGCAAGAGGCATTGCAAAAAATGAAGACAGTAATATACTGTTTGATTTTCAGTTTCAGTGTTTGCTTTGTTTTCTTCTATAACTACAGTCACACACAGTCATAAAATGATTTATTAGTAGGTATTGGGCAATAATTTATGTACAGTTTTAAAGTATCATGAGTAAACACAAACAGCTTACCCTTTCAGAGAAGTAACGTTTTACTTACATTGTAGTTTCACTACAACATATGCTAATTTTCACCGGGAGGTATTCTGCATGCATGACCTAGATGTCAACTTGGCTTTCTAGAAAGTAAGGGACTCCTGCTCATGTATTTAACATTGGAATACAGCAGGCTATATATATCAGCTTAAGCAGTGAGTAATTGTCAGTTTAGTCTTCCGTGATATTATGGCCGGGATTTTCAACTCTGAGAAAAAATTCTGGGGGCCGTCATTAACAAAATAAAAACCAAAGCAATTTTTGCATCAAAACTGAGTAATTTGGTATTATATGTGGTAAGGAGGCTTATATCCAGTTTCATGGATTTGTTACTTACATTTGCTTCAGTACATGACTAATAAACTCTAAGTGACTTGCTCAAAATCACACGGTAGGCAAATGAAGGTAGAAAAAGTAAAATCCAATACCCTTGGTACAAAAAGCAGCTTATTAACAAGTTAGAACTTTACTGTTCTTCTCTAACTGCCAGCAAATGAATTAATTTGCCTGGTGTGGGAATAGAACAGCTTTCGGATCATGTATTACAAAGAATTGTGCTACCTGCTGAACTAATGATACTGATAGTACCAGTTTGGAAACTTTCCAGGGTGCCGGTATTTGCAAAGCAGACAAAAAAAAAAAAAACAATGCAGATATTAGCATTTATGCATTTTATTATGTTAGTTAACATCGTTCCTTGCCTATAGTATTTAAGTAGGTCAATTTAAATTGTTTGATAAACTAGAAACATTTGTTAAACACATCAGGTTATTCATGATGCTTTTTTATGAGATATTGGTCTTGTCTTGAATAAAATCAGTCTGAACAATTTACCTAGAGTTTATTGAATACTGGCCTTAAGTAGTTCAATTCAGAAATAAAGTGAAATAAAAGAATATCTCAAATGCAAACAAAATATAAGATAAATTTAACTAGTGCAGTAACTGATAAAGGAGGAAATTATTACTGCAAACTGCTAGAAGCATGATAAACATAATAAGATTATCTCTTCTTCAAAACTGCAAAATGTCATGAAACACTTGACCAAATTTGGTAATGTTGGCAAACACAACCATGTACTGCTGGGTATAGAAGTATCTATTTAGAAAGGCCTGCTTTAGAAAAAAAAAACATAAGGATGTAGAATAGATAATTATCTGTCCTCAATACGGTGGTTCAAATGAATAATAGTCGTAAAAGGTTGTTATCTTATTTTGACTGCTTCAGACTGCACTTCAGATATTACCTTTTATTAAATGCTGCCATGCAGTCCAAAGAAATACATGGCAGCATTTAATTAAAGGTTGTTATGTCACTGTGACTGTTTCTAGACTTCACTTGAGATAATACCTTTTATTAAATTCTATATTTCTTTGGACCCTTTCCTATGCAATGCAAACATTAAGACAGTACATTCAAACTAATCAGTTCTTGTCATGTCATTTAGGTTATGAATCCATTAACATGAACATACTGTAAAGACCAAGCAGAATTAGTCCACAGGGCAGTATTTTAATTTATGTAAAATAACAGTCACAGGGTTAATAAATTGCCTCAGGTATGTCAGGACATAAATACAGTCAGATAATAATGCCAGTTATCGAATACAGATCTCCTGAATCTGGTTTTCCTAAGTGCAAATTCCTAAATTTAAAGGCTGCAAGTGGAAGTTGATATTGCCAGTAAAATTAAATAACGTCCACTGTGCATGTAAAAGAAGCAATATTTCAGTAACCCCCCCCCCCCTCCCAAGTAATGGCATCCCATTTCAGGGAACACTCACTGCTGTTGTGCTAGAGGGGTGTCTCCTCATCTTCAACATCTGTGACCTATTAAGAGAGGTTTGATTGCTACAGCTGAGAGTCACATGGGTTATCAATGATCTTGGATTGTCCCTAAAAACGTCTTTTTTATATATATTAATTACAGTTGAGGACTGTCTTAGTGAGTGGGTATAGGCATAGCTCATTTACAGTGCAGTCCCAGACAGAAAATGTCCCTTTATAACTAGTACATTAGAAAAGAGGAATGATAAAAATAAAGCAAAATGAGCAGAAAACATTAAACAGTTATGTTACTGCAGTCACATGTCAAATAGTAACTGTCTTAATAGCATTGCATAACATTTAAGCCTAGGGTGTTCATTCAGGACAGTGCCGATATTTATACAGCAGAGTAGGGTGGAGAACTTAATGGGTCAGCATGCAACAAACAGGTTATACATTTATGTATATAACTCTACAGATAGTGAAAACAGAGAACTAATTTTTAGAAGCTGCACAGCACAGGTAACCCCTAATCTAGCATGGAAATAAGTTCCATATTTAAAAACTTTTAAACTAAGCAGTGTCCCCTTGCATTAGAGAGTCAGATAGTGCCATTGTCATTGTATATGTGTATGTGTGTGTGTGTGTGGGGGGGCAGACATGAGATGTAGTTCAGTGATGGAGCTTCTTCTCTTCAGTCAGCTTTTTTTTTTTAAGCAAATGATCTGATGACTGGAGCAAGAATTAATCAGATTAGCAAACCACAGAATGCATTGGGGTAGTTAAACATTTACTTCAGCCTTACCTTTAGTTTCACTGTCTAAATCAATGATTTTTTTAATTGGTGATAAGTTTCTATAAGCATATATGCTTATCCCACACATGACTTGCAGGAACATTCCTCTATTTCTCAAAAGCACAGAAACATACAGTCTGATAAGCAATAAATAAATACATCACTTCAGTTTTGTAGAACAGTATGGATCCAAGCAAAATCAGACTTACCTTCTTCACATTTAATGCCTCATAGAAAATGGACATATCTTTAAGCAATACCCGACTAGAGTAGAACCAATGGTCTCCAACAGGGTATTAAGGTATAGGTAAAGTCTGGTAAAAAAAAGAAACAAGTTCATTGTTTCATGGCAATGTACAAAAGCATCATGACACACAGACGTAAAAAAACAAAAAAAAAAAAAAACAAAAACAAAATTAGAACCATTTTTCTTTTGTTCTCTAAATGTGGCTGTAATATTGTAATTAGCAAGTATGAAAAAGTAATATAAATAAAAGCAAATAATAATAAAAGTAAACTGACAAAGGTAGTTACAAGGACCTGCAATTTTCCCTCCCATCACTGAGCATCTGTTAAAAAGTCACTCAGCGAGCATAAGAAAAATAATGAGCAACAAACTAACTGCAGTACCTCTCAAATTATTTCCTAAAGAATTCTGGACAATGCCAAAAATAAGCAAGGCTACAAACACCTAAAATCAGTGACAATGTGTAAATGTTACTCTAACCCATTTCATCAACATGCATTCTACGGCCAATATGAAGAATGAAACTTTAATATTTGTCATTACTTACTGTCATAGTGGTGCAGCGGTTAGCGTTGTTGCCTCACAGCAAGAGGTTCCCCCGTTCGATTCTCAGCTGGAGTGCGTTCTGTGTGGAGTCTGCATGTCCTCCCTGTGGTCGAGTGACACTAAAGACATGCAGGTAGATGCAGGCGTGAATTGGCGCACCTTCGTTGAAGGTTGTGCATCAGGCTGGCAACTCGGCACCATAAAAATCCACTGCCAATCATGAGCGGACCGGAGTTCCGCTGTGGCAACCCCTAACCGGGAAAAGCCGAAAGACTGACTGATTATTATCCTCAATGATTTACCAGAAAATCATAAATTTTATGAGAAACTGCAATAAATATGAGCAAACAAGGACATTCTCATTATTATAATGTTACTCTTGACCATATCATTATTCCTTCTCCTCCTGCACCTTAACCTTACACATGCAGTTCAACTCAAACACCTTACACATGTAGTTTTCCTAAAACCCTACATCCTTAACACATAATTCTCCACCACTTCATTAATTGTATATATGGCTTTGAAAGCTGTATTGCTGCACACACCTAAGTAAAAAAATATTACTATTATGTGTGTGTGTGTGTGTGTGTGTGTGTGTGTGTGTGTGTGTGTGTGTGTGTGTGTGTGTGTGTGTGTGTGTGTGTGTGTGTGTGTGTGTGTGTGTGTGTGTGTGTGTGTGTGTGTGTATATATATATATATATATATATATATATATATATATATATATATATATATATATATATATGTCCTGAACTGATGTACCTTAACTATTTCTGTATCATGGACTGTGAACTTTTATGTATTGTTAACTGTCTGTAACTGGAGCTTTTCTCATCGGGTCTCCAATGAAAATGGGTTTCTTGTCCAGCTGGACTAACCCAGTTAACAAATCTCAATAAATAAATAAATAAATAAATAAATAAATAAATAAAAATATATGGCTGTTAGGCATTCCTCTCAACCTCTTAGTACAAGAAATCTGGGCAAAGCCTGACAAAATGGGGAGACAAATGTCCAAAAATAGGGACAGATTTTAAATATTGCTCTTATAAACTTAGAAAATTTTTAGAATAACAAGGTTACTGTTAACATAGGTTCATAGGTTGGTACTAGGCTATTGGCCCTAGGGCCTATACAAGCCTAGCCATAGCAATTCCCTGGATATTTCTTCCCACAATATTTATTTCTCTGGACCCCTGTCCAGCAGTGCAACTGACATGATCCCTGGGGTGAATTTCCAATCTCCCATCCAATCATCAAGGTTCCTTTTGAATAGGGCTCTGCTTGACATGTATGGGCAGTCTATTCCAGAGTACGGGGAGTCTTTGGGTCAGGAACCTATCCCTTCAGCATGTTTTGTTCATTGTGATGACAAGGTTTAGATCCCTGGAGCATGTGGCTCTGAGGGACTGGGATTTTTTTAAGTGGAGCATGTCCAACAGCTCAGGGTTTGACATGTCCTTGTATGTTAAGCAGAGATCGCCTCTGAGTAGAGGATATGCCACAGAGTATAGCTGGAGTTTTTTTAGATGGTCAGCATGTGGCATCTGCTTTAGACCTGTGATTCTTTTAGTGAGGTATTTCTGTGGCCTTTCCAGCTGTTGCAGATGTCTTGTGAGGTGCATACCAAATGGGGCATTATACTCTATAATGGGTCTAATGAGGGATGAGTACAGTGGGACAACTACCTCCTTTTTTCTGGATGAAAACCCCTTAGTGATGAGGTGTGCCACATAGAAGGATTTCCTGACTGTTGTGGCAATGTGGTTATCGAAAATGAGACCACTGTCCACCTGTGTCCCTAAGTCTCTCATCACACTTTCAATGTTTAGTGTACTGCCACCTATGTGGTAATTCATGGGTACATGTTTTTTTTTAAACTTTCTGAAGGATTTGAAGTTTGAAACTCAAATGTATGCCATTATTTGGCGACTTCAATCTTCAGATTATCCCAGAGATTTGTCAGAAAGCCATACATTTTATAAGGAACAGACCAAAATTATGAGACAAAAATCTAGACATTCTGCGAAAATCTGGACAGTTGAGAGGTATGCTGGCGTTAGGGTTTACTGGGCTTAACCTTACAACATAGTCTGGCCATGTCACAGTGTTTGTCTCTCTGAATCACACATACTGTCTACTCATGGTTGCTCATTGTGAAAATTCACTTACCATGATGCAATAGCATTTTCTAAATCCAGTTCTTTGTCTCTCATAATAACCAGTTTAAGTGATTCTTATGATTTAAGGATAGTGGATTGCTTCCTTATGCCTAGTACGAATGCAACAAAAACAGTCCCCTTGGCAATAAACTGTGTGGGACCATAACAGTAACAAAAAACAAATGAGCAAATGTTCCAAACACAGAAACAAGGCTGGGGTATATCCATTGAATTCAACTTCAAATCAAATGAAGACAAACTCACATCAGATAAAAACAAAAAACTTTAATATAGGTAAGAGCTTTTGCAAAATTAATTTTGCTTCTTAAGACAAATTTAACACAAGGAAAATGACTGAAAATAAATATCTGCACCCATAGCTCACACACCCTCCAATGCATTTCAAAGCAACCAATGAGAGAAGAGCCAAATAACACCCCCTCCTTTTCGCAATTGAGAGAACATACATTGCTTCTAGGTACAATAAAGATACATTACAATAAATAATAAAAATAAAATAAAAGTCAAGTAAAAACAAGCCACATCAATCAATCAAAAGGAACTACAAACCAAAGCTCAAAACAGTACATTACCGCTTAAGCTTTCTCACTCTGAGGGCTGGCCTGATGGATGCATAATCCCCGCTGTGATCTAAGTTTCAAAATCCAATGAAGCTTCACCTGTTTAGTTTCTTTAATGATGTCACTCATCCTTGCTCCTTCATGCAATACTTCCAATGCTAAGAACCTGAATTCATGCCCGGGACTTCCCTCATTCATATGCTTTGCCAGTGTACTATAACTCAAACCCTGACATGCACAGTACAGGTGATCCCTAATTAATTCTTGCAAGCATCTGTTAGTCTTGTCTAGCTAGAGCGATTTACATGGCACACAATGGGCAAAATAAACCAGGTTCCTAGTGCTGCGATCTGCCTGAAAGTTAAACACATGTTTTTTACCATCCTTAGTATGGCTGAAGAATGAAGCTACAGCTATGAAGGGGCAAAAGGAGCATCCATTCCATCTCCTAGTCCCAAATGCTCCTGTGTTGTCTTCTATCAACCTCTCCCCTTACATAACCTATGCTCCAGGGATTACTTATTCTTATAACCAAATCTTGGTCTGGGTCTCACTAACCTAGCTATATCATCATCTACTTGTAGGATATGCTAATACTTATGTATAATTCTCTTGACATCCCTATCATCACTCAAGTACGTTAGACTAAGGGTCACAATCTGACACACCTCCTTTCCCACTGTACTAACTGATGAAGGGGAGGAGAAATAAGGTTTCCCTGAGGTGGATCTAAGTTGTCTGACTGAATCACAAGCTTTTACTATCTCAAATTCATCATAACCCCTCCACAAGAATTCTGTCTTCATCTGCTCCAAATCCCTTTCAAAATCCTCAGTCCTATCAGCAAGCCTAGAGGTCCTCATTGCTTGCCCCTTAAGCACATTCTGAAACACCTGCCTGGGGTGCATACTGGTACAATGAACATAGATGGGGAAATATCATTCCTTCCTATATTTTCTGGTATGAAATATCCTCTCAGGGTCCTTGATCACCTGTACATCTAAATAATCCATCTGATTAATTGAGTGAGTCATCATAAATTTCAAAAATGTACTACTGTTATTTAAGTAGCATACAAAATCATACAATTGTGCATCACCTAACCACAACAAGGTCATCTACAGAACCATTTTTACTTTATCTTTATTTTTATTTATTGTAATGTGTTTTTATTGTACCTAGAAGCAATGTATGTTCGCTCGATTGCAAAAAGGGATGTGTGTTATTTCGCTCTTCTCTGATTGGTTGCTTTGAAATGCATCTCTGGCTAGGCTTATAAATGCCCTCAGGCAGATAGCCTAGTACCTGCCTATGAACCTATGAACCTATTGGAGGGCGTGTGAGCTATGGGTGAAGCTATTTATTTTCAGTCATTTTCTTTGTGTTAAATTGGTCTGAAGAAGCAAAATTCATTTTGCGAAAGTTTTTTTGTTTTTGTGTTATGTGGGTTTGTCCTCATTTGATTTGAAGTTGAATTCAGCAGATATTCCCCAGCCTTTTTTCTGTATTTGGGACATTTACTAATTTGCCTAGTATGAACGTTGACCAACATATGAAATTTTTAGATGCACTGTCATCCTAACTGCCAGATTCTACTACTATAGTTTAGAAGTAGAAAACAATTTAGCTTTTATACCCTGTGAATCAGTATTTTTTTTGTTTACATTTTTTCCATAAGACAACAGCATTTGACACAATACCCTACTCAGACATTGTTGACAAACTCAAGAGGTTAGTTACAACAATTTAGCTTTTATACCCTGTGAATCAGTATTTTTTTTGTTTACATTTTTTCCATAAGACAACAGCATTTGACACAATACCCCACTCAGACATTGTTGACAAACTCAAGAGGTTAGTTACAAACCTGTATGCTACCTGGTGTATAGCCAACTGGCTCATAGACAGGACCCAGGAAGTTGGTAGTCCACCTCTACAAAGAGGTCAGTCACAAGTGGAGTCCTTCAGGGATTAGTCCTTGGACACTCTTTTTTGGAATTTGCTCCCATAGCTCTCAACTTTCCAGACTTTTTGCTTCATATTTTTGGTCAGTTCCTCATAAAATTTGTGGTTTTCTGATAACTCATTAAGGACTAAAGTCAATAAATAATGATAGCTATTTGCATTTCAGGCTTCATATCCTTCAGACAATGCATTCTAACACAACATATTTTATTCTGGCAACATTCTATGGTTATAAGACTAATATGTAATATCTGTTCCTGTATTTGGGCCCTTGTCCCACCATTATTTTTGGCTTTGTTCAGATTTCTTGTTCTAAGAGGTTGAGATGTATGTTTATTTCTCTGAAGTCAAGGCCAATGTCAATGGTCTCTGGCGGACTAAATTTGCAGATGATTTCAGATTAGGAGCTGTCATTGAATCCCACACTGACACAAATATTCTTCAGGAAGGGCTGACACAGACAAACAACTGTTGTCAAAGCCATGGACTAATCTAAATGTCAAGAAATGCATAATACTATCCTTTGGGAAGTCATCCACCCCTGGTAACTATTATATTGACAACACACCCCTTAGAGTTGACCTAGTAGTCAGGGACAGAATGACACACATAGACAGTATTCTAGCCTTTGACCATCACATGCCTATAGTAGTAAGGAAATAATTCTATGTTGCACAACTTATAAATTAGGGTATGGCTTCCAGGTCCATGGAAGTAATTGTTCCACTGTATTCAGCATTCATCAGCCCTAGCATTGAGTACAATGTCCCCTTTGGTATATACCAAACCAGGCATATCCAACAATTAGAACGTCCACAGAGGTTCCTCACTAAAAGAATACAGGACTAAGTAAAATGTCCTACACAGGCTGCCTCAAGGGTCTGTCCCTGTATTCTGTCTCCTACAGGCTTTTGAGGGGAGATCTATGCCTGGCATACAGCGCATTGTCAGACTCCCACTCTTATGGACTTCCTGCATATCCACAAAACAAACAACACCAGAATTACCCATTCTAATTACTTAAACCTTGCCTGTGATATAACTAGGAACTACTGGAGAGAAAAGTATGTATCCCAGAGACTACCTTGTCTCTGGAACAGGCTCCCCATCCAAGTGAAGCAGAGTTCCTCCCTAACCCAATTCAGTTGTAACTTGGACAATTGGATGGGGAACAGGTAATTCATCCCTTGTTTGGCACCTACGTAATAGACATAGGCAACAAGTAAATGATTCATCTCCCAGAGCCCTGCTTGTAAACGTTTCATCTCCCAAGCCCCTGCTTATGCTTATCAAGGGTACCAGAACTTGTCAGAGAGTCGGGATGCATGTCTAGGCTTAAAAAGGCCCTTGTGGTCATTAGCCTAGTAAACACCTATGTATCTATGAACTTAATGTACTGCCTTAATCCTTCCGCCTGTTGTTTAAACGGGCACCCAAATTACAACAGAGCACCCCATGCTTTTCCCTGATGTGCACGTGCTCCTGCATGCAAGCTTCATGATATCTACTGATACCACACTGAAATCATCAGTCCAGTACTCTATGGCCAGTTCTAGCATACAGGCTTCCATTTGCAGGGGATCAGACAACTAACCTGGACCACTATCTTTCTCCCTCCATGAATGAGCAGATGAATGGCTTCTCATTTGAAATCTTTCTTCCCCAGCTTTTCCAGCACCAGAGCCAAAATTCAAACTCAGGTCATATTAGAATCATAGAAAATACATGGTAACCAATGCTTGTGATCACTTACACCATGCCAATACCCACCCTTAGACTATAACTCATTTTTTAAGGATGGTTAAGCTAGTCAAGTCAGGTGTGAATTTATGAATACCCATCCAATCATCAAGTTCCTGTCTGTAGGAAGATAATGTATTATGCTGCTTGATATACTGTGAGAGCCTTTTCCAGAGGAGAGAAGGTACTGCATAATGAATCTATCCTGCCACCATGTTTTATTTATTTGCTGCTAAATTTTTAGACCCTAATTATGGTGTTTGTGAGACTATTTGATTTGTAGAAATACATGATATCTAGGACTACTGTGCCCCCAATGGCATGGAAGATAAGGCTTAGAGTTCCCCTCAAAAGTCTACAAATTACTTATTGCAAGACAGTACTTCCAGTCTTTTCTGGTAGTTTAGGGTTTTTCAGACAGCGATAATCATAGTTAAGAACCTTTGGGTTCTTTCCATTTGTTTGACATGATTAGTGAATTACATCCCAAAGGGGGTATAGTTTCAATAACTGGCCTAATCAATACCAGGCAAATGGGACAACAACCTCCTGAGATCTGGATGATATAAGCTGAGCTAAGTAAGACTTTCTGATTTTTGTCATTACATGATGATCAAAGGGGAAGGAGCTATCGACCCATGTTCCAAAATCTTTAGCAACTTTCTCATTTTGGACTGGTATGCTGTCATTGTTGTATGCTGGGGGAAGGGATTGTTAAACCAATGTAGCAATATTGTACTTTTTTAGCATTTAGTTTGAGCCCATTTTTAGTATGCATACAGTTGACATAATGGTTAAAGTCTTCACCTCCCATCTGCAAAGTATAACATTTGTAACTGATCTCTGGCCAATGTCTGTGTGGAGTTTGTATTTTCTTTCTGTGTTTCTGTGGGGTTCCACTAACCTTCCAAAAACATGCTTGGTGTTTTCACCTCAGATTCCCTTAAGAATGGAATTGTGGGTAACAGCACAGATTCTAGATGGTGCCTGTCAGGCAAAGTATTATACTGATCAGCCACTTTGGACATTAACCTGTGGTGCACAGTATACTTTAGATAGGAGAACATGGATCACAGACAACATGCAATCACAGACCACATGCCATGGCAAGCTAGCCTCCTGACAATGTAAAAACTGGCTCTAGGCTGTGTTGACTAACGTCACCAAAAATAGCATCGGAATTTCCCATTGCAGATAATAAGTGGGTTGAGGACCAAGTCTACTCTGACCTACTGCTCTGAGCCAAACTAATAGTGAGAGGGGTCTATGTGCCCCTACTGGCCAGTGTGTGCCCCTCTGGGTCAATAAGTTACTGGCTATCTGGTGTCCACATGCTCAGTTGGGCTATCTGCATGAAAGCTGGACCAATAAAGCTGTCAAGCCTGAACTAAGAATTGCTACACTTAAGCTAGAGCACTGAATGACATGAAGATAAAGAGAAGACTGGCCATCCTCTGTATCCAGGATCCAAGACTGAAGGACAGTGCAGTAAGCTTGGAATTCAGAGTCTACTATACAGGGGGAGGATGCACTAGAAATTGTGGGGGGATTGTGGTGATGCAGATGCTTCAGAAGTGAATGAGGGATGTCATTAGAATTATTAACAAACTCATAGCAATCACACTCCATTATAAGTATAAGACACTGTTCATAATCTCAGCCAATGACCCACAGGGTTGTGACAGCAGGGAAAAGACAGCAATCAGGCAACAGTTGTAGGAACTACTAGATAAAGCATGACAATATGAGTTGGTGTTAATTCATTCCCTCCAGTAGAGCTCTTTTGAGTGTGTACCTTTAACTCCTAGTGGGCATGGCTTCAGCATTTAAAAATTGAAGTTATCACCTTACATTTTTAACAAATACCCATTGACAGAGGTCATATATCAATACAATTGCATTTGCTATCATGTATGCTTCAAGATAAAATTTTCCGATACCTTGTATGTAACATGGTTTTGGAATTATTAATGCAAATATGAACAGGCAATATTTGATGCCTAGAGGAGCAGTAGGGTGTAACTGCAGAAATACCTGGAGACGTCACTCGGCTGTAATGAGTTAATAAAAGAGATGTGAATCTCGTACTGAGACAGAGAGAACAGAATATGAGGACTGCTTTGTCCACATGGGTGGAGCAACAGGAATAAAGAAGAAGAAAACATTCTAGACTTCTGTATGGCAAATGGCAGCAAACACATGGTTCAGCAGGAGAGACAGTCACAAGATCACATACAAGAGGAGCCAACAAGCAACTCAGGGAGACTTCCTCCTAGTAAGGCAAGGGCACTAGAATACAACCCGCAATTCAAAATCATCCCCAGTGAAACAATTGGCTTGTAGCATAAATTACTGGTTCCACAATCAGCTGTATGCAGTGGTCAGAGAAGGCTCTAAGATAAACAGAGACTAAGCTGAAGACCTGGAGGTTGACAAGGGTGAAAGCACAGGAGTTCAAGGAAATACTCAGGGCTCTAGCACCTCAGAAGGAACAGGAAATCAGAGGAATTGAAGAAGAATGGCATCACCTCAAAATGATATGTGTGAGGACTCTAGAACAGATATGCAGTTAAGACAGGTATAGAAATAAGGTACATAACAAAAGCTGGTGGTGGACTGCAGAAGTCCAGGAAGTCATCAAAAGAAAAAATGAGTGCAGGGAAAAGTGAGAGATAGAAAAGAAGGACCAGGCTATGAAAGAATAGTGGTTGGCTAACAAAGAGACTAAGAGGGCAGTCTTTATAGCAAAGAACAAGGCATCAGAGACACTGTACTAGCTTCTGGAAAGAGACTTAGCAGATGGCACAAAGAAGCTACAGCAAATTGCAAGGCAAAGACATAAAGTCATTAAACAACCTTCATAAGAGATTTCAGAAACAGCCTGCTCACCAGTCCAAGGACATCAAAGACAGATGAAAGGTGTACTTCCAAAAGCTTCTGAATGGAAAAATTTCCACAGAAGCTCTATTTCCCCAGAAAGCCTACAGTGAAAGAAGAAATGGAGCTTACCCTAGAAGAAATAATAACAGCAGTAATGAAAATGAGGTCAGAGAATGCAGCAAGCTCAGATGGGGTCACAGCAGATATGGAAAAAGATGTTGGGTGAAACAGGGGAGAAATGGCTCCATGTACTTATAGCAGCATGGAGAGAAAAGCTTATCCAAGTTGACTGGAGAATAAACATTCTAGTGTCAATGTATTATTATTTTATTTATTTTATTTATTTTACATTTGTTAACCGGGATGGTCCGACTGGATACATGTCCTTTTCAGCGGAGGCCGGGAGAAAAGCTCCAACAGAGTTACATTGATAATTAGGTACAGTAAATGAGCTGAAAGAACTTAACAAAAACATAGGCTATTTACATACAAGTACAAGACTGCCATTACTATTTCTGAGATTACTACAAATGTAACATTAATAACATATTAGCAAGGACGGTAGGCAGTATAATGACATAGAGTTAGACAGGATACATATTTCTTTATCACAGTATACAAAGTACTTATCATCTTAGCTAGTTGTTTATGTTTTAGTTAATGGCACAGAGCTAGTCTGGGTTTGAGCAAGGACATAGCCAGTGTGACTTGAAGTGGAGTTTTAGACTATTTTTGAATTGACTTAGAGAAGTTGCAAGCGTGATGTTATTTGGGAGAGAGTTCCATATTTTACCAGTGGTGTTGGCAAATAGCGTCACCACCTAGGTTGAGAGATTTAGTTGTTTGGACAAGGAGTCTGTTTGCTGAGCGAAGGCAGCTTAGATTGGAGTAGGGAATCATTAAGTTTTTTAGTGCTGGGGTATTCTCAGGTTGTTTAAGGATTTTGAAGGCCTCTATGAGTTGGGACTGGTGAAGAAGGTGTGGGAATTCTATCCATCCAAGCTTTTTCAGGTTAGTACAGTGGTGTGTTCTGTAGGGTAGGCCTGTAACGAACCTGGCAATGTGATTATAGCAGGATGAGAGCTTGGCCAGATCAGATTTGTTAAAGTGAGTGAGGACAGGAGAGGCATATAGTAGGGTAGAGAGAAGGTGTGATCAGGCTGTGGCTGCCCTGGCATTCGGGGTAAGGAAGGCTTTAATTCTATATAGGGTCCCAAGTTTCTTGTTGACTGACTTAATGGCTTGGTTGATATGTATATCAAATCTGAGTTTATTGTCAATGTTTACTCCTAATAGCTTTGTATAGGTGTCTGGGGAGATGATGGTCCCATTATTGGATTTTATAGTGAAGTTTACAGTCGGAGATCTATTGGTTGGGTAGAAGAGAAGTAACTTGGTTTTGTTTGGATTTAAGATCAGGAGATGGTTGGCAAGCCAGTTTTTAACTTTGGTGAAGCTATGTTGGGTGGTAGTTAGTAGATTTGCAAGAGAGGCATTGGAACATATTATAGTCGAGTCATCTGCATATTGAATGCAGGTGGCTTCAGGGATGACTATTGGATGTCGTTTATGAAGACTGAAAAGAGGAGAGGTCCTAATATGGAACCTTGAGGAACTTCTATGGTATTTGGTAGTAGGCAGGAGAGCTTGTTTTGCCACATTACTGCTTGTTGTCTCCCAGTGAGGTAAGCTTGAAACCAGTCAAGGGCTGGAGTATCTAGATACAGGGTTTTTAAAGTATATAGACGTAACTGATGGTTTACCATATCGAAGGCTTTCGATAGGTCCAGGAAGAGAGCGGAGGATATTTTTTTATTATTCCGGTTAAGATTAATGTTTTCAGTAAAAGAGAGGAGGGCAGTGGTTGTACTATGATGGGGTCTGAATCCATGTTGAGAGTCTGTGAGTAGTTTATTTTGGGTTAGATAGAGCATTAGTTGGTTGTGCATGCACTTTTCCATAATTTTGGCAAGTGGTGATAGTATGGCTATAGGTCTATAGTTGGATAGTTCTGTGGATGAACCTCCTTTGTGGAGTGGAATAACATAGGATATTTTCCAAATTGAGGGATTGAGGCCTCGGTTATGGTTCTGTTAATTAGGATTGAGATAGGGTAGGCTACGACATCTGCAGCAATTTGCAGGTATTCAGCTGGCAGAAGATCGGCTGAAAGGGTGGTTGGCTTCAGTTTTTTCAAAGGGATCTGATAAAGGATGTGGACACTGGCTGGAAGTTAAAAGAGAGTGGTGAGTCAGGTATAGTGTTTATAGAAGTGTGGGGAGGAGAACGTTGGTTAGCTAATGACTGGATGGTTTCTGTGAAGAAAGTATTGAATGAATTGGCTATATCTTCTTGGCTCTTGTCAGATAATGTTCCTGGGGTCAGAGTAGTGGATTTGCCTGGTTGGAGAAGTTTATTTATGCCTGCCCAGTACTTTTGAGGGTTATTCTGATGTTTATGTTGCAGATTGTAGAAGTAATTTTTCTTATCTAGTATGATGGCTTTTTTAGTCTCATTTCTAAGTTGTTGGAATTTGATACGATCTAGGGGTAGTTTGGTAGTGCGCCATTTATCCCACGCTTTGTCTCTTGTTGTTATTTTGGTTTTGGTGTCTGTTGTTAACCAGGGTGCTAGTTGAGTTTTAATTCTTATTGAGCGTTTAGGGGCATGCGAGTCAAGTATAGTAAGGAATGAATTGTTAAATGATGACACTGCCTCATCAAGGGGAAGGAACTTTAGTTTTGTCCAGTTACATGATTTGAGTTCAAGTTGAAATTTAGTTGGGTCAAAGTTTTCTTGGATCTGATAGACCTATAAATAGGTAAGCTTGTACAATTAATTTTGTCTTTCATGATGTATGTGAGCAGGTGATCACTAAGATCATTAGGGAGAGTTCCAGACATATAGTTCTGGGGATGTCTGTTGGTGAGTATCCAGTCTAGTATACTCTCTTTTTGGTTATTGTTACCTGTACGTGTGGTAGATGATATTATCTGAGAGAATCCATGTAGGTTAACAGGGATGGGGTTGGACTGTGCTGTGCATTGGTTCCAGTCAATATTAACATCGCCCAGGACAATGGTTTCTTGAGGGTAGTTGTTGGCTATCCAATGTAGAATGACCTCTAGTGTTTCTACATTGTTCCCAGGGGGAATATAGGTGACAATTAGGTTAATGCCCTTATGATTATTTAGTAGAATTTTTAGAGCTAGTATTTCAGTGTTAGAGACCTGGGGTGGTTGTATAGGGTTAGTTATGATGTAAAGTGTGCTATTATATAAGACGGCTATTCCACCTCCTCTTTTCTTTACTCTATCTGCCCTACGTATATTGTAACCAGGAGGCAGGATCTCATTGTCTTTGGTTGATGGCCGGAGCCATGTTTCAGATAGACACATTATGTTGGGGAGGTATGTGGCTAGTACAGCATGCAGGCTATGTATCTTATTGTTTAGGCTTCTAATGTTTAAGTGGCATATTAGGAGGGAGTTGACCAGTCGGTGGGAGAGTGGTGAGCTGGTAGGATTTTGAGTTAAGGTTGGGCCTGGATTAGGATGGATGTCCCCATCTTTGGTTATGTTTTTTCTTAGATACGCTAGTAGTCTAATAACTTTGAATAGTAGTTTTAGTTCATATTTGGATTTTGGTGTTGATTGGAGTGATTTTTTTAGAAGCAAGTGGTTGGAATTTATAATTTTTGGGGTAGTGTAGTAGTGGGCAAGTTCATGATCAGTGGAGGTAGGGGGATCTTGGTTTGGCATTTTGGATAAGAGAAACCTACGAATGTGAGATTTTCATAGCTAGTAAGAAAGTATGGCAGAATTAAGAGTGGTAAGATAAGAGGAAGGAGTTTATAATTATTTATAGACATGTTATATGTCATCAATGGGTGGGATCAATGTGCTTCAGAGGATGGGGGCAAATGGGACAACAACCTCCTGAGATCTGGATGATATAAGCTGAGCTAAGTAAGACTTTCTGATTTTGTCATTACATGATGATCAAAGGAAGGAGCTATCGACCCATGTTCCAAAATCTTTAGCAACTTTCTCATTTTGGACTGGTATGCTGTCATTGTTGTATGCTGGGGGAAGGGATTGTTAAACCAATGTAGCAATATTGTACTTTTTTAGCATTTAGTTTGAGCCCATTTTTAGTATGCATACAGTTGACATAATGGTTAAAGTCTTCACCTCCCATCTGCAAAGTATAACATTTGTAACTGATCTCTGGCCAATGTCTGTGTGGAGTTTGTATTTTCTTTCTGTGTTTCTGTGGGGTTCCACTAACCTTCCAAAAACATGCTTGGTGTTTTCACCTCAGATTCCCTTAAGAATGGAATTGTGGGTAACAGCACAGATTCTAGATGGTGCCTGTCAGGCAAAGTATTATACTGATCAGCCACTTTGGACATTAACCTGTGGTGCACAGTATACTTTAGATAGGAGAACATGGATCACAGACAACATGCAATCACAGACCACATGCCATGGCAAGCTAGCCTCCTGACAATGTAAAACTGGCTCTAGGCTGTGTTGACTAACGTCACCAAAAATAGCATCGAATTTCCCATTGCAGATAATAAGTGGGTTGAGGACCAAGTCTACTCTGACCTACTGCTCTGAGCCAAACTAATAGTGAGAGGGGTCTATGTGCCCCTACTGGCCAGTGTGTGCCCCTCTGGGTCAATAAGTTACTGGCTATCTGGTGTCCACATGCTCAGTTGGGCTATCTGCATGAAAGCTGGACCAATAAAGCTGTCAAGCCTGAACTAAGAATTGCTACACTTAAGCTAGAGCACTGAATGACATGAAGATAAAGAGAAGACTGGCCATCCTCTGTATCCAGGATCCAAGACTGAAGGACAGTGCAGTAAGCTTGGAATTCAGAGTCTACTATACAGGGGGAGGATGCACTAGAAATTGTGGGGGGATTGTGGTGATGCAGATGCTTCAGAAGTGAATGAGGGATGTCATTAGAATTATTAACAAACTCATAGCAATCACACTCCATTATAAGTATAAGACACTGTTCATAATCTCAGCCAATGACCCACAGGGTTGTGACAGCAGGGAAAAGACAGCAATCAGGCAACAGTTGTAGGAACTACTAGATAAAGCATGACAATATGAGTTGGTGTTAATTCATTCCCTCCAGTAGAGCTCTTTTGAGTGTGTACCTTTAACTCCTAGTGGGCATGGCTTCAGCATTTAAAAATTGAAGTTATCACCTTACATTTTTAACAAATACCCATTGACAGAGGTCATATATCAATACAATTGCATTTGCTATCATGTATGCTTCAAGATAAAATTTTCCGATACCTTGTATGTAACATGGTTTTGGAATTATTAATGCAAATATGAACAGGCAATATTTGATGCCTAGAGGAGCAGTAGGGTGTAACTGCAGAAATACCTGGAGACGTCACTCGGCTGTAATGAGTTAATAAAAGAGATGTGAATCTCGTACTGAGACAGAGAGAACAGAATATGAGGACTGCTTTGTCCACATGGGTGGAGCAACAGGAATAAAGAAGAAGAAAACATTCTAGACTTCTGTATGGCAAATGGCAGCAAACACATGGTTCAGCAGGAGAGACAGTCACAAGATCACATACAAGAGGAGCCAACAAGCAACTCAGGGAGACTTCCTCCTAGTAAGGCAAGGGCACTAGAATACAACCCGCAATTCAAAATCATCCCCAGTGAAACAATTGGCTTGTAGCATAAATTACTGGTTCCACAATCAGCTGTATGCAGTGGTCAGAGAAGGCTCTAAGATAAACAGAGACTAAGCTGAAGACCTGGAGGTTGACAAGGGTGAAAGCACAGGAGTTCAAGGAAATACTCAGGGCTCTAGCACCTCAGAAGGAACAGGAAATCAGAGGAATTGAAGAGGAATGGCATCACCTCAAAATGATATGTGTGAGGACTCTAGAACAGATATGCAGTTAAGACAGGTATAGAAATAAGGTACATAACAAAAGCTGGTGGTGGACTGCAGAAGTCCAGGAAGTCATCAAAAGAAAAAATGAGTGCAGGGAAAAGTGAGAGATAGAAAAGAAGGACCAGGCTATGAAAGAATAGTGGTTGGCTAACAAAGAGACTAAGAGGGCAGTCTTTATAGCAAAGAACAAGGCATCAGAGACACTGTACTAGCTTCTGGAAAGAGACTTAGCAGATGGCACAAAGAAGCTACAGCAAATTGCAAGGCAAAGACATAAAGTCATTAAACAACCTTCATAAGAGATTTCAGAAACAGCCTGCTCACCAGTCCAAGGACATCAAAGACAGATGAAAGGTGTACTTCCAAAAGCTTCTGAATGGAAAAATTTCCACAGAAGCTCCATTTCCCCAGAAAGCCTACAGTGAAAGAAGAAATGGAGCTTACCCTAGAAGAAATAATAACAGCAGTGATGAAAATGAGGTCAGAGAATGCAGCAAGCTTAGATGGGGTCACAGCAGATATGGAAAAAGATGTTGGGTGAAACAGGGGAGAAATGGCTCCATGTACTTATAGCAGCATGGAGAGAAAAGCTTATCCAAGTTGACTGGAGAATAAACATTCTAGTGTCAATGTAAGACAACAAGGGGGATATTCACAACTGTGGGCAGTACAGAGGTATCAAACTCCTGTCACATTGCATGAAAGTCCTGACGAAAGTGACTGATAAAGGTAGACTAGCAGAAAGTAAGATGGGAGATGAGTAGTTTTGATTCAGATCAGGATGTACCATAACTATTCTGATGCTTGCAGTGAGACAGATAGTTAAGATGAAGCTACAGATGAAGAAAGAAGTCAGTTGGGCATTCCAAGACTTGGAGAAAGCATTTGACAAAGTCCCAAGAAAGCAGATTTGGGTAGTCCTGAATTGGAAGTCCCAGAAACATTGGAAGAATTACTGCAGACTATGTACAAAGACCCATGACTCCTGTACGAATGGTGACTCATGCAGGGATTCCCAGTACGAGTGGGTTCACATCGTGGTACAGCTCTGAGCCCACTGCTGTTCATATTAATGTTGGACTACATTAGCAAACAGGTTGGATGGGACAGATCAGTAAAGTTACTGTATGCAAATGTTGTGGCATTATAGGCAGACTCTGAACAAGAACTTCAGCAAAAGTTAGGGGAATAAAATGCAAAGCTGAATGAAACTGATACATATTAGACACTTGTAATGGCACCAGATGGAAATCAGAAGAAAGAGAATTGTGATAGTAAGGAAAATAATAAAACAGGTTAACAGATTCAAGTATCTGGGAGCGCTGTTTGAGGAGAAGGGAAGTCCGAATAAGGAGATCAAAGCAAGAATTGGAGGGGCTGCAGCCAAGTGGCACAAAGTCTCATGGTGTACATAGTGTGACAGAAGAATGCCAAATAAGCTGAAAAGTAAAGTGTATAAAACAGTAGTGTGACCAGCACTGCAATGCGGTGCAAAAACCTGGGCAGTGAAGGCAGAGCAGTTGAGGAAGCTGATGGTGATGAAACTAATGTGCCTGAAATGAGTGGTAGGATGCACACTGTGGGACAGATAAAGAAATAGGGACATGAAAGCAGAGCCAAAGTAGTGCCAATTGTAGTTAAACAGAACTGATTGCAGTGGTTCAAACATATATGTAGGAAAGCAGAAGACAGTCTAGTGAAGACGATTTGGGACAGACATACCAAAAGAAGGAAAGAGGGGAAGACATAGATGGATTGTGTGACAGAAGACTTGCAACAGTCAGACCTGATTGTCAAAGAAGGTAGAGAGTAGCAATGAACTGAGAGTGATGATGACAGTTAATGCAATACTCCAACCCCATGTAGAAAATGAGGAAAAGGAGTTTGATGATGATAATGTTGAGGTATTTACAAATGTAAATTCTTGCTGAAGGTCTTTGATGTTAGACGGGAACTTGACAATAACTCTCAGTTTATAGTTATCTACAGAACTGCTTAGCCAGAGGTCTTGGTTTATGATTTGCTGATCAGAAAAGCAACTGCCAAACAAAAGATGTCCCAGCACTGAGCCTTTGCAAGACACCACTGGTCACTTTCATACTCTCTGATGAGGTGCTTGTTTCCTGCACTGTAGAATTTTGTTCTGACTTTTAGTCAATTTGCTATCCATCTTACCACATGCTTTAAGATTACTAGCTATGCCAGCTTTGGGTGGGGGGCATATCAAATGGCTTGGCCAGGTCAAAGTATGCTCTGTGGACAGCATGGCAGCTGTCATTAACCTGTTACCCTTTTGAAGAAGTTAGATTCATTAGACAGGACCCATTCTTGACAAAGCCAAAACTGATGTGGGTCCAGCCTGATAAGATTTGTAACATCATAATTTATTAGCTCAGTTATAGAATGTTCCATGACTTTGCCAAAAAGACTTGCCAGGCTGATGGGCCTATAATTCCTCAGGTCAGTGTTGGGGCTGGCTTTGTAGAGTGACATTGCTACTGTTGTGTGCCTAACCTCAGGGACAAAGCCAATGGCTAAATGCAGATTAAAAAGCATAAGAAGTGTCTCTGCCAGGGCTTGTTTAGTATTGTTTATTAAGCAGCCAGGTATATTGTCAGGTCTCATTGAGGAAGTATTTTTAGTCTTTCAGAGGACCTTCAGTACATGTTCTTTACTGATGATGGAGACTGAGATATTAATGAATATGTGGGCTTTGGATATTCATCTTTGTTGTAAAATTCTTGCTGAATTTCTTTGCTGGTGCATTGGCAATGTCTACTGGGTCAGAGTAAGTGGTGCCATTATGAATAAATTCAGAGCACTGTTGGGTGTTATTTCTTAGTTGCTTAATGTACAGAAAGAAGGATTTAGAATTTCCCAAGCTTCAGATACTAACCTAAGTTCAGGGGCAGCATTAGTAGACCTGATATTTTTCAAATGTTAGTCAATTTTCTAGAATTATTCTTAATATGTGGGTATTTTGATTGTCTGCATACTTTAAGGAGTTTTTTCTTTAATTGTAGAATTTATTTATACTGGAAGACCACTAGTTTGGTAGGTTGGTTTGTTTTTTAAATTCCCCATTATATTTAGACCTAGATGGAACTGCTAGTTCTATATGTTTATCTAAATGGGCATAGAATTCCTTTATGAAACTACCTGCCATGGCAACGTTTGGGTGACTCTGCCAGAAGTTAATTTTGAAACTTTTTTTATCTTCTAATTATAAGAATTATCTAACGTATATATTATATTAATGCCAATGTTTTAAATATTGTTATTATATAATTTTTCTTTCAAAAAAGCTTCAATAAAATATTTTAAGAAAAAAAGAATTTGATAATATTAGTACATTTGAAATTCTTGAAATCCAAGATATTTGTTTCAGTAGGTTTAGAGATTTGGAAGATGAAGGCCAACTTAACCAGAGGAAGAAAATACCAGGGGAATAATACATGAAGGATATATTCCTGAGGACTAGGTTAAGAAATCATATCCTCTAGTGGGCTTGTTATCAATATGGTCCTTGCAGATTTTGTTTAGTAAATCTAAGAACTTTAGGCATATCCCACACTTGAGGCATAGCTACTCCAGTTTATTTAGAGGTAGTTAAAGTCTCCCAAAATAATAAAGTTCTTCTTTATAGGGAGTTTAGCAACCTTACATTATTTTTGTGGAGCATAGTGGGTGTCCTGTGACATGCTATAAACTGATAGTGAATCCTGTGTGATTTGGAGTTCAACAAGTTCCATTTGTGAATCTCTGGGGATCTGGCTAGAGGTGATTTGGAGTTCAACAACTTCCATTTGTAAATCTCTGGGGATTTGTCTAGAGGTATTGTGGTATGGAGATGCCACCACAGTTGCCATCAAGTGTGAACGCATCATAGGCACAAAACCCAGGTATGCAGGGAATGCTTTCTGAATATTTAAACCAAGTTTTTGTAATTACTCAGTTTTGAATATGTGCTAAGTGCAGGACAGCCTCAAGATTGGATAGTTTGTCACTGATCCTTCTGGTATTAAACAGATTCAGCTTAATGTGATCTTGTTTTAGATCTGATATGTTAGCTACACTGGGATGTCCATTAGCTGGAGTTTTCCTAAAAAAAGGCACTATGGGGTAGCAAGGTCTTTAACCAGTATGTGGAAGCCCTAGAATGAGAGGTACAGGCTATCCTTCACAAAACAAGTAAGATTGTTGAGCATCTTGTCCCATGCTGACACAAACTGGAGCCCCTGGAATGACAGAAACAATTTAGCCAATTGTTGAAGCCAATTAAGTTTTTTTTAATACCTAGGCATCATTTTGGGTTCATACAAAAAGAAAAAAAAAAAAAACTTGCTTTTTTCCTACTTTCTGAAAGCTAGAAAGTTCAGTTACAGATTTGCTGTTCTGAACTGTTTGGAAGTTTCTAGAAGGCCAGTGCTTGCTTGGGCTAAAGGGAAGTCTCTGTGTTCACCAGTGGGAGTGGTTAACACTGAACAGCCTGCCTGTCCCTGGAGGAATGGCTACTGCCTAGAAGCTGTAGTTTTACTGGCCATTTTGGGTCAATTCTAAACTCCTTGATCTCTCTCTCTTAAAACCCTACAACTCTCTTTTTGCATGGTTTTGCGCACTGAGCAGCATCAGGCAGCGCCACCTAAACAGGTCCAAATTATTCCAGGCTCCACACAAAGTCTGCTCTTCAGTTTTTCCCATAGAACTGTTCAAACTCTCAAAGTAATCACTCTATTCTCTTTCTAAAGCCCTGCACTTGCTCAGCTCTTATAAGGAAACACTAACTAACTAAAGCACTACACCCTCCTTAACTTCTCATAAGTATTAGGCTCCTGATTGGTCCTTCCTGATCAAGTGAAAAATCAGTTCCCTTCCCTAATCTGATCAGTAAAAAAACAGTTCCCTATACTAATCTGGTATGACCAAGGGTCAGTTTCAAGGTTACTCTCCAGTCCAGCTGGTGAATCTGGGAATTTTGAGGCAATGCTACAATTGCCGTATGTACACAGACAACCCTCTCTTCCTTCCAACAAACTCTAATACATGTGAGAGATGCAGTTACACAGCCAAACTGGAGGCAGAGCTCTCTCAACCCAAGACTGGCACAGTCAGTCATGAGGAAAAGGTAACCACCCGCACCACAAATCCAGTCTCACACAGACCTATTGCATCTGCATACCCAACACATAAACACACAAAAACATACTCGGAGGCTCTAAATAAAAATCTGCCTAAACAGCAAAGACCTCCTAAGCAGATATCCAAGCAACAGCCACCCCTCAACAATACCCACAAATCACATATCTCACAAAATCAGTGTGCCTCACAGTCACAGCCCTTAAGGCCAAACAACACACCAAATACACTTGTTATAGGGGACTCTATTGTCTGGCACACTGACGTCCCGCTCACCAGACTGAACAAGGAGAAGGTCACTGTAAGCTGCCTGTTGGGTGCCAGGATCCGCCACGTAATGCAAGCACTCAGGTCACTCCAAAGCAAGTACAAGTATGACTCCGTCATTGTCCATGCTGGTGTGAATGACCTGAGACGTACCTCCCTGGACTACATGAAAAGATACATAGAGGAGCTCTCTGACCATGTGGCCCAGGCTGGTATGACCCTGACCTTGAGTAGCATCTTGCCCTCACCAAGGATGATGCCACAGTATAAAGACAAAATGATCAGTTTCAACAATTGGCTAAAATATCGGTGTCATTCAAAGGGGATCCAGTGTCTGTCAGCCTGGGATGACATGCTCGACAAGCCACGTTGCTTCGCTAGGGACGGCTGGCACCTGTCACCCTTAGGCTTTCGTATACTGGCCAAGGCTCTTGCCACCCCCATAGTGCCTTTTTTAGGTAAGGCTCAAAGGACAAACCCACCTCCATAGACAACTCAAGGATAAAAAAACTAAAGGTAATGCTACTCAATGCCAGAAGTCTAAACTTCAAGATGCACGCACTCGAGGCTCTCCTCAGTATGGAGAAAATAGATGTCTGTGCAGTAACAGAAACCTGGTTCAAGGCTCCTGAGAGCACCTCAGCACTACCAGTTTATAACTCATACCATGCGTTTCGGCCCCAAAACTCGGACCGAAGCACAAAAGGAGGAGGAGTATCTATATTCATCAAAGATACCTACACCTCCAGGTTAGTGGTTCTGCACGAAGCATCAGAAACCATCCATGTGCAACTAACAGCGGGCAAAACTGCCTTTCAGTTTGTAGTCTGCTACAGAATACCCTCCCTATTACAGGAACCCCACTTGGCATTCCTAAGAACACTGGAGAATATGAAGGTTTCCCCAAACACTATGTTATTGGGTGACTTCAACTACCCAAACATTGACTTGGAAAACTACTCAAGCCCAAACACCCTCGCCCAATGGTTCCTTGAATTTATAAACTCTAACGCGATGGAACAACTGGTCACCAGTCCCACAAGAGGGAACAACATATTGGACCTGGTCATCACCAACATGGGGACTCTATGTTCCACACCAGAGGTAAACCCCTCATTGGTAAGATCAGGCCATAAACAAATTTCCCTGGACAGCCATATCCCGTCTCCACCCCCAGCCAAGGAAATCACTGTAAAGAATTTCTCAAAAGCCAACATTGCACTTCTCAAGACTGAGGTGGAATCCTTCAAAGCCCCCGGGCCAGAGGATAATACAGCCCAATCCACAGAATCCTTTACAAATGCATTCTATGAGCACCTGCAGGAATGCACGGATCGTGCTATCCCAAATAAAACCAAGACTCACTCCTCCAAAAACAGGAGACTGGTCTGGTGGACCCCGGCCATAAATAAGCTATACAACAGAAGGAGGAAGCTACTACATGACAGAGCAAAATCCCAAAAAGGGAAGGCATCTCTGATCAGTATTAGCAAGAAACTTCGATCCCTCACAAAATCATCAAAGGCCAGTTTTGAAAGAACAATTGCCCTAGACACTAAAGATAATCACAAGGCCTTCTTTAGTTATGTCAGGAATATGGGTGGAAACTCCCAGATATGCTCTGAATTGTTGCATAACAATACAAAATATACCGAACCTACAGACATAGCCAACATCCCGGCAGACAGATTCAGCGCAAACTTCTCCCCCCCTTCCCCCCAAAGGAGCAAATGCTTATCCCAACTGAATGTAACCTCCCTGACATCACAGATGCACAGGTGAAAGCTGCCCTCTCCAAAGCAAAAAACACAGCATCTATGGGACTGGACGGTGTCCCAGGCTGTGTCTTACACTAGCTCCAAGAAGAACTGAACCCTCACATTAAGTCACTGTTCAAACTTAGCCTTACTACAGGATATGTACCCAAAGAATGGCGTACAGCTACAGTGGTCCCACTCCACAAAGGTGGTGCCACAACGGACCCCAGGAACTATTGCCCCATAAGCCTGACTAGTCTGGTCTGTAAAGCTATGGAGCGTATTATCATGGAACTCATAAACAAAGACATTGGGAGCCTTCAGGCACTGAACCCTACCCAATTTGGCTTTGTTAAGTGCAGATCTTGCCTCTTAAACCTAGTTGATGTCTTTGAAACAGTTACCAAAGCCATAGATGAGGACAAGGTAGTCCACACAGCCTACCTGGACCTCGCAAAAGCCTTCAACACAAGTCCCCACTTGGGCATCATAAATAAGCTTACCAGCTTAAATATCAACCCCTATATCACAAGATGGGTTGCAAACTGGCTCAGAGACAGAACCCACATGGTCAGAATCGCAGGTGCCATGTCCGAATCCAAACCAGTTACAAGTGGCATCCCACAGGGCTCTGTTCTGGGACCTCTCTTGTTCGGTAGATACTTCTCTGAGGTTCAGGCTAACACGGGGGGATTATGGCTGACAACGTTCGCAGATGACTGCAAACTGGGGGCCATAATCGAATCTCCAGCTGACACAAGCATCCTCCAAAAGGGTCTCACAGAGATGGATGCTTGGTGCCAGAGCCACGGCCTCAAGCTAAATGCTAAAAAGTGCATAGTCATCCCCTTTGGGAAAAACAAGGTGCCCACAAATTACCACATAGGTGGTAATCCATTAAGTACGGAAGAAGTAATTAGAGATTTAGGGACCAACGTAGATAGTAATCTCTCCTTTGATAATTACGTTGCCAAAGTGGTTAGAAAGACCTTCTATATAGCCCACCTTATCACGAAAGGGTTCACATCTAGATCAAGAGAGGTCATTGTGCCCCTCTACTCATCACTCATCAGGCCCATAATTGAATACAATGCCCCTTTTGGGATGTACTTTACCCAACACCTGCAGCAACTGGAGAGACCCCAAAAGTACATCACCAAGAGGATCATGGGCTTCAAACAGATGTCCTATGCAGCTCGACTAAAGAAACTCCAGCTCTACTCAGTTGCTTACTGCCTACTCAGAGGCGATCTATGCCTGACGTACAAAGCCATGTCAAACCCAGAATTAATGGACATGCTCCACCTCAAAAAATCCAAGTCCCTTAGAGCTACACATTCCAGGGACTTAAACCTCAGCACAAAAATAAATAGGACATGCTGGAGGGACAGATTCATTTCCCAGAGGCTCCCCTCACTCTGGAATAGAATCCCAGTTCATGTTAGACATAGCCCCTCGCTGACCCTCTTCAAGCAAAATCTGGACGCGTGGATGGGAAATCGCAAATTCACCCCGGGATCTCTTCTGTGTCCCTGCTAAATAGAGGCACAGTAAACTAATCTTAAAAGGGTACCTTCTGTGATCTACTTTACAGAGGCACAGTAGGCTAATCTAATAGGGAGGCGGAAGCCAAATACACTCTGGCTAGGCTTATACATGCCCTAGGGCAGATAGCCTAGTATCTACCTATGAACCTATGAACCTATAGCTTGGGTCTTATCCCTGTATGCTTCACAGCCAAGTCTTATCCAATGCCATTCCTGTTTAAAAGAATGGACAACATGAGATGGTTCAGTATTACTACTTTGTTGGTCTGACATCCATACCGGGCAATATTTTGAATGATTTCTACCAGAAGTTATAATGCAAATTCATTTATATTATTAGATGTATATGAATGTGGCTTTCTCCCTCCTGCATCTACATTGACAACTGTTGTGAGCTAGCATGGCATCTGATTAATTGGCTTCCTGTTGCTGCAATACATTTAGAACTAGTCAAAGTGTTTGGTACACTTCTGCATGATGCAATTCTGTCCAGCCTTACTATCTCTAAAATTAACTCATTTATAATAAAATGGATACAAAAATGGTTAACTGATAGAAAGCAAAGGATACAGATTTTGGGAAAACTCCCTAAGTGATCTAGTATATGAACTGGTGTCTCAAGGTTCTAAATTAGGTCCAGTTTTATTTGATATTGTTCTGGCATCTATTCCATTATCAGGCATGTGTTGATTGTTTAAATATTTTGCCAGCTGTAAAATCTGGCTTCCACTATCAATGATGGAAGTTTTTTTATTGCATTAGTAATTATTTTAATAAAATTAATTACTGGCTTAGGGCTTAATGTCAATGTCAATAAGGGCAAGATTATCTACCTTTGCAGTCAAGATTGCTAGAACAATTTTACTTGCTGGCCAGTCCATGCTTTCATCTATGAAAGATTTAGGTGTGATGCCCCTGCACTGGTCCAATAATCATGTATCCTCAATACCCACCAATGGCAACATTGAGGGACATACACAATGGGAGGATGACAAGTACACACACAGTAAAGTACAGTTTCCCTTAAGAGCACACAAAGATCACAGTCAGCCTGGGGCTGGTTTCTCTCTCTCTCCAGATCCCCAATAAGACTACCCACTGGAACAGCTGTAGGGTTGATATCTCAACTGAGTGGTCAAGCCAAAATCTCCAGCTCCATCTCTGTCCAATCAGCACACTATGTCCCTGCCCAAGAAGCTAACATACACTTTGAGATTTGATTTGTACACACACACACACACACACACACACACACACACACACACACACACACACACACACACACACACACACACATGTGAAAGGCTGGCACAGGTTTACTAGCTATGCCCCTTCTGCCCAGACTATAAGGTCATTATCACTGCCACCAACCACTCTTATCATCTACTATAAGGCCCTTACCAAAGGGTGTCCAATCCTACTGTGTAATGTTACTAATAATCCAAATAGTAGTCTGACCAAGAGCAAGGCTATTTAAATGGACTGTACAGTGTCACCAAATACATATGCAAGTACTCTTAGAGCTTAACTATGTCTCACAAATATCAGCCACAAAGATGGGTTTAAATATATTTAATAATAGATAAAAGAACAAGACAATACTCAGTCAATCAACATACTAACTTCAGAGTTCAAAATCACAGGAAATATTTTAAAACAACATTGCAGGACAGTCTCAAATAAATGCAAAAAACATCTAAACTAATCTTTACTATATTCCTATCTATACTTAAATGAAATACTATGCCCTAAATCTTACTTACACAGCAAGTGCAGATAGTGATGATGATGAGAGGACGTTTCCAGGTCAAAGACAAAATACAAAATGCACAGTCTCTCTCTGAGAGAGTTCACAAATTAATATACAACATTACTGCTACACATTAACACTACTGGGCCAGCTTGGATGACATCAGTCTTTGTCACCTGACTTCATTTCCCAAGCTAAACAGAAACTTAACATCTCTATGTGTAGAAATACATATTTCTCAGAACTATGCAGCTGCTAGGAAGTCATAAAGCAATAAAACACTTTTTACATTTTAAACCTAGTAATTACTTCTCTCCAAGACAATACAAAAAAACTTCTATCTCTAGATATTGTGTCTGCTACTGAACTGAAACTGAGAGATAAAATATTTTCTTTATGGCCCAGCTATAAAGTAACTTAACCGCAACTATTCTTAAGTTTTGCAAGTTAATCTTATATGTTCCAGCAGAGTATGCTGTGGTTACAGTCTTGAAGCTCGGTATATAACATACAGTTTTGTATAAATCATATCAATATTCACAAATTACATAAAATTATTTACAAAATTCCAGATAGATGGGCTGGCAGCGTGATAACTCCCCCCGCAAAAAAAAAACTCAAGTTAGTTTTTCAAGTGACCCTTGAGAAACGTTGCTTGAGAAAGTTGAGTCTATCTGGGTATACCTTACCCCATTCCCCATCTTGAGAGCCTATCTGCATTGGCATTGCTAATCCCACTGCAGTCCTGCACTGTCATATCATATGTTTGAAACCCTAGGCTCCACCTTAGTAACTTGGCATTTTGTTGGTTGGCTGATGTAAACATGTTAAGGGATTGTGGTCTGTAACTGCAGTGAATTTGCTTCCATACATATAAGGCTAAAGTTTCTGCAGTGCCCACATTAGGGATAGGCATTTCTTTTCTACAGCTGCATACCATTCCTCCCTGGGTTGGAGTCTATGACTAAGATATAACACTGTGTGCTCTTCTCTCTCTGAGGAAACCTGACTGCAGCCCCCACCTCATGGTTTGAAGCATCCACCCGCACAACAAATTATTTGCAGTAATCTGGACTGGCTAACACAGGGGGTCCTCCCAAAGCTCCTTTAAGCTTCTTGAATGCCTGATTACATGCTGGGGTCAACACTACCTTATCTGGCCTGTTTTTCTTTGTCAGGTCTGTGAGGGGAGCAGCTATGGTGCTATAATTGGGGACAAACTTTATTTAGTACTCTGCTGTCCCTAAGAATGCCCTCACTTGCTTTTTGGTAACAGGGGCAGGCCATGCCGGAATGGCTTCCACTTTGGCAGGTTCTGGACTGATCTTACCACTACCCACTCTATGTCCCAGATAAGAGACCTCTGCCATATCCACCTGACATTTGCTGGCTTTAATGGTCAACCCTGCCTTCTGTAGTCTGCCCAGCATCTCCCTGACACTCTGAAGGGGTTCTTGCCAGGAATGGCTGTAGATGGCAATATCATCTAGGTAAGCAAGGACAAAATCTCCTGCTCCTGCTAGGGTATGATCTACCAGCCTCTGGAAAGTTGCTGGGGCATTTTTCATCCCAAAGGGCATCTTCATGAACATACAAGGCAAAAGAAGTCACAAAGTCTGACCTCTCTCTACACTGGAAGTTAAGGGCACCTGCCAGTAACCCTTGGTAAGATCAGTGGTTGTAAGAGACTTAGCCCTGCCTAGCTGCTCTAGGGCTTCATCTGTCCTAGATATGGGGTAAGCATCTGACTCTGTGTGACTAGTTAATTTCCTGTAATCCACACAGAACCTAGTGCTGCTATCCTTGTTTGATATTAGCACTAATGGGGAAGCCCAGGGACTGCTGTACTCCTGGATTACCCCTAGTTCCAACATTTCCTGTATCTCCTCTCTCAGAGTCTGTTTAACTCTCTCAGGCACCCTATAAGGGGCCTGCTTAATAGGCCTTTGGGGTCCTTTATCCACATGGTGTTGCATCAGGTGGGTGCACCCTGGTTTCCCAGTAAACATGCCTCCAAAATCCTGTACCACTGCTCAGATTTCTTGAACCTGGGGATGGGATAGCTGTTGGGACATTGGTACCCCTTCCACTGAGATGTCAGTCTGAGCCTCACTGAAGAGATCAGTCACCAGATCCCCCTCAGACCCCCCCTGCCATCCACTGCAAATATTCAGCACAAGGGCCTCCCTATCATGGTAAGGTTCCATCATGTTAATATGGTACAATTTGTGCCACTGCCTCCTGCCTAGCAGTTCTACCATGTGGTTAACATCACTGACCTTCCTTACTACCTTGTAGGGTCCCTCCCAGGCTGCCCGCAGCTTGTTGTGTCTGGCAGGAATGAGAATCATTACCTGCTGCCCTACAGCATACTCTCTAGCTCGAGCATTTCTGTCATACCAGACCTTTTTCTGCTGTTGGGCTTCAGCCAGGTTCTCCTCTGCCAAGCCCATGAGTTCCATGAGCCTTGTCCTGAGGTTTAGGACATATGCCACAACAGACTCCTTGTGAGATTCACATTCACTCTCCCACTCATCTCAAATCAAATCTAGAGGTCCCCTCACCCTATGCCCACACAGCAACTCAAAGGGTGAAAAACTTGTGGATTCCTGGGAGCCACTCTGTAAGCAAAACAAAGATGTGGCATATATTTGTCCCACTACATCTTGAAATGGTCTACAAATGCCCATAGAATTGTCTTTAGTGTAAAGTGTAACATCTCAACAAGACCATTAGTCTGGGGATGGTAGGGAGTGGTCTTTTGGTGCTTCACCCCACAGTGCTTCCACAGACAAGCCAGCAGATCTGAATGAAATTAGGACATCTGTCAGTCAGTACTTCTTTGGGGAACCTACCTTGCTGAAAATCTCTAACAAAGCATTTTCCACCTTTTCTCCCTCAATGTAGGACAGAGCCACCTCTTCAGGGTATTTGGTAGCATAATCTTCTACCACTAGGTTATATAGGTGCCTGAAACTGTTAAAGATTGGAAGGAGCGGAGGGTGACAGGAGCACTTAGTGAACTAAAAAGGGAAATTTTTTAATAACTATTTGCTACCACAACATAGGTTCACTTGGAGGACATTTTAGGCTTAGCCAATTCCCTTTTGGTGCTTGAAGTAACATTTTCTGATTGGTCTTAGCTATCCCCATGGCTGATAACTGTATATTAGCCCTAGTGAGAACAACTGTGATCATACTATAGATAATATGAGCAGGGCATGTAAGGGATGCAGCATTTAGGAACTGCCTCTATCCATTAGTGACATGAGGGAAAATCCTGGAGTACATTTTCTATTACCCATCCTTAGAGCCATGTTGCATTTGAATATGGATGGATGAGCTTTGCTTTATTTTTATGGATCATCTGTTCTGGAACAGTGGTAGCCTCTGTGAAATATATCCATCTCTCTACAAAATTCAGTTTAGATACCTGGACTGAGTATTTCTGATGCCATTTGACTTGCTGATATTCAGTAGGTCCATCTGTATTATGTCGGAGGATGCTTTGTATGCCAGACATGTCACCTCTAAGCACTCTGTAGGCTACTGAGTATAGTAATAAATCTTTGATGTGGTCCATGCAAGACCTATTGTTTAGGACTTGTATCCTTTTAGTAAGGTATCTCTGAAGGTATTCTAGTTGTTGCATGGGGCTGGACAGATAAATGCCAAAGTGGGCATTATACAAAATGATTGACATAATGAGAGCTTTGTAAAGGGGGACAACAACATCTCTATATCTATTCTCAATCAATTTGTTTATAAGCTGTGAAATATAGAAAGGCTTTCTTATGACTCTGGGCACATGTTGCTCAAAAGTTAGGTCACTGTACACGCAAGTTCCCAAATGCCAAACAATTGGATCAGGTCTCAGAGGGCATTGTCATGATTTTGACACCAGTTATTATTTGGGACAAACCTTCCTGCATGATGGTTAAGTCATTTGGGGATTCAATAACTTCTCCTAGCTTGCAGTCATCTCAAACTTAGCTGGCCAAAGATCTTTGGCATTTCCTTTTACTTTTGAGATGTATATGCCAAACAGAACAAGTCTCAGCACTGAACCCTGGGGACTCCATTGGTGACTGATCTCTTCTCCTGTTTTGATCTCCTGCATCCTGTGAGCCAAGTTGGCAATGCAGCTGGTGATGTAAGTGTTTGCTCCTACATTATTCATCTTTTGTACTACACCTGAGTAGGGGATTGTGTCAAAAGGATTGGCCAGGTCAAGGTAATGTGGTGTGAACTGTTTTACCTTCATCCATTGCTTTGGTAACAAGAGTAAAGCTTAAAATTTGCCCATGATTTTGAGCCTTTCACATTTTCTTCTGAGCTGTTTTCAAACACATTTTAGGGCCATGCATACATGTATGCATTCCTTGATTCACCTTCCTGATTTTATTAAATTATATTCCTTGTATAATACAGCACACTTGTAATGAAAGAACAAGACGATACTCAGTCAATTAACACAGTAACTTTAGAGTTCAAAATCACAGGAAATATTTTAAAACCACATTGCAGAACAGTCTCAAATAAATGTAGAAAACATCTAAAATAATATTTACTATATTCCTATCTATATCTCAAAGCGATAACATGCCCTAAATCTTACTTACAGAGCAAGTGCAGATAGTGATGATGATGAGAGGATGTTTCCAGGTCAAAGACAAAATACAAAATGCACAGTTTCTCTCTCTGAGAGAGTTTCAAAATTAATATGCAACATTACTCAGCTTGGATGACATCACTCTTTGTCACTTGACTTCCGATCTCAGGTTAAACAGAAATTTAACAGAATTTAATATCTCTGTGTGAGAAATGCATATCTCTCAGACCTATGCAGCTAGGAAGTTATAAAGCAATAAAACACTTTTTTTCATTTAAACGTAGTAATTACTTCTCTCAAAGACAATACAAAAAGTGCCTACCTCTAGACATTGTGTCTGCTACTGAACTGAAACTGAGAGATAACATCTCTTGTTTATGACCCAGCTATAAAGTAACTTAACCTGAATTATTCTTAAGTTTTGCAAGCTAACCTTCTATGTTCCAGCAGGGTATGCTGTGATTTCATTCTTGAAGCTCAGTATATAACATACAGTTCTGTATAAATCATATCAATATTCACAAATAACATAGAATTTTTTATAAAATTCCAGATAGCTGGGCTGGCAATGTGGCATTGGGTATTACTGTTGGAAGAAATTAAGTGATTCCGTAATAATTGTTTCTTTTAGAATGGAATATGGTGCTAAACAGTTGGTTGGGTAGGAAAATAAAGTGGGCAGTAGAAATTATCCAATAGTAATTACTGAACTTTCTGAGTTTTTGGATCCCTCCATTCACTTTTATACTTTTATAGATTTATCTGTATTTCAAGGTCTCGGACTCTCATGACAATTTTAACCTTGCCAGTACCCTCCCTCAAGCAGCATTTCCTTTCTCTATGAGAGCCATACCAGTCAATCATAGAGGAAGTTTGAGTATAGCCATCCAGTTGTCTAGTCTATGTTTAAAGGAAGACCATAAGTCATACTGCTTACCATGCAGGGGAAATTTATTTCAGAGGTTTGTGAAGTGATGGTTTATAAAACTCTGCCTCCATCATGTTTTATTTATCTGTTGGTGAAGATTTAGGCCCCTTCTTCTAGTTTTGGTGATGAAATTGGACTTGCAGAGGAACAGAAGGTCCAGGACAATCAAGCCTCTAATGGCATTGTAAATGAGCTAGATGTCCCCTCAAATGTCTGTAAAACACTGAAGAAATGGATAGGGCTTTGAGCCCTGATTAGTAGTTCAGGGACTTTATGGATTTATCTACAACATCATTTTATTTGCAGTTCTTGATACTGTATCAATTTGAATTTCGTTTCTCAGAGCATTACTGATTTTGTTAGTGATATAACTACAGACCCACTGTGTTTTTCTGACCACTCATTCATTTTTTACCAGATAGTCTCTGTACCATATACACTGCAACTTACCTGGACAAGTTAATAATATTTTCTGAAGATTAAACAAACCAAAAGCCATCGTAATGGTTGACCTGTAGAACCAATGGCCACCAGTAATATAAAAAAAAACTTTTAAGCACTTTCATCCTTACAATCCAAGACATCTTCAGAATACATCAGTAAAACAACCTTGAGTATTTACAGGAACTCCATCATGTGACCCTTAATTAATCCATCATTCCATTAAGATAAATCATTCTTGTTAATAAGTACAAATAAAAACAAGCTAACCCCCCATTTTTACATTCATGAAAGACACTCCTGCTAGCAAATAGCACTAAATACAAAAATTTTAAAACGTAAAAATAAATATAACCTAAAAAATGTGGCAAAATCAACCTAAACAACCTTTTAAAAAACAGTAAAACAAAATAGTAACATTCAGATGGTAAAGCGTACTGAATGTCAACACACTCCCTATGTAAAATGTTACATATTTGAATATAAAATGATACACAAAAATGTAAAAATATATATAAAACAGTGTAAAAAATGCAATGTCCTTATGTGACTGTAAGGCTCTATGTCTAAGGATGGGCATAAAATTAATATTGTTGTTAAACCCTGGTGGAAGAGTAACAAAGTCTAAACAGCCAAAAAGAGCTCTCTCATGGCTAATCTATTTTCCCAATTCCCTCCCCATGAGGCTTTTCTCACAGTTTCAACAATACCAAATAAAAACTTGCTGAAATTAAAACAACTAATGGAGTGCTTATATAAGGAGTTGTTGAGATTTTTGCGTTGACTGGCATAAAGATGTTCACAGACCCATTTTCATAGGGCTCTCTCACCCCACATAAAAATAATCACAATCTTGACAGACAGCAATGTAAACTAAACCTGTGCTTCCACAGTCTGCCGTCTCCAACTTAATATTTTGGATGGCTGTCCAGCCAAAACCTCTTTACCTGATAAGATGTAAGAGCAATATCTACAAGCTCCACATTTTTAGTGCCTTCTTATAATGAAACCTAGGAAGGGGATGTTCAAACAGATATTTCAAATTGCAATCACTTTTAAAAATGAAGTGGGGCCTATCTCACAAATTATTACTCAAATCCAAATTCAAGTGAAACATCGCTCAGTTTTTTGGTTAGAATGACCTTAACCTTTTTACTGAAAGTGCCATAATTCAAAGCCATAGAATCAGCGAAAACAGTGTTAGTATTGTTATTGCCCGGGGGGGGATAGGATCAATTCTCGACTTCCCAGTAATGGTTTGTATCTGGTACCCAAACTATCCATAACCATCATTGCACATTCAACAACCAAGTCTAAAGGGTAACCCCTCTCGCTAAACATGTTGAATAACAAGAACAATTCAACCCTGGAATCCTGGACTGTGGAGTACATTCTAGCTACCCTTATCATTTGTCCCTTCACTAAATTCTTCTTAATATGTAAAGAGTGACTACTCTGGAAGTCCAAGTAAGTATTAGAGTATGTAGGCTTCCTAAATAATTTAGAACCAAAACATTTATTCCCATAGTTCTTATATATTGTGACATCCAGATTATCTATACTGTCCACTGAAGTGTTGTAGGTAAACCTAAAATATCAACAAACATTGTTCATATAATCCACAAATTCCTTAACCTCACAATCCTTGCCCTTCCACAAAATCAACACATCATCCAAGTAACGTAAATATATATACCACTAGTCTTTAAATTTTGAATTCATGTGTTTATTCTCCCGTGAAAATATCACTAAATTAGCATAGATGGGTGCAAAAACTAGCACTGTCTAAAGTACTCACCCTCAAATGTAAAAAAGTAGTTAAACAAGATAAACTCCAAGAGTACCCTAATAAGATTAATCATGTTATTATCCAAAGGGGTAAGTTCTTGTAACATGTCGTAAAAAAGCTCCAACCCTTCTTTTGTGTAATGGAAGAAAATAAATTGATCACATCAATAGTAACAAAGGCACACACATCCGAGTAATAATCATTCCTAGTTTTCCTAAAAAGGTCCCATGAATCTATTAAAATATAACAAATGGGACTTAAAACCCTCTTAAGAATTCTATCAATAAACAACCTTACTGAATAAGTAGAGCTGTTATGAGAAGTCACTATCAATCTGAGGAGAGGGGTGTTAATAGTTTTATGAATTTTGGGGATACCGAACGTACTAGGTATCACTGGATATTTGTTAAATAAAAAAATTGTATACCATTTAATTGACAAGCCCCTCTAATAATGAATCTTCTAAAAATAACTTTATCTTACTATGTGCAATATTAATTTCATTTAACGAAACTATCTCGTACGTATCTGTATTATGTAAAATATCTCTCGTGGAATTAATATTATCAGTTTTACTCATTAACTCCATCCCACCCCCCTTATCTAGCTTATAACCCATATATTTTCATTCAATCTCAATTCTCTCAATAAAATGCCTCCACTTTACTCAAATTGTAAAACTTTGTGTAGTGTGCGTTGTAAGCTTTGTAAATTTCATGAGTACAAATTTTCTCGTAACTCGCTATCATGGGGTGTAAAGGAGGATTAAATGTGCTTTTCATCTGGAATCCCTGAACATAAATATCAGTTCCCCTTTTGTGCTTAAACATGGTTTTGAGATTCAATTTCCTAGTAAACAATTGGAATTCGGTAATCACCTTTGCCATATCACATCTATGGCTTGGAGCAAACTTAGGTCCTTTCTGAAATAAAGAAAAGTGAGTGTGTCTTGTGATGTCTGTGCACTGGTCCAATAATCAAGGAGCCTCAATCCTCACCACTAACACCAGTGAGGGGCATCTACATTGGAAAGGATAACAAATACACACACAGTAAAGTACAATTTCTCTTAGGAGCACACAGAGATCACAGTCAGTCTGGGGCTGGTTTTTCCCTTTCTCTCCAGATCCCCCAATAAGACTCCCCACATGCACAGTTATAGGGTATAGATCTCAGCCTAGTGGTCAAGCTAAAACCTCCAGGACCCTCTCTGTCAAACCAGTACTTCATGTGCCTGCCCAAGTAGCTGACACACAGACACACACACACACACACACACACACACACACACACACACACACACACACACACACACACACACACACACACACACACACACACACACACACACACACACACACACACACACACACACACACACACACACACACACACACACACACACTATCTCTCTCTTTAAGATGTGAGTTATATACAAACACGCAGACACTCCTGGGGAAGGCTGGCACAAGTTCTCCAGCTATGCCCCTTCCTGCCAGGCTATAAGGTAGTAATCACCACCACCAACCATTAATATCAGCTACTAATAAGGCCCTTACCAAGGGGTGTCCAGTTATTACTGTGCAATATTATTATCCAAATGGTAAGTGTGACTGAGCAGCAAGACTATTGGAGTGGCTTTGTACACTATCACTATATACATGCAATGTACTCTATAGCTTAAAATATGTCTGCACAAAACAGCCACAGTTGAAAGGTTTAAAATATTTAATAATAAATAATAAAACCCCAAGACAATACTTCTTACTACACAGTACTAATCAAGAGTTCAGAGATCACAGAAAAATGCTTAAAATAATATTGTAGAATAGTTCTGACATAAATACAGAAAACAGATACACTAAACTTACTATTTTCCTATCTAACAAAGAGCAATCACAGTTCTAAATAAAACTTACATATAGAGCAAAGCAGAGTACTGATGAGTTGTTGTCAGCTTTAGACAAAATCCCAAAATGCTGTCTCTGTGTCTCTGAGAAAGTCCTTTAAATTGATAATACATCCTGCTGACTCATTTTAGATTGCATCATTCTAAACAATTTTCTGGTTTCCCAGGCGAACAGAAATTCTATATTTACATTTCTTAGTAAGCTTGCACCTGGTCAGGAAACCAAAGCAATTAGAAACATTATATATGTAAAATCTAGCAATTAACTCTGGTCTCAAAACAATAGAAAGAATCTGCTGGTTCAGATACCATGGCTCTGAGTTTGAGATCAGTCATACAAGGCTTGACTTATCAGCTTTCTTCCAGCAGAGTGCACTGTTGTTACATTTTTGACGTTCAACATTTAACACCATTTTCTTCCATTTAAGAGAACAAGCCTATGGCTTATATTAATATTTACAAATGACAGCATTATCTACAAAATTCTATCTAGCTAAGCTGGCATGTCTAACCACTTGTTCCTTGTAATTAAAAATATCAAAGCCATTCAAACTCAGTATGTTACCTCCAAAGGCCTCAATCACTCCTTCTTCCACTAATAATTGTTCCTGCTGTTCTTTCTCCACTGCTGTTTCTGATCCCTTGTAATGTTGCCTCCTCAGTAATTGTGGTTGTAGAAAAAATGATTATGTTGGCGAGTTTTATTACCAATCCTTTCAGATCTCCTAAGAGGTGGTATTCTTTCTCAAAAACCTCGCCACTTTCCCCGTTGTAACTCGAGGGGTTAGGGGTAGGAGCATGTTTTTGCCTGTCCCCATCAACTAAAATGTTGATACCTCCTACTGCCCCTCTGAGATCCCCTTCATTATTAAAATTTGAACCCCTATCATTAAAATGTTAAGACTTTGGTAGAGGGTAAGCTGAATTATTATTGCATTCAAATGTATCCCAAGAAAGTTTTTTTCTGTTTCCTAATCATGTTGTGCTTTACCTGTTCTTCTACCTTGTCAAAAATAGAGTTGTAATAGGTTTTAAAACTAATAAAAGCCACATCATTGTAAATTTGGGTATTTAAATCATTAATATCATTGTACAATTCTTTAATACGAATATTATTTATTTTAATAATGAATTGCATAAGTTCTATTCCATGTCTGTCAAACATGTTAAGTAAATCTTCCAATTCATTTTGCCCTCGAAGGATCCCATTTGGAAATTTATACATGTGAAGGCCCTTATGAACATGTTTAAGTCTAATAGATTCAGCAAGTAAAGCGTTATGACATTGTAGAGCATGTACCTTGCTGAGCTTCCTTTCGAAAATATGCAATGTCTCCTGTAAGTTATTAGAAATAGAATTTACATCTGTGGTATCCAGAATATCTGTAGAAAAAAAAAATCCCATTTCAACCAATTGTTGAGATACTCAGAATAGTCAGTCATCTGTCCCTCTGTCTTGTTGCCCACAGGGAATTTCTTCAAGATCAAAAGTCACTGATGTTTCCTTGTTAATCATTGTTCTCTTCCATTTTACCACGCCATCATTAACTTCTTGGTTCAAGTAACCATTCTGTTTTGAGCCGATTACAAAGGCATTACTGACATAACTACAGACCCACTGTGTTTTTCTGACCACTCATGCATTTTCCATACTAGACAGTCTCTGTACCATATACACTGCAACTTACCTAGACAAGTTAATAATATTTTCTGAAGATTGCAGAATTCATCTCTCAAAGCTTCAAGAATTTCAAGATTCCTTGAGTCTGTTAACCCTACTAAGCACAGAAAGTCACTCTTTTTGATGTCTAATAGGCCTAGAACATTGAATTAATACAAAACTGGTCCATGCCAAGCACAAACAGGTTACAATATTTTAGAGTTGTCTAGATACTGTTGTAAATGTATTTCTAACTGCTATTATTGCTTGATTCCTAAGGTCTCTTTAAATGTTAAGTGGACAACTGAAGCAAGGCAAGCATTTGAGTCAACTAAAATATATATACTGTACCTGGAACTGATGGAAAAGCATAAGTACAGTCTTGTCTCAAGTTTTAGTTGGGTATGAATATCCCATTTGTTCCATCAGCAGAAAGCTCAGCAATGTTGAGAAATGCTATTTGGCTAAGAGAAAGAGGCTACCTTGTCATCAAATGGGCTTTCTTCACCATAAAATGGTATTTGTTAGGAATATTAGCTATGAACTATGATCCTATGCAATGGCTGCACTGGTAAAAAGCCTGTAACCCCAAACTTTTGAGATGAACTTTAACTCTACAGCCCTTTAACTTTAGGATCCATCATTGTCCGGGCTGCAATTACTTAAATGTGTGTGAGCAGACTCAGGCTAACAGCCCACCTGGTGGTAATGGAACTGTTGGCTATATGCTGGGGAGGTCAATTAGCATGATACTAATAGATGAATCAGAGGCACACATTTTTAACAGAAGACAGTGTATTAGGCAGTCTGAATTACATGGGCAAATTGTCTCCATGGTAACTAATAGGCAGTGACACTGGAGCTATATCATGGCTAAAAATCCCCTGAAGAGCAGACCTCCTGTCCATTACTATAGAGACAATTATTTGGAGTCTCCACAATCTGTGTGTAATATAAAATGCTAGAAATGAGAGGGAAGTAGAGAATGTGTCAAAGGCTGGTAATTATGTAAAAGAGAAATTCACTCTGTAAATGTGTATTGCAGTCAGATGGAAAGCCTGGTGGGATTTATTGAAATGCTGGAGAAGCGAGAGAGACAGACAGACAGAGAAGGCTTTCAGCTCAAATACCTTTGTGCAATACCTTATCTGACCAGCTGCAGAGACTGTAGCATTGTTAATGGAGACACATTATAATAGAAAACTCAAAGAGTGTATTACTAAACACTTTTCTGAAACCAGATGCTAACTTGAAACAAATACATTAAGAATGGAATGGCATCTGGAATTCTGTGTGAATTTAGCTTTACAATGTTATTTTTTAAATAAGAGAAGTGGTGATTATAAAATGTATACAAAAATAAAACAATTTTGGTTTGCACAGCTACAAGTAGATGAGTCACAAGCTTGAATGTTATTTATATGCTAAAACCACCTTTATGATCTAGATACATTAAGTCAATGAATGTTATGTGTCCACACATGATTTAATTGTGAGTATTCTTTGATTACTTGAGGTTTTAAACTTGAAGAAGCACTTTTGCAAGTGTGAAAGTTTGTGTATTTATTGCTTATATTTGATAGCAAGGCCCTTGTATTTCCTTTGTTTACAGAGCTTTGTTTCTTGGATTTATTATGTCCTTAAGAAATCAAATGTAAAAATAATGCATATTTATCATAAAAAGTGATATTTTTGTCACTTTAAATGTTATAGCAAAATAAAGGTATTTTATTGGAAAATATATGTTATGCCATTTTGAATGCTACAGCCAAACATGTATTTTTACTCGTACAACAAGATATGTCGTTACTTGAGATTGTATCTGCTTTGCCTAGTAATGATTAGCTCTCTGTGAAGATTGAAGATATGTGGTAACTTGAGATTATATTATCTGCTTTGCCTAGTAATGATTAGCTCTCTGCATGTGTTACATAAGGCTGACTGTTGACTATCCACGTGTCTTATCCTGAACATTTCTGAAGAATATCTTGAAACAGTGAAGAAACACTGACATATTAAGTAACGCTAAGTACAAGTCAGACTGGTTATCAGAACTTGACTAACTGTAATATCTGTAAAACATTCAGTTTAATAAAACTGAAGTTATTCGTTCTCTTCAAAGTTAAAGAAATAATGAGGGTACTGAAAGAAGTTAGCTCCAAAGTGCTAATAGAATTGCACTACAGTGGGGTTTGCTATAAAAATATTGAAAATAACGTTGTCATCATTTGTGTGATTTTAAATGTTTAAAACTGAAATCAGTTTTAATGTAAATGTTGAAAATAAGGAAACAGCTTTTCAAATTCAACTTTTTCGAACACCATTATGTCACCACTCTTGTACTTCTGTGTTAGTCCATTTGAAATTAGGAATATAAGTTCCTTGTAGGAAATTGCATTGTGAGTACAGCGTAGGATGTCTGCTTGCACTCCTACTGTTATTAATGAACGTGCATTTATATCCTTGCAGAAGTGGAGACATAGTATATGACAATGTATTTTTTTTATTTTTTATGCACACGTATAAAATAATGGTTTGTGTTAAGTTTTACTATTAAGTGCTATTCATGTAATCCTTGACAGTGAAGTGAAATAATATTGCTGAGTTGTTTGAGTGAAGTTTGGATGAATTCAAACTACTGACTTCTGCATAATTAAATAAATAATGTCAGAAAGAACAATGCTGAGCAACAAGTTCAACAAAACGCCTTGATGTCAGTTGATCCTTGCATGACAGTAACCGTTCAAATGAAAGTTCCTTGTCATGTAACCGACATCTTTTTGGGGAAGATGGTAGACATGGCATCAGCCTAGTTCTCAAGTCTTCCACATGATTTTGTTCTAACCGGATAGCACGCAAGATCTCCAGCATGAAAAGTGTTTGATTGCCCATCAAACTCCTGAGATGTCTATGCCACCCTTCTACTGTGTTTTGACTCTGTGGGCACCCCTGTCCACAGATTTCATATTGATTCCAAATGGTGGCATCCGTTCGGAATACTGTATCGCCTTGGTCTACCAATGATGTAGTTTTCCTTAAAAAAGGTGCGTAAAGGTTTATCAATATCAGCATGTCATTTTCTATTTCAGCAAAAGTATTAAAAGGTTCATCAGGTGATGTGGAGGCTAGTGCTGGTATTTGATTACAAAGCATGGTGAGATGCACACTTATTCATAACTCACTGGCTAAATGCAGTTTCTGTATCTGCCTCCATATAATTTGGCAGAGATGGAACCAGCACCCCTTTAGAGAACTATTGCTGAAATGTGTCTTTATGGAGTTAACTGCGTAACTGCGCCCTTCTCAAAATCGCTAAGTATCATTTGAGGCCTTAACTACTGCCTATGCTGCAATCAAACATTAAAGGGACAATCCCAGCATTTCTTTGTTTACATTCTGCAATGCATACCTTGAGCAGTGTGTAATTCTGAGCATCCTCAAGACTTGTCTTTGTGAGGTATGGGGAGTTACCTACAGGAAGTTTCAGACTTTTAATCGCAGTCTTTTTTTTCCCTGATCTACTCACAACACCTATTAGGTTGGACCATTCATTATTTTAGCTTGTGGCTTGTTTAAAAGAAATACATCTTCTAAATGTTTGTAATTACCTGCCTTCTCCTTACTTCTAGTTTCTGTGGAAAGGATTAGTAAACAGAGTTATTCAGTCTTTTTTGAGATGTTAATTAGCTTAGCCAGTGGCTTTGTCTTCACCAAACAACAGTACTTCATGGATTTTATTACCTGTTGCTACTTCTGTAGAAAGCATGTGTGATTCAACTCACAAACAGTAGTACATGGAGTTCTCCGTTCCTTGCATTTCATGTTATTTAGTGCCTACTTTGGAATCCACATCGAATGCATTTTGTAGTGCAGGCATTGCACCTCGCTAAATTACTGGATTTGTTCCTTGTCAGTTTATTTGGCTCTGTGTATTTTAACAATCTGTGCAGTTTTTCTCATTCAAAATAAGAATGAAAGTATTTTATAATGTCTAGTAGTACCATTCTCCAAAGAACTATTATATATATATTTTTCTGTACTTTCACTTGACCTATTATTTTTTCAGGCTGAGTTCTGCATTTCCAAGTATAGCTGCAGCCTGTTGTTTCATTAGTTTAGTTATTAGTCCTACAGGCTGTGATCCATATTTCTGTACTGGCAGAGATTATACAGCAAAATGACAGAACTGCCACTTTATTTGACCTGTATCAAGCACCTCTCTTTCATATCACCACAGTAAAATAATGAAAGCTAAATGTAATATTTTCTTCAGTACATGCTCTTGACTGACTCCTCTACTTGCTTTTCAACAGTTTCAGACTTTAAGATTCCCATGAGTGATGCTTTCATACCTTGCATTGCATGCTCTGCAGTTCATTTCTGATGCTACTCTCTGCAGATTTATCACCATTCTGTTATGCATCACTGCCTTTCATTTTATCCTGATCAAAATTCACTGTTTCTTGACTACCTTACCAAATATATCCTTGAATTTCTGAGTTCCTTATTTTCTTTGCCACTGGTTCTAAATATAATGAAAATAACAAAGGGGAGAGAGAGAACAGACCTGCCTGGTTCCTCTATTCAAATAGTGATTTTCAGAGAAGACCCCCCCACCCACCCACTTTAGTTTTCACCTCTGATCCCTCATATATCCTCCTAATCAACCTTATAATTTTATCAGGGAATGAAAATGCTTCCATTGCTTTGCTCCTAAAGTCACAGCCTACTCTGTCAAATGCTTTCTCTGTATCAAGACCAACAGCAGTGGTATTTTCTTACATTCTGCTTCCCTCTGGATCATCAGTGTTCTGTTAATGTTGCCAAAAGTTTGCCTCCCCTCCACAAAACCACATTGATATATATCTGTCAATTTTCAGCATCACTTTTGGCATTATTTTAGCCATTGTAGACATAAACACTTTATAATCATGGTTTGGTATTGAAATGGGCCTGTATAAAGCTGGATCTGATGGATCTTTACCCTCTTTAGGTATTAAAGCTGCCACCAATTTCTTCCAGGATGCTGGTACGTCTCCTATTAAAATACCATTAAACAAAACATTCCAAATCTTTATCAGCTTTTTCCCTTCTAACTTCCAAACTTTCACAGGAATACCATCCATTCTTGGGGACTTTCCTGTAGATTTGTTATTCATCACCACTGTTATCTCATCTCTTCCTATCCTAACTACTCACCTAGTACTTACCTATGAATTGGAGAAGATGCCTGGATAATGAATGCAGTGTGAGACTAGGATTCAAATGGCCCAGTGCCTTAATGACCATGACCTACAATTCACCTAAAGCTACTTATTTTCATTTGGGAAAGTTTTCTTTTTCCTAAGGCTCTCCCAAATCATGTTGCTTGAGAAAAAAGTGTAAGTCAACAGTAAAGCTTCATGTACCAAGAGGTGGTCAGCCATGCCACACTGCCAACAATCATCTGTTATTTCCTCAATTATTCACTTAGTCTCATTGCAGAGGCATAGTAGATTTGGAGCTTAGACTAAACAGGGTTCCGATGAACTGTCAGGAACATGGAGACACGATACAGTAAGAGTAAGTGAGGAAGTGTAATTACATTGCATATTATGTCATTGGATGTCGGAGGAAATGCTGTACCCAAATTCACAGGCAGACTGTACAGATTCAGATAAAGTGCTGCCATTTAGAACTGAACTGGGAACATAAGGAATGCAAGGAGGTAATGTTGATTACTTCATGACTGTGCTATTTCAGGTAAAAAAAATTAGCATGTAGCTAATATGAAGATTTTTCTCCTCTAGAACAAGTTAAGTGAAATGGTCTTTTCATTCATAATCCCATGACACGGGTATAGCATACTCAATAAGTGATGTAAAGCAGGTTTTAGCATGTAACTGATGCCAAATGAAACATTTCCTCCAGTGATCCATTTAGCAGTTTGTCTTTGCCTGCACAAGTACTTCACTGACACCAAATGAAATATTTCCCACAATGATCCCTTGAATATTTTCCATGTCTCCATAAGCAGTCAACTGTCATCAAATAGAACACTTCCCCCAATGATCCCAGGGTAAGCACTTTTACCAAGATCAAATGAACCACTTCTCCCAAATACACATTCAGTAGTTTGTCCATGCAGGCCCAAGCACTTCACTAACATCAAATGAAATATTTCTCCCCAAAGATCCCCTCACTAGTTCCTCCATGTGTGTGTCCCTGCACTTCACCGACACCAAAAGGAGCATTTCCCCCAAACAATCCCTTCAGTTAGTTATTTGTGTTTGTACAAGCATATCACTGACACCAAATGAAACATTTCTCTGCAAAATGTCTGCACAAAGACTTCAGTGATGACAGAACAAATAATTTCCTCAAATGAACTCTTCTGTAGTTGGTCCATTATTGCTGAAGTCATTCACTGGCATCAAATACCTCTACTAACTCTAAACCCAACTACTTCTCTTTTAAACCCATACAAACCTCTTATATTAAAAAACTCCTATCAAAACTAAAACCTAACTGTCTAGCAGCTGACCAACTCCCTTATGGCTTCTTGAAAACTGCTGCCAGCAATATTGCCTAACCCGTCTCTATCCTAATCAATCATTCCATCCCAGAACAATATGTCCCCGTACTATGGAAAATATACTATATCATCCCCCTCCCCAAGGGAGGCTCATCTAAAGATCTCTCTAATTATCGGCCCATGGCCATTCTCTCATCCCTAGCCAAAATCTTAGAGAAATGTATCCATAAGCAGCTCCTAGACCACCTCACTTCAAATCACCTCTTATCTAGTTCACAGCATGGCTTCTGTCTAAAACACAGTACTTCCACAGCCCTCATAAGTTTCACTAACAACATAAACCTCCTCAAAAACAATGGACAACTAGTATCTACTATATTCCTTGACATGTGCAAAGCTTTTGATACGGTATCCCACCAACTACTACTCAACACTAGCCTCCTTCAACCTCAACTCTACAGCTCAAAATTGGTTCTTTAGCTATCTTACTAATAGAAAAAAGGCAACTAAATGGGATAATAAGCTCTCCATACTCCTCCCAGTCTCTGTTGGGGTTCCTCAGGGTTCCATCCTTGGCCCTCTCCTTTTTATTATATTCACAAATAGTCTAAACACTACCACTGAATCTGCTTCTGTCATTTGATATGCTGATGACTCTACTTTTATTTGCTCTGCTCCCATACCCCAAGAACTCCAAGATAAACTGCAAAAGTCATTTAAATTATCTAAACAAACTTTAACTCATCCTAAACCCAAACAAAACAAAATTAATGATCCTCTCTAACAGGAAATCTGAAGCAAAACCACCTCCTTTCTCCATCTACTCCACTAATTGCATTATAATAGAATCAGTTAACCAAACAAAACTACTTGGTGTCACAAAAGACAGCAACCTAACATTCAATAAACACATATCACTCACAATTAAGAAAGTTCACATCAGACTTGGTGCTCTATATTGGGCCAAACCTTACCTTACTCAAAATGCCAGACTAGCCATAGCCAGATCCCTCAACTTTTTACTAACCTGTGCAAGCCTGATTTACATCTACTTGAGTCCTGCTATAACGAAATAGCAAAATGTGCTGCTAATACACCCAGCAGGACCCATCATTGCCTTACTTTCAAAAATTACACTGGCTTGAATTTCCCAGTCTGTTATTGCTCAATCAGCTCACTACTGCCCACTCTATTATCCAAAAGCCCCAAAACTGCCATGCAGTTTCTAACCTAGTGCAACTAAATACCAACCCCAGGACCCTCAGATCATCCAACAAACTTATACTCAAGGTTACAAAGACCCATAATTACTTTGGTGACTCTCTCTTCTTCAAAGTAGCCAAACAGTGGAACCTATTACCCCAGAATATCTTAAAAAACACAGATCATCATACCTTCAAAAAACTCCTGAAAGAATACCTTACTCAACAATGGCTATGCTCCTGTAATACTCCTGGCTAGTTTCTCATGCCTTTGATCAAATGTTTTCTATTCTGCTATTTTCTTGTCTTACTTCTACCAAATAAAACTACCACAATGGTTTTTAGTTATATATATCTAATGAGTTTCATATTACTGTCTATAATAAGGCTAAAGAAATGTAATGTTTTCTGTTTTACATTCCCCTTTTTGTAAATTGTGATTGTTGGCAACTGTCTAACGTTTTGTATATCATTTGTAAATCTTTTCAAAATTTTTGTAATCTTTTTGTATTATTGTTATGGAGCTTTTCCCCTCAGGTCTCCGCTGAAAACGGGCTACTTACCCAGCCGGGCTCTACCTGATTAACAAATGTAAAATAAAATAAAATTAATAAATAAATAAATAAAACATTTCCCTCAACAATCCTTTCAGTAGTATGTCCATGTCAATACAAGCACTTTTACTGACACCAAAATAAACATTTACCCATGTCCTTTCAGTAGTTTGTCCATATCTGTACAAGTAGTTCACTAACACCAAATCAAACTTTTCCCCTGTGATCCTTTCAGTACTTTTTCCATGAATGCTCAAGAACTTCTCTGACACTAAATGGAACACTCCCATGCAATGATACCTTCAGTAGTTTTGTATGCACAAGCACTTCACTGATGCCAAATGAAACATTTCCCCCAAAGACACCTTCAATAGTCTATCCATGTAGGCCCAATCACTTCACCAACATCAAACAAAGCATTTTTCCCAATGATCCCTTTAGCTAAGAGGTCGAGAAGCATGCAAACCTCTTAACTGCTGCTGCCACTGCTGGATCAATCTTACCCCCCCACCCCGAAACACAGTTGTGGAGCAGAACATGCATGCCAACACAAATCCTGTTGTTCAAGCAACTTTGCAATTTCTATCTTGAGCTAAGACGTCAAGAGGTATGCAGACCTCTTAACTGCTGTTGCCACTGCTCAATCGCTTTCACTTTTCACATTTGTACACACACACACACACACACACACACACACACACACACACACACACACACACACACACACATATATGCACACACTTTTTTAATGGGCTTTTTTCACTTTTACACTTGCTAACAAAATTTTGTCTAAGTCTAGGTATACTGGCTTCTGGAACATTTCAGCAGCATAAGGTAGATGCTGTAGGAATATCACAGGCAGCTGCCATTCAAATTCTGTTGCACTTTCTGGTAGCAGTGTGCACCAAGGTGAATGATTACATCCACTTTCCAGCAACAGTTATGGATTAAAAAATTGCTATGCAACAATTCTGCGCTATAGCCAATTTCCCCTGCATCCTCGTTGCAATAGACTGCATCCACTTTCCATTTAAAACTCCTGCTGTAACCGATGCAGAACTGTATATCAAAAGAAAGGGGTGTCAGGTGGTGTGCTCAGCAGATTCTTCAGTACTAATATCATGGTGAAAAACCTGGTAGTGTCCATGATGCTGCAATCTAAAGGGAAAGTGGTCTGAGGGCTGCTTTCTAACATGGTGAAATACCTGAGGGACTAATAGTAAGTACAAGACCACAGCTATGATGTAATTAGAATCCAAACCTGTCAACATTAAGCATGAGGGCAACATATTTCCTGGTAGTATGATATGAGGCCAGTAACACTGTTATCTCATTTGGGAAGGCAAGGGTGGCCCATCTCCAGTGGCATTCTTCGCCCTCTCATAGCAACAGGGTGTAGGCTGCACTGAGGATCATGCCAGAGTAACATCACTGACAAGCCTCACTGGATCTATTGTGACTGCCCAAAGTATTGATTATGTTTAGAAGGTCTTTTCACACTTCATTCCTCTGGACAGTATTGTCTGTCCATCCAAGAAGACTGCAATCATGCTAGGGAGGAACTTCGATTATAATTTCATTCTGTCTGTGTGAGAAATTGTCTTCCCTACTTCTGATTGACATCTGGAAGACAGTGTGATATGCAAATGTTATACTTTATATGGAGGCTCGCATATTGATATGATGATGTTATAAACATATGTCAATTGATTATCTCACCTCTCATTTACAGTGCAAAGCTGTGCTAAACAATCAGTTTCATTTGTATTACTGCTGTGAATAAATAATCAAAAAAAATAAGAAATAATGTCTGAATATGTAATATATAAGTAACAACCTCATCACATGTACTATCCATTAAAAAGTTGCATAGGTCACATCTGGGATTTGAACCCATGGTATTGGATATCATAACAAGTAAGGGACAACCACACACACACACACACACACACACACACACACACACACACACACACACACACACACACACACACACACACACACACACACACACACACACACACACACTGTGCTGCAGTAATGGTGTTCCACAGTTACATGCACAACCAAACAGAATGAGTATGAGCACTCCAAGAATGTCGGATGCCTGCCATATACAGCAACAGTCATGGATACACATCATAGCAAATGTTACTCTCATAATATGGATTGCAACACACATAATGGAAGTTATACATAAACAGTGCAGAAAAAAGTCAGGACATTACAATGAACTGTTATGCACTCGTGGCAACATATCAACACAATAAATAGTGAACCAACCTCATGTTGTTTCTATCAGACTGCATGCGCTAATAATGTCTACTATATTGCTAATGATCAGAAAGTATCTGTAAACTAGTCCATAAACATACTAGAGATATTGCAGGGTAGTCAGAAGTAACACTACAGATATATTTTCATTCTATCTGTATCTATAGCTCATCGAGACTGTTTCCTTGTTATCCATATGATACTGTATATTGTTGAATTATGTCCCCTCCTTTATGTCACAGACAGATTATAATGCGGACAATTTACCAAAAAAAAAAAAAAAAAAAAGACTGACACCATGCATAAGATGATTTTTACAGATCAACAACATAGGTATATGATAATAGCAATCTATTCCACCACAATGCCAGCAGGTGACAGGTTACCTTTGAAGCTAGCTGTACATCAGCTATACTTTAAAGTGAGTTAGAAGATTGATAAAACAAATGAACACAGTAATTATGACTGTCCATAGAGATTCAAGCGATATAACAGAAGTAAATATGATATTTTATTGTGCAGATAAATTAATAACAGATAAAGTCTTGCCACAAAACCACTGGGCAGTAAGGAAAGGAAGGGTGAAAATCAAATGCCATCATGGAAGTATCGTATAGAGAAGACTTTAAAGCAATTAAAACAATAACTGTCACGGTTACATTAGTCTAGAAGAGGGAACAGATCAAAAAAATACTCAGAAAGATAGATGTGATAAAAGCAATGAGCAGTATCAGAACAGATCAGGATCTATCATGGACTATCACAAATAATAAACTAAAAATATCACCACAGGCAGAAAAGGTAAGAACATATGCAGATAAATGTAAAGGAAAAGTACAAAATAAGGAATTTATGGATCACCCAAAAATGTTTTATTGAGATCTTGGAAACAAGTGAAAGGAATTGAAACACCACCAAAAAAAAAAATAGATACATTTTGGAGAAAGATCTATAAAGATCATGTGGAACATAACAAAGTTGCTAAATGGATAGAAGAAGTAAAAGAAAAATAAGTTAAAATGTACAGGATATGAAAAGGGATAAAGTAACAGCCAGAGAAATTTAAATAAAGTTAGGAAAAGGTCCTAAATGGAAAAGCCCAGGCCCAGATGCAGTACCTAACTTCTGGCTAAAGCTATTATCATCTTTACATGAAGATTTAGCCATGAGTAAGAACTACTTATACAAGCAGCCAGAACAGACACTAGCCCAGTTAACAACAGGAAAAACAATATTCTTACTTAAGAGTGAACCTGTAAGCTATCCTAAAAACTATAGACCAATAGCTGGCCTTCTGATGACATATAAACTACACACTGGAATTGATGATGACAAAATGTTATAGTTATTTAGAAAAAAACTGAATCATTGCAATAGAACAAAAGGGTCATAAAGGAAAGTCGTATGGAACAAGGGATCAATCGCTGTTAAAGAAAGTCATATTGGAGAACTCTAAAAAAAGGGAAGAATCTCTAGGGCCATTTGCCTAGTAACCTCCTATGAACATATGAATCAGTACACATATCTGTCATGTATACTCATAGGTGCACGCTCACATGTGCACACACACACACACACACACACACACATATATATATATATATATATATACATATATATATATTATATATATATATATATATATATACATATACATACACACACACACACACACACACACACACACACACACACACACACACACACACACACACACACACACACACACACACACACACACACACACACACACACACACACACACTCTTAAGGTAGTAGATACCACATTTGCTCAAAGCTAATGATGCAAGTATCTGTCAGGGGGTGCCAAGGAAAGGCAGTGATCCCTGGAATGTAGCATGAGCAAAAACAGCACTTCCATCTCCATAACCTGTTCTTTTATCTCAGACACAGTACCTCCCTACATTCCAAATGTCTTCATCACATACTCGTAATAATGCACATCATCATTACCCCTCCCATCTCCTAGTTTTCCACATGGGGTCAGACTGTCACGTGAACTATTGCAACTTCTTTTGATTAAATACCAGTGTCCTACCATCTTTGAGAGTCATGCCCGAGTGCTGCAGGTCTTCTCTTACATAATCCATCCCAGTCTTTGCTGGATCTCCTCATATCCTCTTTCCTGTTTCTTCCACAACCTCTTCATCAAATTGACTTTTGTTTTCCTGCACGTGTCTAAAACACTGTAACCTGTTTTGACCTTCTTTGTAATTGAAGTTACTTTGGCTTCTGCAATGATGTCATCATTTTATTCATGTGGCCCCACAATGTGCATCCAACTCTCATCTCCATCACTTCCACCTTCCTCAACTGCTCAGCCTTCACTGCCCAGGTTTCTGTACCATAAAGAATTGTTGGTCATAATGTGGGTTTGTACACCTTACTTTTCAACTTATTTGACATTATTCTCTCAGACTACCCCTTCACACTATGTGCCATTTGCCTGTGGCCCCCTCTGGTTCTAGCTTTGACCTCCCGATTCAGGCTTGCTTTATCCTCAACCACACCTCCTAGGTACTTGAAACTGTTATCCTGTCCTGCTATCACCCCTTTAGTCTCAATTTTCTGCTTCTTCTGATTTCTCCATTTGCTGCTATGATAACTCTCTTGTCTGTACTCAGTTTCATTCTATGTGACTTCAATTTTGTATTCATACCCCAATCATTAGCTGAACTTCTTGTTCACAGTTTGCTTGTAATGCCACATCATCTGCAAACATCACCTTTGTTGACCTGTCCCCTCCAACCAGTTTTTTAATGTAGTCCATCACCATTATAAACAACAGTGAGCTCAAAGCTGAGCCTTGATGCACACCCAACCCCAATTGGGAATTCCTCTGCAAGTCCAAATATTGTTAGTACTTGTACCACTGGGTCTTTGTATAGTACATAGGCTGCACTAATTCTATCAGTGTTTCTTGACTTCAGTACATTGCAGGACTGCCCAAATCAGCTTTGTCATATGCTTTCTCCAAGTCTGGGAATACTCACTTGGACTCCTTCCTCATCTTTAGCCTCTTCTCCACTACCTGTCTCACTGCCAAATTGAATTGACCATGCTACTTCCTGACCTGAATCCAAACTGCTCATCCCCTTTCTTCTTCTTCTTCTTTCGGCTTTTCCCGGTTAGGGGTTGCCACAGCGGATCACCTGTCCGCTCATGATTGGCAGTGGAGTTTTACATATCCCCTATCTTACTTTCTGATTATTTGTCTATCAGTCATCCTTTCATGCACTTTCTTGAAGTGTGTCAGGAGTTTGCTACCTCTATACTGCCTGCAGTTGAAAATGTGTAAGGTAAGGAAAATAAATCCAACATCATCAGGGAACTTGATGTGAGATGATATAATAAAGGACAAGGTAGCAAAATTACAATCTGTTGCATCACCATAAATGCTTAGACTACCGTTATATCTGCACTAATCTATGAATAACAGCAAATTGGTTGAGCTCCACATAACAATTGCACAAACAGTAAGAAATCAGTCAACATCTCAGTATTCCACTGCATGGGCTGATTGTGACTGCAAGTTGTCTTTATCATGCAAACCAAGTGTTTAATTAACTTTGAGACACTAACTGTTCTCATCATGGACCACTGTGACAACTGTACCTAACTAGGCTAGTGGGGACTAATGTCTCTAAGAACCTGAATGTGTACAACTGTAGAGAATATGTGCAGAAATCTTTATTAGGAAGTCACAGTTAAACACTCATGTTCCTGGACCTTTAACCTCAAGCAAGATTGGACTAACCTAAGAGTAAACAAGTACAAATGCATACACACATGTACAAGCAAATAGTTGGCTAAATCCATCCCATCAAGAAATAAACTGACCAATCATGATTTATTCAGGTAAAGCAAACAGAAGTGAAATAAAAATAAATCAAAAATGGTGGATAATCCCATCCATGTGTAAATAACCACACACACACACACACACACACACACACACACACACACACACACACACACACACACATCAAAGTTAAAATAGGAAACTTTTTAGATAAACAAAAATGTTACAACCCAATACTGTTTAGTAAAAAAGAAATACAGCAGAAGTACACAAAATGCATAATTAGTGTCCATTTATTCCTCACCTTGAATCCACAGAACAGGAACTGAAACCACTAACTTATCACAGCCTTACAATTTCTCAAAAATAAAACGTTGGACTTACTTGTAATACTGAGCATCTATCTGGTGTATTTATGGGTCACACAGTATTCTGGTAGTAGTCTTCCTCTACAAAGGTGACAATTTCAAAATAATTCCTTCAAGAAATTAACAATGTAGCCAATATCCATGTAACAAGACATGGCTCAGCAGGACTATTTCTACTTTTACAAGACAAAAGATTACAAGACAATCTACAGCTTTTCACTCTGACCGTGTGTTCTGGATGGAGTCAAACATTCTGCAGGAAGTTCAAAGCTTGTCATACCTCCTACAGAGCCATACCCACCTATAATGGATTCGGTGACACTTTTTATAAACTGAAATTACAATCCTTTAATTCTGAAGTATTGATAGAATGGGAATCTGTCAGACCTGAAGAATGGATCTCCGTCTCCACCACCGTGTTAATGTGAATAGGGACATTTTCATCTCTTTTCAGTGTCTCGCTGAGATGGTTGGAGAAGTTTTTACTTGCCTTCACACCTATTGTGGTATTGCCTTTGCCACAGAAGTTTTGTTTCAACTGAAGATTCAAGTGATCAACTCCAACACTTAAATAAGAATAATGAGACCTTGTTTATATTAAATCTCTTAAAAACTCAAATACTATGACTTTGCTTACCACATAGTGTAACATATGAAAACTTTATAGTAATTATACAATGTTAGTCAAAATGTAGATAATGACATAATTCATAAAAATTGGGAACTGTGTGTGAAGACAGATGAAAGCTGACAACAAAAGTTTAAAGGCTTGTATATGGGCAATGGTGACACAGACTGACTGACTGACTATTTCAGAATACTTTGCAAATGATCATATTTTACTAGGATCCATGTGGATGGCAGTATGATCACTGTCTCTCACTAGCACATGGCAAGTTATACAAAAAAATCATTCTTCTATAGTAACTGAGGCATTCTGAACTAGATTGTGTGACTACTACAGCTGTGGCATAGTAGTTGAGTAAAAGCATGCATGCAAAATAAATGGTCAATACTGCTTTGCATTCCAGATTCACCTAAATTAGGAAGGCTCGTACCTTGTAATAAATAGTCTGTCAGCAGTAATTAAACAGAGTCAGCAAACTACTGCACAAAATATTATCACCTATATGGTGGAAACTTTAAATTCCTACAGTGCAGCCTATTACAAAATGGTTTGCAATGAGAGGAAGATGCAGGTTCTGTATCCTACCAGGGGACAGAAAGTGGATAATGGATAACATCTCCACAGCCCAGATGCTGATAATAAATGAAAATGATGAAGATAATGGTTTCCTAAGTCAACGTCTGGCTGCTTGATAGAGTGACAGTCATAGTTTGGTCACATAGCAAAGTATGGCTTGTCAGCTTAGAGGTATGATTCCCACTTTGGGTGTGAGAGGTGCCAGGTTCATATCACAGACAAGTCCAGCATTTTAGCCAGTCTTGATGGATCTGTTGCACATGCACAAAACAAACAGCACCAGAAACTCTAGATCCAGGAATCTGAACTTCTCTTGTGACATAAACAGAATGTACTGGATAGACAAATATGTGTCCCAAAGGATCCCCACACTATGGAATAGGATCCACAACCATGTTCAAACAAAATCTTGACTATTAGTATGGAACTTACAGCTCTCTTAAACAGCATGGCTTGTACATGTGTTAGGACATATTTTTCATAAATCACATATAGAAAGGAGAGTCAGGTCAGAGAAAATGAAAAGCTATTCTGGCTAAATACATGAACAAATGTCCCCTTTTAAAATGGAAATCTGCAGAGCATCCATGGGGCAGTTATGTGTGGGCTGCATAGGATGGTGTGCACTTGTGAAGCTCAGGGAAGAGAATTTTTGCAGCAGCTATTTTGTAGTGTTTGACAAACACAAGACAGGATTGTTACCAGGTCAAAAATAATAACTGTTCACACATAGCAACAACTGATGGAGCTCTGATGAATGTTAATGTTAGGAGCATTAGTAATAAAGTTTTTTTTATTTTTATTTGTTTATTTATTTACATTTGTTGACCGGGAGGTAGGTCCATTTTCAGCGGAGGCTGAGGAAGAAAAGCTCCACAGTTAAAATAAACAGACAGTAGTTACATTGGATCACATAGCGATTAACAATTTGATTAACATAGCAATTAATTACAAACATATTTACAGATGAAGAACATAGTACATCAGAAGATAACTCGAATTTTTATCTGCGAAGTACATAACAGACATTAACAAATGTTACAATAAGAAGTTCCTGCTGTATAATAAGTACTAGGCTTATGAACATCTGAGCTTGCTATAATCTAGGTAGCTAGTGGGGTGGAAAGAAAGGTAGTGGTTGGATGGGGTGGGTGATATTAGAGTGAGAGTTGCAAGGGAATAGCCAGCATGTTTCTAGGTGCACTTTTAGTAAAGTTTTGAAGTGGGTGCATGATGGTATGGAGGTAACTGTAGGTGGGAGGGAGTTCCATAATTTGGCTATGGTGCAAGAGAATAGTGCTTCACAAGCAGAGTTATTGGCTTTAGTGATCTGTAAGTAATTTTTGTTGCTGGATCTTAGTGGTCTGGTGGTACAATAGGGTTGGAGTAGATTCTGGAGGGATGGGACATTTAGTGGATGGTTTACTAGTTTGTGGGCGAGTGAGAGTTGATACCATTGAAGGTGGTGAGGGAGTTCAAGCCAGCCCAGTTCAGCAAGTGAGAGACAGTGGTGACTACGGTAGGATGCCCCTGTGGTGAGTTTGGTGATTTTGTTGTAACAGGTCTCTAGCTTGTTTAGATCACATTGCCTTAGGTTGGTATATATTGGAGAGGCATAAAGTAGGGTGGAGATAAGGTGGGAATTTGCTACTGAAATATTTGCTGCTTTGGTGAGAAGTTACTTATTTCTGTATAACGCTCCTAGTTTTTTGTGGACTTTTTTATGGTCATGGATATGTGAATGTCAAATTTTAGTTTATTGTCTATTTCCACTCCTAGCAATTTGGTGTGCTCTGTTGGGTATATAGTGGTGTTGTCTTTTCCTATGATGTTAAAGTGAGAGTTGTTTTGAGTCTGTTTGCTGGGTTGGAAGATGAGTAGTTTAGTTTTGTTTGGATTGAGTATTAATTGGGCATCGGATAACCAAGTTTCAACAGAGGAAAAGGCTTCCTGTGTGACTTTTTGCAGTTTGGGTAGGGACTGGGCTGAGCAGATGATGGTTGAGTCATCTGTGTATTGTATGAGTGTGCCATGTTTGATGGCAGAGGCTAGATTATTAGTGAAAACAGAGGGGTCCAAGGATGGATCCTTGGGGAACCCCTATGGAGACAGGTAGTTGGGGAGATATGTCATTCTGCCATACAACGGATTGTTGGCAGTCAGACAGGCAACTCTGAAACCAGTTATTGGAACATTTGCTACATACCCACAAATATTGTTATTGTTTGTGAAATATGGTTAAAGAACAGTGACTGGAAACCAGTTCTGTCAGGGTATAAATGTTTTTATGGTAACAGACATTTTAAAAAATCAGAGATGAAAATGTTATGATAGGGATTAAAGATGGTTATGAGACCTGTGACTATTACATGTTCACTAATAACACCAATACTGTAGATTGTATAACTGTGACAATAAAGGCAACCTTGTAACATATCACAATTGCTGGAGTGTACAGACCACCAAAGTTAAGTGCTGATGACTAGAGGAATTCATAAATTTCTTGCATGAAACACAAGATGGAAGAATAATAGTGGCTGGGCACTTAAATATACCAGAAAGAGACTGGAACCATATTGATTCAACATTATTATGGAGGTGCCTCAGGGACTGGTCCTAGGACCACTTCTTCTTGGCATTTACTTCCCTGAAGTCAAGGCCAATCTCAGTGCGAGCTGGCTGGATAAATGTGCAGATGACTGCTAATTTGAAGCTGTCACTGAATCCTCCACTGACAAAAATGCTCTCCAGGAAGGACTGACAGAGACAAGTAACTGGTGTCAGAGCCATAAACTAAAACTAAATTGCAATAAATGTATAATAGTATCTTTGGGAAGTCATCAACATCTGGTAACTATCATACTGATAACACACCCCTAAGAGCTGAACCAGTAGTGAGGTACTTGGGGCTACACATAGACAGCATTCTAGCCTTTGACCATCATGTGTCTACAGTAGTGAGGAAATAATTCTATACTGTGCAACTTATAAACAAAGGTATGGTATCTAGGTCCAAGATAGTCATTGTTTCACTGTACTCAGCATTCATCAGACCTGTCACTGAGTACAATGTCCCCTTTGGTATGTACCTAAACATGCATATCCAACAATCAGAATGTCCACAGAGGTTCCTCACTAAATGAACACAAGGCGTAAGTAATATGTCCTACATAGATTGCCTCAAGGCCCAATCCCTGTATTCTGTCTCCCACAGACCATTGAGTGGAGATCTGTGCCTGGCATACAAGGCATTGTCAGACCCCACTTAGATGGACCTCCTCCATATCCACAAAACAAACAGTACCCAAATTACCTATTCTAAACATGTAACCATGCCTGTGATATAAAGAGGACCTGCTGGAGAGACAGGTATGTATCCCATAGACTACCTCTACTCTGGAACAGACTCCCATCCATTTGAAGCATACTTCCTCCTCCCTAACCCAGTTCAAGTCTAACTTGTACAATTGGATGGGGAACAGAAAATTCATTCCTGGTTTGGCAACTATGTCTCTAATGGACACAGGCTGCCTGTAAATAGTTCATCTCCCCAGCCCCAGTTTACAATTATCAAGGGTATGAGAACTTGTCAGAGATTTGAGATGCATGGCTAGGTTTAAAAAGGCCTTTGTGGTCAGTAGCCTAGTAAATATTTATAAACCTGTGACCCTATGAACATATTTTAAACATTTCTCTTGTATACTTAGAAAACTTTCAGAATAACAAACTTTGCATTAGCAAACCTTTTCTGAAAAATACAAAGTATAAAACTCACATGAATATCATTTAGTGATTGCAATCCACACAACTTGTAAAAAGTCCCCAGGATTCAGCAAGCTCTGCACGGTGTGCAGGAATAGTGAAAGAGCTGCTGCAGGCAATATGGCCAACGTGCGATCCAGGAATGAGCTCCAGGGACGTGCATGAGTGCTCTTGCACTATTCCTGTATGGAGACAGCCCCTGTATGCTAAGTACCTAATTTGCTGGTGAAAACCATACAAGTGAGGTGAATTAGTGATCCAGGAAGCAGGCAGGCATCCGAGCAGGAATAGTGCAGACTTCAGAAATGTATTCAGCCAGTACCCGAATACATTTCTACAAACTACAAAATGGAGGCAAGACAGCTAATAAAAAAAGCATGTATTATAAGGGTTAGGCATGCCAATGGCCAAATATATAGCCTTAGGCATGAAAAATATTTTCAAAATTATAAAAAATAACTTTTTTTTACCAGATTTCAGCTGTTTAAGCATAGGGCAGCAGTGCGTAAATGGGATTGGCCCAAAAATAAGAAAAAAAGCTATAAATAAGCTCTTAAACCAAAATCATCATTTTGCCATAATAGTCAAAGACATGCATAACACAACAAGATCATGGAATAGTGGTTGTAAGGGCGAAGGCTGAGTGTCAGTTTTGTAACCATGCATTAGCAGTCAGTTCTATGTAAATGAGGGGAATGATACTGAATCACAGATTTCCTCTCAGTGCTAGCTTGCACTCAACCGTGTAGGTGCAATAACAGCATGGTCTAAGCCTAAGAGCTAGATGACCTCATGAGGAGGAGTGTCATGACTGCTGTAAGCTTATTGGAGCACAGTGGCACAGCTAAGGAATAGGGTGTGTCTGAAGCTGCCTAGCAATATTTACATTGCCTAACTGGGTGTGCGCACCACACACCGGGTTTTAAACACAAAAAAAGAAAAAACAGGAAATAGCAGCTCCATTCACATCTGAGCACTGGGTTTGTGTGGTGCACCTCAGGGCTTAAACAGGAAGGCAATGGGAAGGGAAAACAGCAGTAGGAAGGCAATCAAAGAGAGCTAACATAGCTGACAGGTGAAATGTATCAGAATCAGCCAGTTACACAAGCAGCAGCCCAGCCCAGGGCAGCACACTACTATAAACTATGCAAACACTTTTCACTCTGTTTTTTTCCACAAACTCTACACCACCGGTGTATACAAGCAGGGAAATTTTACTTAACAAAACTAACAAAATGATAGGGGCTGCTGTCACTCTCATACATCAATATGTGGAAGAGGCTGAGGGTGGTGAGGATGAGAATGCTGATGACCAACCCAGAGTGAGGAGAAGGAGAAGAGTGTACAGACCCAGGGTAACCTACCAGGGGCAACATGAGCTGGAGATAGTGGAGCGCTATATGGTGGACAGGGACCTCCTACAGCAAATTGTTAAGCTGTGTCAGCCATGCCTCACACACAGAACCAACAGAGGGGAACCCATCCCAGTGGATATCAAGGTATGTGTAGGCTTAAGAATACTAACCGCAGGTTCCTTCCAAAGGCCAACTGGGGTTATCATGGGGATCTCACAGGCATTAGCATCCAGGGTACTCCACTATTTCATGGATGCCATGTCAGCACATGCCAGTGAGGACATATATTTCCACAACACCCATGAGGCGTTGACCAGTAATATGTGTCTCTTCCACCAAATAGCAGAATACCCTGAGGTAGTGGATGTTATAGACTGCATGCACATACACATCAAAGCACCACCCGGTGAGTGGGGTAGGGTCTACATAAACCACAAGGGTTTCCCCTCCATCAACTGCTAGGTCATGTGCGATACCCAGGGCATTATAATGAATGTGTGTGCTGGCAGCCCTGGAAGCTATCACGACTCCCACATCTGGCATATGACGCAGCTATACCCGAGATTTACAGGTGGGAACATCCCATATGACCACCTAGTGGGGGATGCTGGTTACACACTGGAGCCATGGCTGATGACACCCATCAGAAATGCACACACATCTGAACAAGAACTCCATAATGAGGTACACACACAAACCAGAATCATAATAGAGCATAATGAACCTACCACAGCTGCAAACCAAACACATAATAACACAAAAACATACTCGGAGGCTCTAATAAAAAACTTACCAAAACAACAGAGGCTCCCAAAGCAGACATCCAAAAACCCACCACCTCAAAACATAACACATGCAACACATACTTCAATAAATCAGTGTGTCAAACAATCACAGCCCTTAAGGCCAAACACCATGCCTGATACACTAGCAATAGGTGACTCTATAGTCAGACATATTGACGTTCCGCTTACCAGGCTGAACAAGGAGAGGGTAACGGTGAGCTGCCTATCGGGAGCTAGGATCCGTCACATAACACACGCACTCAGGTCACTCCATAGCAAGTACAAATATGACTCCGTCATTGTCCATGCCGGCGTGAATGACCTGAGGCATACCTCCCTGGACTACATGAAAAGAGACATAGAAGAGCTCTCTGATTATGTATCCCAGGCTGGTATGACCCTGACCCTGAGCAGCATCTTGCCCTCACCAAGAATGATGCCACAATACAAAGACAAGATGATCAGCTTTAATAATTGGCTCAATTACTGGTGTCATTCTAGGGGGATCCAATGTCTGTCTGCTTGGGATGACATGCTGGATAAGCCACGCTGCTTCGCAAGGGACGGCTTGCACCTGTCACCACTGGGCTTCCGGATATTGGCTAAGGCTCTTGCCACCTCCATAGTGCCTTTTTTAGGCAAGGCTCAAAAGACAAACCCACCTCCTTAGAAAACAAAAATGGAAAAAAAATAAGGGTAATGCTGCTCAATGCCAGAAGTCTAAATCTCAAGATGCAGGCTCTCGAAGCACTCCTCAGTATGGAGAACATTGATGTCTGTGCAGTAACGGAAACCTGGTTCAAGGCTCCTGAGAGCACCCCAGTGCTACCAGGCTATACCTCGTATCATGCGTTTCGGCCCCAAAACTCGGGCCAAACCAAAAAGGGAGGGGGAGTGTCCATATTCATCAAGGACATCCACACCTCCAGGTTAGTGGCAACACATGAATCATTGGAGACCATCCAGGTGCAACTAACCATAGGCAAAACTGCTATACAACTGGTAGCATGTTACAGACCACCCTCCCAATCTCAGGAACCCCATTCAGCCTTCCTGAATACATTGGAGGATATGAATGTCTCACCAAATACCATCATATTGGGAGACTTCAACTACCCTAACATAGACTGGGTGCATTATTCTAGCCCTAACACCCTAGCCCAAAGGTTCCTGGAATTCATAAATTCAAATGCAATGGAACAGCTAGTCACCTCTCCCACAAGGGGAGAGAATATACTAGACCTGATCATCACAAACATGGGGACAAAGTGCTCCACACCAGAAGTATACCCCTCACTAGTGAAATCTGACTACAAACTAATCACCCTGGATATACACAGGGGCAGCCCGTGCTATTGGACTGCCGGACTGCAGCCCCCTCAACAAAAAGAAGTGAAAAGAAATTTAAAAAAAAAGTTTTAAAATTTCACGCATGCGCAGTAGTTTAGACTACTGACAGTCTACTGCGCATGCTCCAGGCAGTCCGGGTAGGGAAACATAGGAGACATCTGTGCACTTTTAAAGTGCACAGACTCACTGGGAAAACACATCAGGGTCGGACTGCAACACCAGCAGTCTGTCAGGGTCGGACTGCAACACCAGCAGTCTGGAATTGAGTCTCTCGTCAGGAAGGGGTTTCATCAGATCTCACAGGTCTTTGGATTATTGCACAGGCATTTGGATGTACATTATGGAGAATGGACAGCCAGGATAGGTAAGTGTGTTAATTATGGTGCTCTTTTTACTATTTGAATTTAGGGAAGTGAATTTATGCTGTCAAGCAACTGGTGCTTTTAACTGTTTGAAGTTAGGGAAGTGTGTGTCTTTGAATGTATGCTTCGAAGTTAGGGAAGAGTGTGTGTGTGTGTGTGTGTGTGTGTATAAATGCCCCAGGTGCTCATGGTGGTGTGGTAGGGAATACCTCAGGCTTGAACCCTGTACCCTGTATGCAGGTGTTAAAGACTTGAGTTCCCTGCCCACCACCATTTGTAAAAAAATTGCAGATTTTTGCCTCATATTTGATCTGATCTGTTCCTCATAATATCTGTGGTTTGTAAATGTTGTAATGCTTGATATTTGATGGTGTAATAGTAGTATTGTTGCCTCACAGCTGCAGGTTTTTAGGTTTGATTCTTGGCTGGGTTCTTTCTTTGTGGGGGGTCTGTTATTTCCTCATAATATCTGTGGTTTGTAAATGTTGCAATGCTTGATATTTGATGGTGTAGTAGTAGCGTTGTTGCCTTACAGCTGCAGGTTCTCAGGTTTGATTCTTGGCTGGGGTTCCTTCTTTGTGGGGTCTGTTATCTTCTCCCTGTGTTTGTGTGGGTTTGCTTTTATTTGATGGTGCACTGGTAACATTGTTGCCTCACAGCTGCAGGTTCTCAGGTTTGATTCTTGGCTGGGGTTCCTTCTTTGTGGGGTCTGTATCTTCTCCCTGTGCTTGTGTGGGTTTGCTTTTGTGTCCTCCCATGTTACAAAGACATGTCTGCATTATTTCTTCCTGGGCCTCTGCTGAAAATTGTTTTTTTGTTCCAAGTCAGACTGTCCGGATTAACAAATGTTAAATAAAATTGACAGGCATTTGAATTTCAGACTTCAGGTTTCTGAATGTTTAATTTCTTACATATTTAATGGTGCAGTGGCAGTATTGTTGCCTCATAGCTACAGGATTTGTGGTTTGATTCTTGGCTGTGGTGTCTTCTTTGTGGAGTCTGCATCTTATCTCTGTGTTTGTGTGGATTTGCTCTGGTATCCTGCCATTTTACAAAGACGTGTCTACAGTATTTCTCCCTGGGCCTCCGCTGAAAATTGTTTTTGTTCCATCAGAAGTAAAATTGACAGACATTTGAATTTCAGACTTCATAGTCTTCAGAAAATACGTAGTAAAACAACTTTTTATTCTAGCAATAAATATATACTAACACAACCTTTTATTATAGCAATTTTTTAAGTTTATAAGATGACTATTTGAAATTTTTCCTTATTTTTGGGACTGTAATACCGTTAGTGGCTTTGTCCAGGTTTTTTGTGCTAAGGTTGACAGCTATAGCAAGAACTGAATTCACTGAATATGTTTGAGGGCTGTATTCCCTCATTACCGGGTTTGTCCAGGTTTGTGCTAAGAGGTTGACAGCTATGGTGAGAACTGAATTCATTAAATGATAGCCATTTAAGTTTCAGTCTTCCTCTCATTCACAAAACAGCTGATTTGGCATAATGGTATGTTGCTCTTGACTGTTTTGCACAGGGACCTTGTCTGTAAAATGTACGGTGGTAACACAGCATTTTTCTTTCACAAAGCAGGTGATTTGGCATAGTGGTATGTTGTTCTGACTCTTTTTTTGCACAGGGACTTTGGTGGTAACACAGCATTTTATTCTAGCAGCTTTCCAAGATTATACAAGCAATGTTTAATGTGTCCCTGGTTTTTGCCCTTTTGACCCACCCCAATAAATTTGGCTTTTTCCAGACTTCTTGTGCTGCGAAGTTGAGATGCAGTTGAGTATTGAGTAGATTTTACAAGGAGCTGAGAGCTGCAAGGGAAGAGAAGTTTAGTGCTAATAGCACAACAGGCTGTATGCTTGCTTTTGATGCAGAAGGTTGTTGGTTCTACTCCCATAAGGGGTGAATGCTGCCATACTGAAAGTTACAATACTAATTATGAGCCTGTTATCAGTTTGCCATCCATTTCCTATTGCAATATTGCTAGCTTATTTTTAATGTAATTTAGGCAATTTATTCCTCAGGGGCATCAGACACTTTATTGTTCGATGAAACCATGAAATATAAAGGTGACTGCTAGCAGCAACCTCTTCATTACAGATTTATTTAACGTGGAATTATTTAGATGACTTTTTTACTACTTCAGAGATTGTGCATATTTACTGATAATGGTGGACTGTAGAATTGTGCATATTTACTGATAATAGTGGACTATAGAAGCTTGAGTAGACTTTTATGATTGAAATGCTCTGAATTGGACAGTTTTGTTTCATTGTTTACTGGAAAAATGTTCAAAGCAATAGGAAGGTGTATCAAAGAGCACATGTATGTTTCATATGCAAGGGGCCTATGATTTGAAAACAGCCCAGAATTAATTTTTATCTGCCACGAGTAAAATGTATTTTCTTTGAATGTGGATTTTAATGTTGTTTCAGTGAATGTGAGTTTCAAGGGCAGAGAAGGTTTAATGCCAAGTTTGTTTAGCAGATGTCTTAGTGTTTGTGCTGTAAAATGCAAAAATAAAACTTTCAAATGAAGTTCAAATCATCATAGAAGTAAATCAGTATGCACATTAGTGTTTATGGTAAATGGAGTGAAATAGCAAAGTAATGGATCATTGGAATGGCTGCAGGGAGGCTCCATTCGACCAGGGTTTTGTGAGGGGGAAGGGTGGCAAACTTAGACAGCCCCAGCTGAACCATACCTCCCAACTGTCCAGATTTTCAAAGAATGAATAGATTTTTTGCTTCTTATTTTTGATTTGTTCCTCATAAAAATTGTGGTTTTCTGGCAAATCATTTAGGAATTAAGTCACTAAATAATGACACACCTAGTTTCAGATGTCATAACCTTCAGAAAAATGCATGCTAAAGTAAGACCTGTTCTATCAACTGTCCCAGTTTATAGAAGAGCATTTTTTAGTACTGTTTATATGTTCCCCCAATATATTTGGCCTTGTCCAGATTTATGTCCCAGTTTATACAAGAGCAATTTTTAGTACTGTTTATATGTTCCCCCAATATATCTGGCCTTGTCCAGATTTATTGCATTAACAGGTTGAGAGGTACATGCAAATAAATTGCTTTATAGAATTAGGCATAGCCAAACCTCTGAACTGTCCCTGATTTTGACTCAAAATGTTGCTCTTCCCCTAATGATCCCTCCGCAAAATAGCAATTTTGGAAGAAAACAAGGAGGGTTTATAATTAAGAAATAACTGTAATAATCAGATTACTTTTATTTCAGAAATGCATGTAGATTATTTTGTTTTGCCAGCTGCTCAAGTTAGCAGTACTAATATTAAAGTGTCCCTTCTTTGACAGGTTCCCAGCTGTATTGTGTTGCTATTTTATATTTTTACATCACATTTTTTGGTCCATTTTTCATAAAATTGTGTTTTATTGGCAAATTAGTGACAAATAATTAAAGACTGAAGTTAGAAAATAATGACAGACATTTGAGTTTCAGATTTCATACCATTCAGAAAATTCATACTAATGCAAGACCTCTATTAGCTTTCTATGGTTATAAGAGCGATATTTTAAAAATTGTCCTTATTTTTGGGCCTTTGTCCCATTTCTTTGTATGGCTTTGTCCAGATTTCTTGCTCTGAGGTTGAGAGGTATGACAAATGTGTCAGGGCCATCACAAGTCAGCCAGAGACATTTCAAACTGTGACATACTTGTTACACCCCACTCCCCCATGTAGTGACTCTGGATGTGTCGAAGCAAGGCAAGGAGTAGTTATGCAGTGTAAATGTGCAGAGAATCCCACCCATCCAAGGTGGACACAAGCACTAGAGTGGCTTTTCATCTGTCCTTGATTTTTGCAGAATGGTCTGGTTTCTGTCATATTTTTTGTACTGTTGATTTATGCTTACTACTCAAAGTGCCTGTTGCTCTGTGTTTAAGTAGCAATACTTTAATGACCATCAGGTAAGCTTGGCTGAGATTGCAAGATGCAAGTAAGCTTTAATAAGCATACTGTTAAAGAATTGCCAACATTGAAAGCCTTTCTGTTGCCATGTAGAGAATACTTAACTAGATAATGTATAAGCCTTGGGTATTGAAATGCATATGCCAGTGTTTGTAATAAAGGACAGAATTACATTATTTTAAGAGTCTCATTACACTTGGAGACTTACAGTCATCTCTGCAGGCTTTAACCATAAACCGAATGCCAATCGCGTGGTCTATAACCTGTACAGTAATCCTTTTAAGCAATGTATCTTGAGCTTATTTCTTGTTTGCTTTTCATTTTTTACTTTGATCATGTTTTCCCCATGAAACAAGTAGATATCAGGCAGCAGGTCTTTTTTTGGATAAGGAACATTTTTACAAGTGGGGGCATCAGAGATTTCTACTTTCAGCATGTTACTTGTTACTTTAATAAAGCTGAACATAAATTATAATTAGAACTGCAGTGCAAGAAGTAGTTTGAGTTGAGTGCTTCTTGTTTTTCTTATACTTGATTTTGACTGGCATTCCATTAATGTATTTAAAAAAAAGTAATTTATTTTTTCATGCCTCACAACCTTTTTTGTTTCCATCTAGATATTAAGCTGTCATGCAGCCAATGCATTGAAATATTTTTATTCTTCTACACTTCATTTTGTCTTGATTGGACTCTCATGACAACTGTTTGGCACCCAGAGCAGTATATTTAGTTTTTGTGGTTTGCTACTACAGGTGTTTGTGTGTGTGGTAGGGAATACCTTAGGCTTGAACCCTGTACCTTGTATGCAAGTGTTAAAGACCTTAATTCCCTACCCACCACCATTTGTGAAAAAAAAACTGCAGATTTTTGCCTCATGTTTGATCTGATCTGTTCCTCATAATATCTGTGGTTTGTAAATATTGCGATGCTTGATATTTGATGGGGCAGTTGTAGCATTGTTGCCTCACAGCTGCAGGTTCTCAGGTTTGCTTCTTGGTTGGGGTGCCTTCTTTGTGGGGTCTTTATCTTCTCCCTGTGTTTGTGTGGGTTTGCTTTTGTGTCCTCCCATGTTACAAAGACATGTCTGCATTATTTCTTCCTGGGCCTCTGCTGAATTTTTTTTTTTTGTTCCAAGTCAGACTGTCCGGATTAACAAATGTTAAATAAAATTGACAGGCATTTGAATTTCAGACTTCAGGTTTCTGAATGTTTAAGTCCTTGCATATTTGATGGTGCAGTGGTAGTATTGTTGCCTCACAGCTATAGGTTTTCTGGTTTGATTTTTGGCTGGGGTGCCTTCTGTGTGGAGTCTGCATCTTCTCCCTGTGTTTGTGTGGATTTGCTCTGGTGCCCTGTCATTTTACAAAGACATGTCTGCAGTATTTCTCCCTGGGTCTCTGCTGAAAATCTCCTCCCTGTGTTTGTGTGGATTTGCTCTGGTGCCCTGTCATTTTACAAAGACATGTCTGCAGTATTTCTCCCTGGGTCTCTGCTGAAAATTGTTTTTATTCTGTCAGCAGTAAAATTGACAGGCATTTGAATTTCAGACTTCATGTTCTTCAGAAAATACATAGTAACACAACCGTAACACAACCTTTTATTCTTGCAATTTTCTAAGTTTATAAGATGAATATTTGAAATTTGTCCCTATTTTTGGGACTGTATTCCCTCATTATTGGCTTTGTCCAGGTTTTTTGTGCTAAGGTTGACAGCTATGGCAAGAACTGAATTCACTGAATGTTTGAGGGCTGTATTCCCTCATTACTGGGTTTGTCCAGGTGTTTTGTGCCAAGAGGTTGACAGCTATGGTGAGAACTGAATTCACTAAATGATAGCAATTTAAGTTTCAGTCTTCCTCTTTTTCAAAGCAGCTGATTTGGCGTAGTGGTATGTTGCTTTGTTTTGCACAGGGTGCTTGGCAGTAAAATGTATGGTTCTAGCAACTTTCCAAGATTATACAAGCAATTTCTGGGCTTTTGACCCCCCTCCCCAATACATTTTGGCTTTTCCAGATTTCTTGTGCTGCGAAGTTGAGTATTGAGTAGATTTTACAAGGAGCTGAGAGCTGCAGGGGAACAGAAGTTTGGTGCTGCTTAAGTGAAGTTGGTTTGTCTTGTTAATAGCACAACAAGTTGTGTACTTGCTTTTGATGCAGAAGACTGTGGGTTCTACTCCCACAAGGAGTGGATGCTGCTGTACTGAGAATGTTCTCCTTGGTGCCATCCATTTCCTCTTGCAATATTACTAGCTTATCATTTTTTTAATGTAATATAGGCAATTTATTCCTGAGGGGCAACAGGCACTTTATTTTTCGATGAAACCATGAAATATAAAGGTGTTTGCTAGCAGCAACCTCTTCATTAGTTACAGATTTCTTTAATGTGGAATTATTTAGATGACTTTTACTTCTTCAGAGATAGTGCATATTTACTGATAATGGACTGTAGAATTGTGCATATTTACTGATAATGGACTGTAGAATTGTGCATATTTACTGATAATGGTGGACTGTAGAATTGTGCATATTTACTGATAATGGTGGACTATAGAATTGTGCATATTTACTGATAATGGTTGACTGTAGAATTGTGCATATTTACTGATAATGTTGGACTGTAGAATTGTGCATATTTACTGATAATGGTGGACTGTGGAAGTCTGAGTAGACTTTTATGATAAATGTTCTGAACTGGGCAGTTTTGTCATTATGGGTGCATGCATTTTATTTCATTGCTTACTGGAAAAATGTTCAAAACAAATTTAAAACGCCCTCTAACAACTGTAATATATTGTACAAGGAATATAATTTAGTACAATGAGGAAGGTGTATCAAAGAGCACATGTATGTTTCATATGCAAGGGGCCTATGATTTGGAAACAGCCCAAAATTAATCTATCTGCCACTGGCAAAATGTATTTTCTTTGAATGTGGGTTTCAATGCTGTTTCAATGAATGTGAGTTTCAAGGGCAGAAAAGTTTTAATGCTAAGTTTTCATTGTGAGACTGCATTGCTTTGTTTAGTAGATGACTTAGTGTTTGTGCTGTAAAATACAAAATAAAACTTTCAAATGAAGTCAAACTCATCATACAAGTAAAGCAGTATGCACATTAGTGTTTATGGTAAATGGAGTGAAATAGCCAAGTAATGGTTCATTGGAATGGCTGCAGAGGCTCCATTCAACCGTGATTTTGTCAGGGGGGAAGGGCAGCAAACTCAGACAGGCCCAGCTGAACTATACCTCCCAACTGTCCAGTTTTTCAAAGAATGAATAGATTTTTGCTTCTTATTTTTGGTTTGTTCTTCATAAAATTTGTAGTTTTCTGGCAAATAATTTAGAAATTAAGTCACTAAATAATGATACACTGAGTTTCAGACTTCATAACCTTCAGAAAAATGCATGCTAAAGTAAGAACTGTTATTCTATCAACTGTCTCAATTTATACAAGAGCAATTTTTAGTACTGTTTATATGTTCCCCCAGTATATTTGGCCTTGTTCAGATTTACTGCATTAATAGGTTGAGAGGTACATGCAAATAAATTGCTTTATAGAATTAGGCATAGCCAACCTCTCAACTGTCTCCGATTTTGGCTTAAAATGTTGCTCTTCCCCCTAATAATCCTTCCACAAAATAGTATTTTTGGAAGAAAACATGGAGGGTTTACAATTAAGAAATAACTGTAATAATCAAAGTTATAGATTACTTGAAATGCATGTAGATTCTTTTATTTTGTCAGCTGCTCAAGTTAGCAGTACTAATATTAAAGTGTCCCTTCTTTGACAGGTTCCCAGCTGTATTGTGTGGCTATTTTATATTTTTGCATCACATTTGGTCCATTTTTCATAAAATTGTGTTTTTTGGCAAATTAGTGACAAATCATTAAAGACTGAAGTTAGAAAATAATGACAGACATTTGAGTTTCAGATTTTATACCCTTCAGAAAAGTCATACTAATGCAAGACCTATTCTATTATCTTTCTAAGTTTATTAGAGCAATATTTAAATTGTCCTTATTTGTGGGCATTTGTCCCACTTCTGTGTATGGCTTTGTCCAGATTTCTTGCTCTGAGGTTGAGAGGTATGATGACACGTGTCAGGGCCATCACAGTCAGCCAGAGACATTTCAAATTGTGACATACTTGTTGCACCCCACTCCACCATGTACTGACTCTGGATGTGTCCAAGCAAGGCAAGGAGTAGTTATGCAGTGTAAATGTGCAGTGTGCCCCCCCATCCAAGGTAGTCACAAGTACTACAGTGGCTTTTCATCTGTCCTTGATTTTGCAGAAAGGTCTGGTTTCTGTCATATTTTTGTACTGTTGATTTATGCTTATTACTCAAAGTGCCTGTTGCTCTGTGTTTAAGTAGCAATGCTTTAATGACCATAATGTAAGCTTGTCTGAGATCGTAAGATGCAAGTAAGCTTTAATAAGCATACTGTTAAAGAACTGCCAACATTGAAAGCCTTTCTGTTGTTGCCATGCAGAGAATAATTGACTAGATAATGTATAAGCCTTGGGTATTAAAGGACAGGATTCCATTATTTTAAAAAGCTTATTACACTTGGAGACTTCCAGTCATCTCTACAGACTTTACCCGTAAACTAAACAGAATGCCAATCATGTGTGGTCCATAACCTGTACAGTAATCCTTTAAGCAATGTATCTTGAGCTTGTTTCTTGTTTGCTTTTCATTTTTTACTTACATGTTTTCCCCATGAAACAAGTAGATATTTGTCAGGCAGCAGGTCTTTTTTGGATAAGAAACATTTTTACAAGTGGGGGCATCACAGAGATTTCTACTTTCAGCATGTTACTTGGCACTTTAATAAAGCTGAATATAAATTATAATTAGAACTGCAGTGCAAGGAGAAGTGGTTTGAGTTGAGTGCTTCTGGTTTTGCTTGTACTTGATTTTGACTGGCATTCCAGTAATGTATTTAAAAATTAATTTATTTTTTCATGCCTCACAACCTTTTGTTTCCATCTAGATATTAAGTAAGCTGTCATGCAGCCAATGCACTGAAATATTTTTATTCTTCTACACTTATTTTTGTCTTGATTGGGCTCTCATAATGATGGTTTGCCACCCAGGGCAGCGTATTTAATTAAAGTTAGTTTTTGTGGTTTTGAGCATAGCTCCTCCCCTTTCTGGTTGGCCACACCCCTTCCCTTGACCCCACCCATTCAGCTGTCTCCTGCAGCCCCCCTTTGATTTGTAGTCACCAGCCGCCACTGGATATACATATCCCACCTCCACCCCCAGCACAAAAGACTATAGTGAAAAACTTCTCAAAAGCCGACTTTACACTTCTTAAGACTGAGATGGTATCCTTTAAGCCCACTGGGCCAGTGGAAACCACATCCCAAAATGCTGAATCCTTCACAAATGCTTTCTACGGACATCTCCAAGAATGCATGGATCATGCAATCCCAAATAAAACCAAGACCCTCTCCACCAAGGGCAGGCGTCCTGTCTGGTGGACCCCAGCCATAAACAAACTGTATAACAAAAGAAGGAAGCTACTGCACAACAGAGCAAAATCCCATAAAGAGAAGGCATCTCTGATCAGCACTAGTAGAAAGCTACGTTCTCTCATAAAAACATCCAAGGCCAACTTTGAGAGAAAAATCGCAATGGACACTAAAGATAACCACAAGGCCTTCTTCAGCTATGTTAGAAACCTGGGCGGAAACCCTCAGATATGCTCAGTTAGTTCACAATGACAAAAAATACACTGAACCCACAGATATTGCTAACATTCTGGCAGACAGGTTCAGTGCAAATTTTACCCCTCCCTCACCCCCAAAAGAAGAAATACTTATCCCAGCTGAATGCAACCTCCCTGTCATCTCAGATGTCCAGGTGAGAGCCGCCCTCAGCAAAGCTAAAAACACAGCATCTATGGGACCTGACGATATCCCGGGTTGCATGCTACGTGAACTCCAAGAGGAGCTAAACCCACACATAAAAATGCTATTTAACTTTAGCCTTACTACAGGATATGTACCTGAACACTGGCGTACAGCAACAGTGGTCCCACTCCACAAAGGAGGCACCTCTACAGACCCTGGTAACTACCGCCCCATAAGCTTAACCAGCCTGGTCTGCAAAGCTATGGAAAGAATCATTATGGAACTCATAAACAGAGACATCGGGGACCTACAGACACTTGATCCCACCCAGTTCAGCTTTGTAAAGGGCAGATCCTGCCTTTTGAACCTGGCTGACTTTTTCGAAACAGTCACTAGAACCATTGATGAGGGCATAGCAGTCCATACAGCCTATCTGGACTTGGCTAAAGCCTTCGACACAATACCCCACTCAGGCATCATAGACAAGCTCAACAGCTTAAATGTAAATCCATATGTCACAAGATGGGTTGCAAACTGGCTAAAGGATAGAACCCATAAAGTCAAAATCGCTGGAGCCATGTCAGACTCAAAGCCAGTCACAAGTGGTGTCCCACAGGGCTCTGTCCTGGGACCCCTCTTGTTCGGCATTTATTTCTCAGATGTGAAAGCAAACATGGGAGGGTTGTGGCTGACAAAGTTCGCAGATGATTGCAAACTAGGCGCCATAGTCGATACACCAGCTGACACATACATCCTACAGAAAGGCCTCACTGAAACGGACAACTGGTGCCGGAGTCATGGGCTTAAACTAAATGCCAAAAAATGTATAGTCATCCCCTTTGGGAAAAACAAAGTACCCACAAATTATCACATAGACAGTAACCCACTGAGTACGGAAAAAGTAATCAGAGACCTGGGGACCCAAGTCGATAGTGACCTCTCATTTGACACCCACGTTGCCAAAGTGGTTAGAAAAACTTTCTACCTTGACCACCTTATCATGAAGGGATTCACATCCAGAACAAAGGAGGTCATTATACCCCTATACTCCTCCCTTATCAGGCTCATGATTGAGTACAATGCCCCATTTGGTATGTACCTCACCCGGCACTTGCAACAGCTGGAGAGATCCCAAACGTACCTCACCAAGAGGATCAAGGTTCTCCAACATATGTCATATGCTGCCAGACTAAAGAAACTCCAGCTCTATTCAGTAGGTTACCGCCTGCTCAGAAGTGATCTGTGCCTGACATACAAGGCCATGTCCAATCAGGAATTGAGGGACATGCTCCACCTCAAAAAATCCAAATCCATCAGAATCATGAGAGCTAAAGATTTAAACCTCAGCACAAATATGAATAGAACATGCTGGAGGGACAGATTCATAACTGAAAGGCTTCCCATACTCTGGAACAGAATCCCAGTTCATGTTAGGCAGAGCCCCTCACTGACTCTCTTCAAGAGAAATCTTGACGAGTGGATGGGAGATCGTAGGTTTACCCCGGGGGTTATCTCTGTGTCACTACTAGACAGAGGCACAGTAAACTAATTCTATTATGTAAGAGGGTCTTCACTGTGTCACTACTAGACAGAGGCACAGTATTCTAAAATCTATTCTGTACACTTTTGTACCATTACATGGGGTGGCGAAAGTCACATAATTATGGCTAGGCTTATAAATGCCCCAGGACAGATAGCCTATTACTAAACTATGAAACTATGAAACTATGTGTTTGGGATGCTCAAGTCACAGTTACGGTGCCTGGACATATCTGGTGGAGCCTTACAGTACTCTCCAGCTACATGTACACAAATTTTCATTGTATGTGCCATGCTACAAAATATGATCCTGTGGAAACAGCTGCAGCAGGAACAGCACAGGGCAGGGCCACACAGCCCCCCACCATTGCCAAGGCCAGCACAGGCACAGAGTGACTTGGAGGAGGAAAAACCTGAGCCTGCTCCTGTAAGCAGAAGGAGGCATGACCAATATGCCCAGGCTATGGCAAAGAGGCAACGCATAGCACATAAAATGACATGGTAGAAACCCAGAGAATGATACCTTTCTCTGACACACACATACAGTAAAAGGGATGCCAAACATGACACTACTTGTGCTTTTCCATGTATAGGGAGTGTACTATCTGCATCCAACATAGTCAGCCCTCCAGCACCATCCTCAATACTGACACAGCCACAAGATAAGTCACTCTCCCTATCAATTACTGAATGGAGTAGTATGTTCTGCTACTTGTATCTATGTATGGATGTGAGCATGCAAGGGAATCGGGTGGCTGAATGTGATGGCAGCAGATAGTAGACACCTATATAGGCAGCATGAAATTCATAACAAATATTGGTGTCAACAAAGTAGGCAGTACTAGACAAGGTGACAAATCCCACTGCAAGACATATGGTGGGCCAAATGTGTGTTCACAGGACACACACATGCAGGTCAGTGAGGCTCACATACCCGACAACAGTCTCAGATAGCAGGACAGGTGTAGATGACCACAAAGAAAGGCTGTGCTAAGGCCTCCAATTGATGGCAATGGAGAACAGCCCCCCCTCCAGACCTGCACAGACAGACTACAACAGGTCAGGCAGTTGGATGTTAGTTCTGAAGGGTAAGAAGTCTGAAACTGAAATGTAGGTCAATAAAACCTAAGATCTGTACTCCACTAATATGCCTCTAGTCCACATGATAGGTCAGAATACAGAACCAAATGCTCACCCATGAAGTACCTGAAATACCCGTACAGTCATAGCAAATGTTTACAGTTGTCAGGTGCCTGCCCTCTCACAATCCTATGTAGAAATGTAGTAACATGTACATGTGGGTTTAATCACGGTGGAGCACAGATTACCTGAGCTGGCCTAATTATCAGGATAGATTGTTGCACGTGTACAATATACAGGGCTCTGTGTGTTAGGTTGTTGTGTGTTGTATATTGTGTGGAAGTGGTCAGCATGTAGGCATGAAGGGTTGTGCCCCAGTGGCCTATGGCCAGTACTGTTGATGACAGGGCCACGTTCTGACAACTGCACTTTCAAACACAATGTATCACAGCAAGACCCAATCCAGCAGTCATCCATACTCATTGTTCGGATGTAATATCTGTCACCATCTGAAAAATGGACATGCCACGAATGTGGGCCCAGACATACACACAGTACACAGGTGGAAGTACCCTAGACAGAGTATATAAAATGTAACTGTCAAATGCACACACCTTTGGAGTTGTACATACAGGTTAGCAGCACATTACTTGTCTGTGTAGTATGGAATACTGATGTAGTCTGGCCAATCACTGGCTGACCACAAAAGGCACAGTTATGAAGTAATGAGAAACTGATTATGTCCCCACACAAGCCAGCATAAGGGAAATGTCCCTGGTATATCTGTGATCCAGCTGCAAGAAGCTTCCATAGCACATATGCACTCAGCTCACCCCACCATCAGCCACAGGTTCATCACAGATCATATCTCTGCTGTTGGAAATGAGTACAGTATGACCCCCACTTCTGTATGGGAATACCCACAGAATGCAGCATGCTGAAGAGGTGTCTCATGCAGGTGTGTCCCTAACTGTAAGCAGCACCCTGCCAGCATCCACACCAATGGATTAATAAGGACAGGAACTATTTCCATTAACACCTTGCACACACCTACCCTGTCACCCCAGAGGAATCCAGTGGCTTGCAGCCTGGGACTGTAAGTCTGACAGAATGCACTGGCCTGCTACAGATGGCATGCATCACTACCAAATGCCCTACAGTCCTCTGTCAAAGGCCTGTGCCTCACCCATACTGACAATCTATATTATCTCAGAACACAAATGCAAGGCCATGTCAACAAATCCCAGTAGCATGTCGACCATGTCCTACTGCATGAACTGTGGACCAACCCCTAAATACCACTGGGGTGAAGGGATAACTGTAGGGATACTTATCAGATATCACTTGCATAATGTTAGGAAGATGATAAAATAACAGAGGAAGGGTGTAGAAGCATGGACGCCATGGAGTGTGTGAAGTCTGAAACTCTGTGTGCCTATACTACACCTGCCTGCAAACCCAGTAATGGGTGGCTACAAACCTGCTCATAAATCACAGTGTGAATGGGAACTGACCAGATATATGAGCCCTGCCTCTGGGTAACCTGTGTGAATCTGTATAGCTGAGACAGCAGGATATGGCCATTCTGTTACGTCAATATATGTAAAAGCATGGGATCCTCAGCCACCACAGTACCAAGGTGCTGGATCATTTACACAGACACATCAGCAAGTGTCTGCAGCTCCCCATCCAGAAAGGCATGAGTGTGCAAGAATATGTAGGCTGCAGACCACAATACTGGACACAGCTTCATTCATCTTGTATTCCCCAGGAAATTTCTGTGAGCAAATAAGTATATCTGTCAGTAGCTGATGACATAATACATCACAGTGTAAAACAGTACATATGTCTGAATATCTCTGCTAACACCAACACTATGTAGCACAAGCAGCACAGACACAATTAGTTGCAGTATCCCACTATCCTCTGCCCATTGTGACTCCATATTGTCAACCTATCTACAGATATCCTGCAGAAATAGGTTGCTAGCTGTAGGTTTAGAACACAAATTCCTGCACTGGAGTACAACCTACCTGTAATGGATTCACACATTCAATACAGAAGGTCATACTGGGCATGTTCCCACACTTAAAATGAAGCCTATGTCTGACAACAACAGTGGACTATATATATATATATATCTGTCAGTTGCAGATTTCTGTGCACACACACTACATTGCACTCCATTCATGCTTTGCACACACATTGGAAAGGAATACACACACATATCCAAGGATAACACACTATAATAGGTCAAACATACACAAACAGAGATGTGGGGAAGAGAGAGAGAGAGACAGATGGTGACAACGAGCTTCCCATCATGAGGCCTGTCCCACACATCACACATCCAGTTGGCCAATATCACATGATGTGCCAATGCCTATCACTGTAGACATTTGCTTCTGGTAGCCCTCAGCACTATAGTGTCTGTGGTGCTTGTGATAACTGTGCAACATGACAATACAATTCATTATTCATCCAGCAGTCGTATACCCAGTCCTGTCAAATGTAAAGTTGTGTGTGACCGAGTGTTGTGTGCGTGTTTCCAGACTAATGGTTTATGGCCTATTCACACACACTGCACTCCCCATTGCCCTACTTTAGCAAGCCTGCTGATATCAGTCACCTTGAAATACCCCTTTGGACAAGGGTCATCCCTATAAGCTCTGTGGTGCGTGCAATAACTGCATAATGCTATAGTGTAACATACTAGTTAGGTAGGAGTTCTAATCCCAGACATGGCAATTGTGAAACTGTGTGTGTGTTTGCTTGTGTGTGTAGGGATCAATTATTTTGAGGCCATTCACAGTCACTACACCTCCAATTGCCCTACTTTAGCAAGCCTGCTGATGTCAGTCACCTTGAAATACCTCTTTGGACAAGGTTCAGTCCTGTAAACTCTGTGGCACATGCGATAATTGCGTAATGCTATAGTGTGATGTACTATTTAGGTAGGAGTTCTAATCCCAGACATAGCAACTGTGTAACTCTGTGAGTGTGTGCAGATATTAATGAATTTGAGGCCATTCACAGCACTACACCTCCCATTGTCCTACTTTAACAAGCCTGTTGATTACATCTACCTTGAAATACACCTTTTCACAAAGGCTAGCACTATAAGCTCTGTGCTGCGTACCATAAATGTGGAACAATGTAGTAGCAGTAACTACACAACTGTGGGTTTGAATCTCATCTGTAGCAAGTGTTTGTGTGTGTACACATATATTTGTGTGCCTTAAAAATTTTGGCCCCATTTACAGATAGTATACATCCCAGAACCTGACTTTAGTAGTCTTGCAGATATCATCCACCTTACAAGTACCTGTTGCGAAGCCTAAAGTATGTCAGGTCAGTGGTGCATGTAGTAAATATGTAACCATAATAGTCCATAAAGATTATTAGATAGAGGTTTGAACTTCACCCCTGGTAAATGTGTGATTAGGGTAAACTCATTTTTGCAATCTCTCACCCACTACATCACCCAATGCCAGTATTTACAAGGGTTGGTGATGTTCCTCACCTTAGAAGTACCTTGGGACAACATCCATCCAATAAGTTCCATGATGCGTGTTATAAATGTGGTACACTGTAGTAGCAATACATAGCTAGGTAGGAGTTTGAATCTCAGTATTAGCAAGTGTGTGTGCGTCTGTCATCAGTATCCTATGCGTAACCTATAGTGATTGTGTAATGACAGGATGCATTGCGGGGTGGGTATTGATAAATTATTATATTGAGGACCTACTACATGTCACAATGTCCACCTTACAAGGACAGCAGATGTCAAATAGCAGAGAGGCTAGTGTAGACAATCCATAGCCCTACATGTGACATTATGGATCTGTGAACAATATAGGAAACCCTTGTATTACTCAGAGAACACTCCCCACCCATGTCTCATACACAAACACACTTGGCTAGTTAACAACCACTATAGTGGTAGTTCCCTGCATATTGCCCACAGATAGTAACAGCAGTGTGATTGCAGTAGACTACATGCCTGCTGACCACAATACTGCCACTGACATCAGAATGTACTGTGATGTGTAACATCTCCTGACCGAGTGCGTGCTATCCAGCAAGTAAAAGGACATGGCACCCTGTTCCATCCCTACAATAGGCAAATAAATGCATACAGTGGTCCTTTTGCTATGTTCCCCACTGGATATCTGCAACAACTGTAAAGTCTGCAAATGTAATCCACAGACAGAATACCATGCCTTATACACATGCCCTGTATGGACAGATGCCACTAACTCCACTGAATACCTGCATCATGCTGTCAATGTAGATGCAGACACGACCTCAGTTCCATAGCCAGGCCTCACCAAATGCAGTTAGGAATGCCATATCAGTAGATAACAATCTGTCCACACAACATGCCCCAGAGATATGTGCACAACCCAGACACTGTCCATGTTATGGAATATAGATCATATACATGGCAAGCATTGCACAGTGCTGGCAATCTACAGTAGTCACCCAGATGAGTGGACGGTAAATACAATACCTACCTGTGTAGGCCAATCCGGAGACTACACCCCTGAGCCCTACTGGAGACCATTGTCATGGGGCCTGATGCCAAAGTATTCTCTTTGCCTAGACTTGTACACCCTTCAGGCACCGTCAACTACTATACGCTGTAAAGCAATAAACCCATGCATCTCAGTACTGGCAAGTGTGTGTGTCTTTGTGTGTGTGTGTGTGTGTGTGTGTGTGTGTGTGTGTGTGTGTGTGTGTGTGTGTGTGTGTGTGTGTGTGTGTGCGCGCGTGTGTGTGGAGATTAATGATTTTGAAGCCATTCATACTCACTACACCTCCCATTGCCCTACTGTAGCACGCCTGCTGATGTCAGTCACCTTGAAATAATCCTTTGGCCATATATCATCCAGATAAACTTTGTGTCGCATGTGATAACTGTGTAATACTATAGCAATAACCCATGCCTGGGTGTGGGTAATGCTGGATTTACACACGGTTGGCATGGTTTAGTCACAAGGGTAAAACCCACGTTGCAAACAAAGACAACCGTGGGTAAATCTAGCATTACCCACATCCAGAAGTGGGCTATTGCTATTATACAATGACATTATTTAAGAAAAAAAATTATTATTTTTCTTAAATAATGGCATTGTATAATGCCTCCTTGCTGCCCTTCTGCAGCTGTCTGGTATTCTGTGGCAGTTCTTATGTACTGTGCATGCGTATGCTTACGCAGTACATCAGAATTGTGGGCGGAAGCAACGGAGAAAGCAAGATCTCCGTTGCTTTTTACAAATTGTCTAGCTATGTTAAAGGAGTTTAACATAGCAAGACAGCTTTAAAAAAAGCAAATGAAAATCTCCGTTGCTTTTTTAAAGCTGTCTTGTTATGTTAAACCCATTTAACATAGCGAGACAGCTTTAAAAAAGCAACGGAGAAAGCAAGATATCCGTTGCATTTTACAAAGTGTCTCGCTATGTTAAAGGAGTTTAACATAGCGAGACAGCTTTAAAAAAAGCAACAGAGATAGGAAGATCTCCATTACTTTTTTTAAAGCTGTCTCACTATGTTAAATTCATTTTAACATAGCGAGACAGTGTGTAAAAAGCAACAGAGATCTTGCGTTTTCCATTGCTGTAAAAAAAGACTTATACTAATGGAAAAAGTCTGGGCGACCGGACCTTTTTCCATTAGTATAACTCTGATTTACAATGTGCATGCTGACCAATCAGCATGCATGTTTTGGAATATTAATGGGGGGTCATTGTATAATGTAGTATAATAAATTAGTTAGGTAGAAGTTCTAATCCTGACCCTGCTGACTGTAATAATGTGCATGATTCCCTGAGAGACTGTGGGTGTGTCTTTCTTTACACCTGTTTTGTGGACAATCACATGTACTACACTTCCCTTATTGCTCCTTTATCACTGTTGCTGATGTCATTCACCTTCAAAGATACCTTTGGACAGCTCTCCAACATGTAAGCTCCGTGGCGAGTGCAATAATTGCATAACAATGTAATAGCAATACATAGTCAGGTAGGGGTTTGAAACTCAGTACTGGTAAGTGTGTGTCATCAGTGTCCTGTGTGGGTGTTGGGGTGACTGTGTAATGAGAGGATCCATTGCAGTGTGGGTTTTGCCACATCATTATATTGAGGAGCTACATGTCCCATTGTTGACATTACAAGGCCAACATTTTCCAAACACTGTAGAAATTGTTGTAGGCAATCCTCAGCCATAAATGTGTACAGCCATGTGCAATTACCATGTGACAGTATGGACTAGTACACAATATAGGAAACTGTCATAATGCCCAGATACCACTATCCACCCATGGATCACACACAAACATGCTTGGCTCTTACTCTCCTACTCCGTTCCTTTCTTACTTTATCTCTCTCTCTCTCTCTCTCTCTCTCTCACTCCCTCTCTGGTGGATGTGGAGAAGTACTCTGCTTTGCTTAGGCAGCAGCTTGAGTTTTGTAAGTGATGCTTATGATCAGCTGATGGCCTGTGCATGAATTGCAGTCTCCCACTTGCTAATTTATTTTATTATTTTTTATTTTTATTTTTATTTACATTTGTTTACCAAGAAATTATGACTGGTCGCAGGTCCTTTTTCAATGGATACCCGGGGAGAAAAGCTCCACATTATGTACATGATAAATAGAGATACAAAGTTGCAGCAATAGTAAACAACATTACAGGTTGTTGGCTTTAATACAATAACAAGATATTGATATCAACAGTATATACATTAAATGTTGCAAGTTAAGATAGTTTCTTGTCATTTATATTAGTAAAAAAGTTGACAGACAAAATGTTAAAGTATGTAAAGACAACTAGCTATTTCTGACTGTGGTTAGTAGTGGCGGTAGTATAGTTGGGTTAAGAGTCTAGGTGGGAGGGGAGGTAAGGGTGGGGGTGTTAGTCTGGATTAGAACGAGGGCAAAGCCAGTGCAAATTTAAGTGGAATTTGAGAGCAGTCCTGAAAAGGCTGCTGGAAGGTAGATTAGTTATAGAGGGTGGAAGATTGTTCCAAAGTTTAGATATGGTACATGAAAATATGGCTTCTCCTGCTGAGTTTTTGGGTTTGATAACAGTGAGTTGATTTTTGTTGCTTGATCTTAAGGGCCTAGTGGGGTGATAGGGTTGGAGAAGGGTTTGAAGGGAAGGGATGTTAAGGGGGTTGTTAATAAGTTTATGAGCGAGGGTGAGTTGATTAAAGTGAAGGAGTTGTGGGAGTTCTAGCCAGTTTAGTTCTTTAATTGCATGTGGACTAGCTGTGATATCATTCCTACAGCCAATTGCATAGTAACACACTCCTATAACTAAGCACTTCATGTGGGTGTTGGCGCTTTTCCTTCACTGTGAGCAGGACGTCATGTGGGTGTTTGACAAACAGCATCACAGAGGGTAGTTGGAAATATCTCTTACAACATACACTGTGGAGACGGGCCAACAAACAGGAGGGGGATGTTCCAGACATGGGGACAGAATGTTAGTATTGCTCTTCTACATTTGAAGTAATGTTGGTTTAACAAGGTTTGTGTGGATATGGTTGTTCTACATGATTTAAAAACTGACATGACAGTGTTATCTGGTTGAGGAAACACTCACCTGTAGGGCTATCTGCAGACTGGCCAGAATTTGGAGTCTTACATGTGATGTGTTACTCACACATTTCCAATCTTTAGAAATGCAGTAGCATACTCTGATGATTGCAGTCAGTACATAGTGACATCCATGTGAGTTACTGACTTCATATCCCTCAGAAGACATATGTCACAGCACACCCTGTTACACCAGTTAATGTATGAGTTTATCACAGCAACATGTCAATATTGGTCTGGTGTTTGTGCCTCCAACCCCAAGTCTGTCAACCTTTGTACATATGTCATGCAGTAAGAGGTGCATATGTTCAGTACATCATTATTTACTGACATCATACCTGATAAGCCAGTGAGATATCAGACTGCTAGACATGTTATGTATAGCAGGCCTTATATTTGAAGATGACACCTGGACATTCTGTTGTAGTGTGTACAGTAGTGAGGTCTGTGTACTTACGATGATTGTTGACAGAGAGTGTATTGTTAATATGTAACTTGGCCTGTGTATAGACTGTGGTAGATGTCACTGTTCTTGGCCCTGTTCTATCTGATGTTGCATGCTGCTCCAGTGTATGGTGTATGTTTGTAGGACCAGACCGACACATTTCCCATGCCACAGTCAGGCATCAGACTACACTGTGTATTGGCTCAATATATGTAAGGTTAGTGTGTGAGTGGCACATATGAGGATGGTGCTGTTCACACAGTCCATATACTGTAATATTAATTAGGCTTACCATATGTGACTGTGGCTGTGTTCAGATTGGTTGTAGGTATGCACTTTCACATTGGTGTCTGTTACTCCATGCTGTTACATACCTGTAGAGCCTGCTATATTTGCAAGCACATGCGTATTCCCCCATAAGAAACATAGGCCAGTGTTGTGGCAGTCTGCCTGTAGTTTGCACAGTGCTTTGTGACATGCCTAGCAGCTCAGTGTATTTACCTAGTGTGATGCTATGTCCAGATATTTGTCATATGTACTGTTGCTGGGCCACCTTAACTGTTGTATATTTCTGACAAAGCAGTGGGATGCTGTACAGATGTATGTCACTAACTAGTGGGTAGTATGTGGGCTTGTGAACTGTGCTCCTCTGGTTAATATGTGTCAGGACAGACAGGAGTGTGTGAATGCATAAACTGGGTGAGCTTATCTATTCCTGTGTTTTTGTGATATCCTCCATTTACATGGCTGCAAACATCCACTTTGTCAGACTTGGTTCACACATCTTGCACTTAGGAGTTCTGTGTATACCTCTGGACTGACCAAAGTGTGTCAGAATGTCCACATTTATTGGTCATAGCTCAGCTGTATTCCACATGATCATTACTCTGATTTGTGTGCTACTGCACTATGATGATCTTATGATGTCTATCAGTAACTGATGACGTACATGTCAGTATCAGATGTGACTTCCCACGCAACATTTCTGTTAAGACAACCCATTACTGTAGCAACATTCTACATTTATACTTGCAGTACTTACATGACATCCCCTTGCACTTCTGGTGCTGAGGTATGACTTCACTACATGTTATTGACATATGTTATACATATGTGTATGTATGTGTGTGTATATATATATATATATATATATATATATATATATATATATATATATATATATATATATACACACACATATACATATATATACATACAGATATACAGAGAGAACATTTGAGAAGGCCAACCCACTTAGTTTCTTTCCTTCTGTTCCTGCTTTCTCCCTTTCTTAAAACAAATGCCTGAATATCCTTCTGTTCTGAATGTGCTTCACAAACATTTTGTAAATCTAGAGTATATTTTAGTGCATTTATTAAAACTGTGTTTGCCTTAATATTGCTACATCTCAAGTGCTCTAGGTTGCACTGCATCTGAATTGTTTTAGTGTGTTTTAGCTGCTTTTCTGTATATATGGACTTTTCTGTATATGCAGACTAGCTACTTATTCTACTACATTACTGCCTCTTAAATCGTTTTTCAGTTGTGCACTTGCCTTGCTCCATTTAAAAAGTTTTAAATTGCTAATTTTGTAGAGTTTTAATTGCATTTACTGTTCAGGGCTACACACTGAAGTGACTTAGCCTTTTCTGTGTTTACTTAGTGTATTATTGCATTGTTTAGCCTGCTTTAACCAAAAAAAAAAAAACTATCTTGTTTGCTCGTTTCCTGCCTTTCCTAGCTAGTATAGTCAAGATTCCAGGCTTTGCTGGTTTCAGGACTTTATTTTCTGTGTTCAGAGCTTTCCAGACCTTGCTGTGGTAGAGGGAAGTCTTACTGCTTACCAGTGGGAGTGGTGAGCATTGCACTGCCTGTCTAACAGTAGAGGAGTGGTTTCCAGCTCTGAAATTGTAATTTTAGCCATTTTGGGCTCATTTCTATCCCTTTCAACTTTCTGGCTTAAAAACACACGTTTGTGCATTTTTCGCATCGTGCAGCACAGTGGGGCTACAGTTAATCTATTCTACATGCCAGAAAGTCTGTTCTTCAAATTCCCTTAGAACTAGCTGGTTTCTCAGTAGTAGCACTAAAATCAGAACCCCTGTGACTAGTACTTGCTCTAGAACCTGCTGGAAAGCATTAGGAAGCCTTAAACTGATACAAGTATGCAACTCTCATTGTTAATAAGGAGAAATTAATTGCAGGCACTAAACAGCCTATAATTGCAAAGTACCTTGCAAAGGTAAGGGAAAACAGCTCTTGTACTTTACAAAAACACAGCTAAACAGGCATGTCCAAGAGTCAGCTTCCGGTGATTTCTCCTGTCTACCTGGTGAATCCGGGCATACTAGGGCAATGCAGCAACTGCATCATGTACACAGACAACACTCTCCTCCTACCACCCAACATTACAACCTGCAAGAGATGCACTTACATAGCCAAACTGAAAGCAAAAGTCTCTCCAGCCAAGATTTTGCTAGACAGTCAAGAGGAGAAGGTTAACACCTGCACTACACCTCAAGTAACACATAGCCCTTCAAAACCCACACCATCAACACCCACACATAGCAACACTAAACCCACATATGCAGAGACCCTTAATATTAACCTGCCCAAGCAACAAGGACCTCCGAAGATGAAATGCAAACAAACACCAGTCACAACCAAAGTGACACATAGCTCACAATACCAGTGTGACACCCAACAACAGCCCCTAAGGCAAGACAACGTACCCAACACTTTAGTCATAGGTGACTCTATAGTCAGGCACACTGATGTCCCACTCACCAGGCTGAACAAGGAGAAAATTACAGCCAGCTGCCTGTCGGGTGCCAGGATCCACCACATAACACATGCACTCAAGTCACTCCCCAACAAGTACAAATATGACTCTGTCATTGTCCATGCTGGAGGGAATGACTTGAGATGTACCTCCCTGGACTACATGAAAAGAGACATTGAACATCTCTCAGATTATGTGGCCCAGGCAGGTATGACCCTAGCCCTGAGTAGCATCCTGCCTTCGCTCAGAATGATACCACAGTATAAAGACAAAATTATTGACTTCAACAACTAAGCTTCTGGTGTCATTCAAAGAGGATCCAGTATCTGTTTGCCTGGGATGACATGATCGATAAACCATGATGCTTTGCCAGAGATGGTCTGCACCTGTCACCCCTGGGACTCAGGTTACTGACTAAAGCTCTTGCCACCCCTATAGTGCCTATTTTTAGGCAAGGTTCAAAGGACAAAACCACCACCATAACAGATACAAGCATGCAAAATCTGAAGGTAATGCTACTCAATGCTAGAAGTTTAAACCTCAAAATGCACTCTCTCGAGGCACTCCTAAAAATTGAGAACATCGATATCTGTGCAGTAACTGAGACCTGGTTCAAGGCTCCAGAGAGCACCCCTGCAATACCAGGCTGCAACTCTTACCACACTTTTCAGCCATCAAACCAAGACAAAACACTAAAGGGGGAGGAGTGTCCATATTCACCAAGGATATTCACACCTCCAGGCTAGTTGCCCAACACAATGCATCTGAAATTCTCCAGGTACAACTAACACAAGGAAAGACTGCAATCTAAATTGTAGCTTGCTACAGATCCCCCACCATGCCTCAAAATTCTCACTACACCTTTCTAAACATACTGGGAAATATTAAGATGCAACCAAACACCCTACTATTGGGTGATTTCAACTACCCTGCCATTAACTGGGAAAACTACTCGGATACCAACACCTTTTCCCAACGGTTCTTGGAATTCATAAATTACAACACCCTGGATCAACTAATCCATTGTCCCACCAGGGGCTCCAATATCCTAGATCTGGTCATTACCAACATGTGAGATAGATGCTCCACAGCAGTGGTCACCACCTCATAGGTCAAGCCTGACCATAAGCAAATCACCCTTGACATCCACATCCCACCCTCACCCCCCAGTAAGGAAACCTCCATAAAAAACTTCTGCCAACGTCATACTACTCAAGCCAGAATTGACAAACGTCATGACACCCATGCAAACGGGAGCTGAAAGTTCGACTGCTGAATCCTATATTAAGGCACTGTATGAGCACATCCACTCATGCATGAATTGTGCCATCCAAAATAGAACCAAGATGGTGTCCTCCAAAAAAAGGAAGCCATTCTGGTGGTCCCCTGCCATAAACAAACTACACAACAGAAGAAAGAAACTGTTGCAGAAAAGATGGAAATCCCAGGATGCAAAAAAACTCCCTTACCAGCCTCAGTAAGAAGTTGAGATCCCTCATAAAATCCTCCAAAGCTAGTTATGAAAATAAAATTGCCTAAGATTCCCAAGACAACCACAAGGCATTCTATAGTTATGTCAAGAATCTAAATGGCAATGCTCAGATATGCTCTGAGCTACAACAGAATGGCATTAAATATACTGATCCCAAGGATATTGCCAATATCCTGGAAGATCAATTTAGTGCCAACTTCACCCACCTCACCCCCTAAAGGGTCCATCTCAATACCAAAAGATTGTCAAATTCTGGTAATCATGGCCACACAGGTAGAAACTGCACTCTCCAAAGCTAAGAATACAGTATCCATAGGACCAGATGACATCCCGGGCTGTGTATTACATGAACTACAAAACGAACTGGCACCTCACCTAAGTGTCATGATTAATCATAGCCTCACCTCAGGCTTCATGCCCACTGAGTAGCACACAACTACAGTTATCCTGCTCCACAAGGGGGAATCCACCTTGGATCCCGGGAACTACCATCCCATCAGTCTGGCGAGCCAGATCTGCAAGGGCATGGAATGCATTATCAAGGAACTTATAAACAAAGACATTGGCAACCTTCAAACACTGGACCCCACCCAGTTTGTGTTCATGAATGGCCTATCTTGCCTCTTGAACCTGATTTATTTATTCAAATCAGTCTCCAGAGCTGTGGATGAGGATTAGGCGGTCCACACAGCCTATCTGGACCTCTCCAAGGCCTTCGACACCACCCCCCACTCTGAAATCATAGATAAACTTACTAAGCTGGGCATAAATCCCTACATCACTCAATGGGTTGCCAACTGACTTACTGACAGAACCCAGACTGTAAAAGGAGCCAACTCCAAATCCAGCTCCAGACAAGTGACAAACAGAGTACCTCAGGGTTCAGTCCTGGGATCGCTCTTGTTTGGCATCTACTTCTCTGAAGTACAGGCCAACACTAAGGGACTCTGGCTAACAAAGTTCGCAGATGAAAAAACTGCAAACTGGGAGCTATTACTGAATCCTCAAATGATGTGGATATTCTACAAAAGGGCCTTACAGAAACAGATGCTTGGTGCCAGAGCCATGGGCTCAAGCTTAATGCCAAGAAATGTATAGTTATCCCCTTTGGGAAAAACCATGTATCCATGAATTACCACATAGCTGGCAGTACAGTAAATATCAAAAGTGTGATGAGAGATTTAGGGACACAGGTGGACAGTAGTTTCACCTTTGATAACCACATCGCCACAACAGCCAGGAAATCCTTCTAAGTGGCACACATCATCACTAAGGGCTTTTTATCCAGAAAAAAGGAAGTCATTGTCCCACTGTACTCATCCCTCATTACACCCATTATAGAGTGCAACATCCCATTTGGTATGTACCTCACAAGACATCTGCAACAGGTGGAAAAGCCACAGAAATACCTCACTAAAAGAATCACAGGCTCTAAAGCAGAAGCCCTATGCTGGCCATCTAAAAAAACTCCAGTTATACTCTGTGGCATATTGCCTGCTCAGAAGTGATCTCTGCTTAACATACAAGGCCATGTCAAACACTGAGCTGTTGGACATGCTCCACTTAAAGAAATCCCAATCTCTCAGAGCCATATGCTCCAGGGATCTAAACCTTGTCATCACAATGAACAAAACATGCTGGAGGGATAGGTTCCTGACCCAGAGACTCCCCAGACTCTGGAATAGACTGCTCATACATGTCAAGCAGAGCACCTCGTTGGCCCTCTTCAAAAGGAACCTTGACAATTGGATGGGAGATAGGAAATTCACCACAGGGATCACGTCAGTCACCCTGCTAGACAGGGGTCCAGGGAAGCAACTAGTGTGGGAAGAAATATCCAGGGAACTGTTATGGCTAGGCTTGTATAGGTCCTAGGGCTGTTAGCCTAGCACCAACCTATGAACCTGTATACATACATATATATATATATATATATATATATATATATATATATATATATATATATATACATACATATATATATATATATATATATATATATATATATATATATATATATATACATATATATATATATATATATATATATATATACACACATACATAGATCTATATATGAATATATATATATATATATATATATATATATATATATATATATATATATATAAAGCAATCTACAGATGTATATAAATACATATATAAATACATGTGTATGTACATTTATAAATATGTCTACATATGTATATGTATATGTATATATATATATATATATATATATATATATATATATATATATATATATATATATATATGTATCCTTGTTATGTGTAAACATGAGTGTTGTATATACCGTCCCTGACATATCCCACCATATTTATCTGATATGTGTTTTATAGATATAACAATGTACTGATTCAACACTATTTTCAGTAACATGTACTACACAATTGTAGAAGTCAAAGCAGTTGTTCACTAATACTCAATATGTGTACTGACAGATATTTTGGAAAAACAGCAAATTTATTCATAGTTGGGATGGCTTAGTGGTTAACTACTGTGACTATAGCATGTAGGGTCTTGGGTTCAAGGGCTGTTTATTTAGTTGCTAGGCAGAACAAGGACTGTTAGATACAGAGTGGTTAAGGCCGTTTTGAGTGGGTTTGTGTGATGGTAAGTGGTGCTAACGTATGCTAAACAAAAAGGTGCTTACACCGTGTAGGCTTCACTTACCAGTGCACAAATGTGCTTAGCATTTACATTTTCAGCAATGCTTACACCTGCTAAGCATAGCTCAGCCCTGGTAACCACTGATCACATTCCAGTCTGATAAAATAGCAGGGTAATGACATCTTTCATAAGCATATTTAATTCCATGTATATAACATGCTTTTATGTGCTGTCATTACAGTAGCAAGGGGTGTGAGTCAACTGTCTGGGACACTTGAGTATATATGGCTTGTACAACACTCATTTCCATTTGAATGTGTTGCATACATGGGTAGTATCTCAGGTTATATGCAGTCACACTGCCATGTAGTGTATCATTACGTTACTACTGTTAACAGCACTTGCCCAAGTAAGAGTAGATTGCAGATTGTAGTACTGGATCCCAACACCCCTGCATGCAAAGATGGACTCTGAGTCCTGCCTATCATGTTATTGGTGTGTGAGCTGTGTGTTATTAAGTATTTGCTACTGGATATTGATCTGACATGTGGATATTAACTGTAGACTACTGTGTGTATAGGACATGTCATTGAGTGCTGTTGTCATATAGTAATGGCATACCTAACAGTGTCAGATTCCTAGCTGTCAAAACATTCATCCTAATGCATAACCAGTTGGCTAGCTGATGTCTGTCTGTCCTCTGACAGATGTGCATATGTCAGGTATCCATCTTGGCTGCTTACAGGCACTCAATCCTTGACTGACACTGACATGTCTGCCCAGATGTGTCATGAATGCCACAGCTAGAAAACCCCACCCTGTATGCACCATATGCCATGGATACCTCAACTATACTACCACAGTCAACAGAACATGCTTTAGCACAGGTCTCCAAGACAGACACTGACCATGTTATGTAATATATGTTGCGTACATGTCAACTGGAGCACCTCACTGGCCCACTGCAAGAGGCAACCAGATGACTGGATGTTGCATTTAACTCTCACTCTGAGGATCACTCACGTGGCATCAGTTGATAGATGGCCTGCTGACAAATGGCAGATGGCATGATACCACTGTATCCACATCCCCTACTCTTCTAATCTCTTCAACGGCAATATCCTGGTATACACCAAGAAACACCTGCACCTATGGACCCCAGTACTGACAAATGTGTCAGTGTACATTACTGAGAATAACAGTGTTGTGTGTTTGTAAACCTGTAGTTGATAATACCCTGCGGGCCTTCTCACCCATTATACCCCCCATTGCCATAGTTACAAATGGCTGCTGCTGTAATGGACATTACATGTACCTTGTTACACTCTTCAGCCTATGAGCTACCTGAAGCTTGCAGTACCAGCACAACATGGTTGTACAAATGGGTAGATAGGCATGGGTTGCCCTCTGAGTCCTGGCAAGTGTGTGTATGTGTGCAAGTGTGTATATTTGTAGGATACAGCATTCTGAGGCAACATTCTCCTAATACAATACACCTTGCCATGCAGTATAAGGGATAGTGATGTTGACCGTAGTAGAGCCATGACAAACCATCACCCTACTAACCCTGTGGCATGTGTAATAGATGCATATCCCTGTAGTAGCACTCTTGAGATAGACAAGGGGTATATTGCAGTCCTGGTCAATTTGTGATTGTGGGTATGTCAGAGTATTATCATGTGTTTCAGTGAGTAAAATATCCAATGTCAGGTGTGGGTGCTGGGTATACTGTCTTTACACCATTGTACCCCCAGTACATGTCCCAAGGTCCACTGTATTGGGACCACTGTCACCATCAACCATACAGGTAACTGATTACACTATCCAGCCCAGTGATGCATGTGCTGTGTGCAAATTCTCTGTAACAGAATGGACTCACTGATAAGGTAGTCAGCACTGATAAACCCAGGTCTCTTAGATGTGTCGATGTCTGTTATGTGTTTGTCAATGCATATATGACAGTATGTCACACTATGTATTGTTCATAAACGACCAGTACATCCCCCATTACCATACTGTACAAGGCGTGGTGATGTTCTTCACTTAACAAGAAACCTGGGCACATCTCATCCTAAAAGTTGTCTGGTGTGTGCAATTAAGGCCACACACATTAGTAGCAATAAGTACCTAGGTAGGGGTTCTACTCTCAGTGTTGCCAAGTAAGAGTGTGTGCGTATGTGAAGGGATCTACTTCAGTTTGCAGAAAATACATGTCCCAAGAGGTCATCTGTTTGAGAACCGACTGGCAAATGCTAAAATTTCAAAGGTATCATCCTATGGAAATTCATTCCATCAAAACTAGTTGTAGATGTGTAAATGTCCTCTTCACCACTGTATAACTGTACAGCAATACTGGGGTTGGTATATATAGTTGGGTGTGGATCTTGTGAACACAGCCACCATCATTGGGGTAATTGTTGTGCATATCCCCCTGCTTAGTTGGCTGTAATACTGTACAGTTTATGTTAATAGTTTACATAGTTTCCAGTCACACTATCTGTGGTTCTGCATCACTCCACACACTAAAAAGGGTAGGGCTGTGCCACCCACACCAGCACACCTATGTTTACCCAGTCGAGGATTGCTCTACATTGGGGAAGAGGACATATACCCTGCCAGTACCATCGTCAATGACATTAAACTAGTAGACTGATTATTTACTGATGTGATATTGTGCCTATTCTGTCTTGATGGAATTACATAGGTTAAAATGGGTTCACTGCAAAAGTACATCCATCCATGTGTACAGTATTCTCTGTGTATTGCATCAACATTAAAGCCTGTGTGTGTGTGTGTGTGTGTGTGTGTGTGTGTGTGTGTGTGTGTGTGTGTGTGTGTGTGTGTGTTATACACAAACATGTGGTGCATACCACCCATTACACTTACCATTGTCCACTGTAGAAGGGCTGCTGACATCAGCCACCATGCACTAACCTGTATACACCCCTCAGACCTATCAGCCATTTGGCACATGCAGTAACTCTTATACAGACCTATTACTTGTGTTCAGCTGTACCCAGGATATGACAGTCAGTGTGTCACTACAGTGCCATACCCCTTGTAGGAAACAACAGCAGACCAATATCCTTCTGACACATAGACACCTACAACACAAACTGAATACATTATGGAGACCACAATCAGTCAGCGTTAATAACAGCTATGCATCATAGCTGGACAGCTACACATCCTAACATGTAAGCATTAAACTTTAGTGCTGAAAATATGTTACACAGCATTACATGGTACACCTTAGTACATTCACCTTGTGCATCAGAACCATATTAGCCTGTCCCTACATCAATGCTATGGATGACAGGGTTTTGGCACAGGTATCATCATATGCACAGGGTGTGTTGTGGGTTTGCCAGAGACCTAGGCTGAGCCATTTGGTTGACATCATGTGTGTGTGTTAGGAGGGTTTATTATTAATTGGGCTATGCAGATGTGGTGTGTATAGGTATGGGGTTGCCCTGGCTGTGTTGATGATGTGTGTGTGTATGCATGCACATAGTTCTGCCATGTGGCTGCCCTCTACAGGGGTTTGTTGGACAGCTGCAGACCATACATGGCAGGGTGTGCAGGTCACTGTTTTCAGCCACGGACCCAAGGACTATGCCTGTCAGGGGTTCCAGGGGCACTACCAGGTACAAGGCCAGATATGTTACTCTCTCCTGATTAAAAAATGTATCTTAATTCGCATGCTCTTCTCCTGTGCTGTGCTGGATCCAAAGTCTTCTTAAGACACACAGTCAGTTTACTGCTGAATCAGAGACACAGAGCTTTGCATGACTCCATCTGTAGTCTGTTTAAAGCACCAAGACTTTCAAATTGCACACTGATAAAGAAATATATTTTGCAGCTATAAGCACAGTTACAAATAACTTATTTTATAACAAATGACACGTACTATTTCTGTCAGATTGTAGCATATATTTACAAATTTTTGCTTCATTACAGATATGAATGATGACTTCTACAAAATACCTCTTTCTGTCCTTCTCTCACATAACTGAATTACTACAATTGTTATATAGCATGCTAGTCACGCACATATATGATGTTATTTCATCTTGATATTTTTTTGGCCTTCTGTGGGAAGTCACATAATGTCTGTTTTTAGACTTTTCTATTGTCCTTTTGTGATTCACTTGTAAGCACTTTTGCTGATGTGAGGATGCCATTAACAGAGATTTGAAAGGAAACATCTGTACAAGATGTTCCTATAGAAAAAACATCACGTATTGCTGAATTTATAAAAAAGGATGTCTGTTAATAGATATTTGTTCTGCAAACATGAGAAAATCATGTAATCCTTGCTTTCCAATATTGCTTTGTTAGGCTTTTCTGATGCTGTGAAGAGAAGCCTGTCTGTTATACATACAGTACGAATGCACATTTTACATTGCTAAACTCTATACATATATTCAAGCAAACTTTTTACTCTATACTTTATCTTTCAGCATATTTACAACAGAATTAATTTCAGCCTTATATTCATAATATCTAACACTGATGATGACAAATATCCACTGGATCCGGGTCCCTCTTGGGACCATCCAGGACCATGTGCATGTGGCCTGCCATGTTGTGGTGTGAACAGCTCCTCCTGCAGTGCTGGTGCTACTACTGCAACTACAAGAGTGGCTCTGACTTGTTGCACATCCACGGTGACTTCCACCTGTTGGTGTTGCTGACTTACCTCCACGTGGCTGTTGCCCTACTCCCACCATATGCTCAACCACAGACATTGCATGGTTGAGGATTCCCACCATCTCACCCAACCATCTATCCAGGACCTCTGCAAAATAAAGGTGGGCACCTGCAAGATCACGGACGTTGTCAATAACAGCAGAATGAGTAGCCCTCAGGAGCCTCAGCCCCTGTCTGGTATAATGTTCCATACATGCCTGTGCCTCCATGATGGCCTGAAATATGTGTCTGGTGACACCTGCTTTGGCACTTCTGCCAGGGACATGATGACCAGCAGCCCTCCTACAAGCACCCCTGTACATCTGCTTGCGTGGTATCTCGCTGATCATCTGGCTATGGCTGCTGTGTCCAGACATACTTCCCATAGTCACCACACTGTCCTATCCCATGCCACCACCCACCAACTGTCCCTCATCTATGGCCACTGGTGATGGGGTATGTATAGGCAATGTGACCGTGTGCAAGAATGGGGTGGATAACAGTGGGATGTCAACTGATGGCACAGCTTCAGCCCCTGACAACCCTGCCTGTGTCTCACCATACCTATCATCATTGCCAGAGTCTGTATGGACACTAACATCAGTTTGCCTGCAGGAGGGACCCTGATCCACCTCACCACCTGTGAGGGGAAAACAAGAAACACACTTTAAGACCTGTATGTCATTGCTTAACTGTACACAAACACTCTCACACACACACACACACACACACACACACACACACACACACACACACACACACACACACACACACACACACACACACACACTTACAGATGAGGTTGCACAAAGATATTACACACAGACCTCTCATTACCCAACTGTCAACATGCATGACATATGGCACTCAACAGCATGCACTGCAGCTATATCAATCCCTGTTACCAACATTATACATCTCTGTGATGCATGAGTTGTGTTAGTAAGTGATGACACTTCTCCTGGAACACACTGCACCTATGTACACATTATTGCTGTGCACCTGTTCAGCATCCTGGCATGTACTGTGCACCATACCTCACAGGTGTACACAACATTGCTGAATGTGTATATGTGTGTGAGTTATGTTTGCTTTGTTGCTCACAGACCCTATGTGTTTTTATGACACATTCCTAGGATGATATGAGGACAGATGCCAATAGTGAATGCCTGATGTCTGATTTGCAGATCTCATCATCAGCAGTGCATGCATGAGCAATAAAATACAATTATACTGACAATCTTCAAAGCTTACTGTGGCTATGAGGAGTGTACACACCCTTATTGACATGGCACCCTCTTCCCTGATATGCCATAGGGCCACAGTACTGCATTTGTTAACATTACACAAACCTGATATGTGACATATGACCTGTGCAATCAAATGCAATATCAAACAAATGTGTTAGTTGTACAGATACTGATTGAGATGCATACAATAAATGGGTGCATAAGTGTGCACACCTTTAATATGATGGTTTGTTGCATCCACTGTTAAGTATACTATAGCAGTCACTAGTCCTGCAAGGGGTATACTAGCATGGCCCATTTGCACTTGCCAGTATTTGGTCACTCCACCCTACAAATGTCCCCCAACTCTACCAGATTGCTAGGACAACTCATGTGCACAACCCTTGGAGGTCAAACAGTGCTTTCACTATTGCTGTGGAGTCAGGGTTATGTCTGCCATAATTCATGGCCTTGACTGTGTGCAGATACAGCCATTCTTAGTGAGCTTTGGCTGTCTGCTTCAGTTCACTGTCGTGTTTCAGGATGACACCTGTCAAAGGAAAAAACAACTTCAAAAAGATCAATACACAGCAGGTTCAGGTTAAGGCACTTTAATCTTGCAGCAAGGAGACAAAAACGTGCTAATACAGAGTTTGTCTAACTAAAATCAGGAAGTGAAGCCATGCTTATACATTTCTTACAAGACATTGCCTACCAAGCTGACGTAACAAATCACAAGTTCTGACATCATTACTTCATAGCAGCTGTTTGTCCATGATTTTCTGCTTGCACTATCAATTTTATGAAAAACTTCCTAAGAAAAACAACGTGGCCTTGATGACCACCGGTTAGATACAACTTCTCACTATACAATGTTACCATCCAAGGAAATATGGCTAATTCGAGCACAAAGCAAGTACAGATTATAGTTCATTTCTTTAAGCAGTCTTTTGTCTAACTGTATCTTTTCCCTCTGCAGCTGTGCATGTTCTCATAACACGAACAGAGCTGATTGTTCAAGTTTAATAACATTATAGAAAACAGTATTGTTCTATTCATTATTTTCCTGACCTAGCAGATAATCACCTGCTTCTCAGTACATTTCCAAAAGGCATAAACATGAATTTTGCTGTGCTAGCAAATACTAGGTCAGAGAGCATCTTGCAAGTTTTCAGAAAGCATACTGCAGTTTCAAAAGCATCTTTTAGTTTCATACAAAACTAAGCTGTACATAAAATAGAATGAAATGTGTTAACTCTTTTAGCTTCTAATAAGCACTAAACACATACATTAATACATATTTTCTGACATTTCCCCCCTGTTAATACATTTTATTCTATTTTCAAAAGCATAAACAGTTTGCTTCTTCTCCTAATCTCTTCCATTCAGGATTTGCAGTTAAGAGAGTCATTCAGTTTAAACTTATGAAAGCGTTTCACTTTTCAACAACTCTTCAATTTCAGTACTTTGATACAAAGTCTCAGAAACTGACATGTCTATAAAATCTTTGATTAATCTTTTCATGCAGGGAATACCACAAGAAATACATGCTCCTAATAGGAGTAATCCCACACAAATGGCAATTACGATGTTCATTAGGATGGAACCCCACCCCCCAAACAAATTCTGGAAAAAGTCCGTCAGTGGGTTTGGGCCTGGTTTGGTCATGGTCGACACTTGCTGAATCACCTCAAGATGATCGTTTATCTCATGTTGGTTGTCGGGAATATACAAACAGCACTCCTCTTTTATTAAAGCGCACATACCACCTTTTGCCGCTAGGGTGAAGTCAAGAGTCATGCAGTTTTGAAGCACCACAGTTCTCATAGCATTCCATTCATCAGTTACTAATTCGAGAGCAGAAAAAGTTGCATTGCTCATAACTTCGAGAAGTTTGGACAGTTTTCTTAGTTCCCAAATCGATTTTACTGCACCATATGCAGGGGATATGCCTGCCCACAATATAATAGTGTCACTCAAGTCCATATGTGTCAGTTAATCTTTGTTCTTCACGGAATTATGGTTTCTCCAGCCTGCTTCGATTTGTCCCATTGGATTCTCAAGTCTCTTGATTGGATTTCCAGGTTTATTGGTGACCTCTCTGATGTTTCGAATTTTCCCTCGAGGCAAAACTGCAGTGTGTCGTATGGCCGGAACCAGGTAACCCAAAAAACAACTGATGGACCAATTCTCAAGTAACCATTTGTATGCCTTTTTCCCACAAACAAAATAACAATTCTGTACTTTAGTATTGATATATGCTTGCCCTGCATGAAACATTTTCTTATCAATGATAGAAAGTTGCTTCAAAAGAACAGGATTATGCTGTATTTCACTAACAGCTTTTTGCATTGTCTCAAGATATGAGTCATAATTTGCATCACAAATAGTTTCGGCCTTATTAGCTTTGATATAACATTTATAAGAAACAGTCACATTGCAATTGCTCCAACCCACCTGAATAGTATCATTTTTGTAAAAACATACAATTCCCTTTTGTGTAATAGGTAGGTACAATGCTATTTTGTCTTGTGATTTTACAGGTATAGTATCAAAGATTAAATTTTCCCAGGTCTCATTGACCCCTAGGGGGACAGCAGTCATTAATAATCCCCCGTATGCTGTTGGCATAGCTGTGCAAATCCAGCAGTACGAAACATTAAAAGTTTCAGTATGCACATATTTAATTGCTTGGTAAGTGTAAAAGTTCGGATGCCAGTCTATGAGTAACGCATCACGTTTATTCAGTTCAGCTTGTGTGGCTGGAAAAAGGAAAGGCCACAGCAAAAAGATCATTGTTACCAGTATAGTTAACAGGATGATCATGCAAAACTTCTGAGGTTGTTCTGCATTCCTGTTTACCTATATCTGGTCATTTTGTTCTTGTTATGTAACAGTAACAAGGTTTTTGTCCAGTTCAAAGTTCTTGACCAGTTTGCAGTGTGTCAAGTGAATCCAGGACGTACATGCTGCTATCCTGACTGCAGTGGGTGTTGCCAGCAAAACTTGAAATGGCTCTTCCCACTTCGGAGAAATCCAGTTTTTTTCTCTTCACGACCTTCACCCAGACCCACAAGCCTGGTTGTACTGGTGCTTCCGATGGTCTTGTCTGTTCTTTATCTGAAATAGAATTTAACTGCAAAAGTTGTTTATTATTTAAAAGTTGTCTCATATACTCTGCAAGTGAACTGTCGGCCTCCTGCTCTGCAGGCATGAGAGGTTTCCACTGAGGTACATAATATGCCCTCCCAAATAATATTTCAAAAGGAGTTAACCCCTTTGCATTTGGAACAGTTCTCATGCTCAACAGTGCCAGAGGCAGGCAGTGCACCTAATTCTTTTGAGTCTCGCTTATTATCTTCCTAAGTTTACCCTTCAGAACCCCATTGTGCCTCTCTACTAGTCCTGTAGATTGTGGATGATATGCCCAATGGTTTTTTAAAGAAATTCTGAAAAATCGGCTCAAATGTTGTATAGTTTGATTTACAAAGTGTGTGCCATTGTCACTGTAGATCTTTTCTGGTATGCCAAATCTAGGAATAATTTCTTTAACAAGTATTTTCGCAACAGTAGCTGCATCTGGATTTTTGGTCGGAAAGCTACCACCCATTCGGAAAACATATCTATAATGACAAGGCAGTACTTCTTATTTTCGCATTTGTTCAGTTCTATGAAATCCATACAAATAGTATGGAACGGGTAGGGTGATGTAGGGAAACTCCCTTGCTTAGGCTTCAATGCCTCTTGTGCATGATGTTTATTACAAACATGACATGCCGCACAAAAATTTTTAGTGTAATTTGTAAATCCATACGTTGTAAACACTCGATTCACTAACTGTACCATCCCCCCTGTTGAGACATGGCACTGCCCATGGCTCACCAAAGCTGCATATCTAAACAAGTTAGACGGCAAAATCGGTTTTCCTTCTTTGGAGATGTACAGCCGTTTCTCAAGAATTGCTCCTTGTTTTACCCATTTCTGTTTTTCTACTTTTGTAGTAAGTGGCTGCATTATTTTCAACATTTCTAAATCTAAAATCTCAAAAGGTTGTAATTTCTCACTCAAAGGAAATACTTCTGAAGCTGAAGCTGCCTGCTTTGCAGCTGTATCAGCTCTCGCATTACCTTTTGAAATCCTATCCTGTTGCTTGGTATGAGCTATGCATTTGCAAATAGCTACTTTTTGAGGTAACTGAATAGATTCTAGCAAATCGAAAATAAACTGCACATGATTAATTGGTTTGCCCATAGATGTTATCATTCCTCTATTCTTCCACTGTTGCGCAAAAACATGTACAGTAGAAAAAGTGTACTGGCTATCAGTAAAAATGTTTACACATTTACCCTTTGCTAAGGTACATGCCCATGTCAAGGCAATCAATTTTGCTGCTTGTGCAGATAGTTGTGTGGTAAAGACTTTGCTTCTAAATTCTCAGTATCAGAAACTACTGCATACCCTACTAGGTTCTGCCCTGTAGGACCCCTTCTGCATGAGCCATCCTCGTAATATGTCACCTCGGCATCATCCATGGGAACATCCGTAAGATATTTTCTAGGTAGTAGCTTTTGCTCAATCTCCTGCAGGAAGCTGTGTGTTGTGCCGTCCGCAGGGGTTGGGAGCAAGGTTGACAGATTCAAAGTTGTGCATCGCTCAATTGTCATATGAGGTTGGCTCAACAGTATAGTCATACAGGAAAGATGTCTAGCAGGAGAAAGATATGCTACTTTTTCTTGCAGTAAAATAATAGTGACTGCATGAAGCACTCTCAATGTGAGAGGGTGGAACAACACTACTGAGGCTGAAGCCTGTACTTTCATTGCAGCTGCGACTACTGCTTGTACACAGTGGGGCAGGGATTGAGCCACTGGGTCTAGCTGTGATGAATAGTAAGCTATGGGGCGTTGCTTGTCCCCATGTTGTTGTGTTAACACTGATGTCATATAGCCTTGCTTACAATCTACAGTTTGGAAAAAACATTTATGATAGTTCGGTAATCCTAAAACTAATGAAGATGATATCACTTGCTTCAGTTTGCAGAAAGCTGATTCTGCTTCTGGTGTCCATTGTAATAAATCTTGTGCTGCTATAGGTTTCTTGTATATTAAGTTGGTCAGTGGAGCAGACTCCAAGGCATAGTTTGGAATCCAACTCCAACAAAAATTAGTCGTACCTAGGAAGGACATCATTTCCTTCTTGGTAGTCGGTTTGGGTGTTTGTAAAATTGCTATTTTCCTATCTTCATCTAATATTCTGCCTTCTTTGGATATTACATATCCCAGGTATTTAACCTGCTTTTTCCAAAGCTGCAGCTTGTTTTTGTTTACTTTATGTCCTTGAGTGGCAAAAAATTGTAATAATGCTATGGTATCTTCTCTGCATTCTTGCTGGGTGGGGGCTGCCAGCAGAATGTCGTCTACATAAAGTAAAATCTGGCTGCCTCTCAGTGGGATAAATCCCACCAAGTTACTTGCCATTTCCTGTGTGAATATTGTTGGGCTTTCACAATATCCCTGTGGTAGTCATGTATATGTGTACCTTTTCCCCTGAAATGTAAAAGCAAACCAATGTTGGCTGTCAGGGTGTATCGTTATCGAAAAGAACGCATTGCTAATATCCACCACAGAAAAGTACTTCTGTTGCGGTTTTAAATCATTCAATAAAGTGTGTGGATCTGGCACCGTAGGTGCTCTAGGTATTACTGCATCATTTACAGCTTGTAAATCTTGGACCATACGCCATTCTCCATTTGCTTATCTAACAGGAAATAAGGGTGTGTTACATGTTGAATCGGGAGATTCTACCAGTACTCCTTCCTTAAGTAAAGCTGCTATTATAGGTTTGATTCCTACTTCTGCATCTTTCCTTAAGGGATACTGTCTCTTTTGTGGTCTAAATGCTGACTTTGGTGTGATTGTAACTGGTTCTGCTGTAAGGATAAGTCTTACATCTGATTTTCCTGTTGACCATAGAGTTTCTGGTATGCTTTGTAAGGCTTTTTCTTCCTCTTCTAGTAAGAGTGTTAATCAGCTGTCCTCGCTAGACTGCAAGTGCACAGCTGGGTGTGTCTGTGTTATCCAATTTAACTTCTGCTTTTATACTCCCTGTTCTGACAGTTCTAATTCTGTCTGTTTTTCCCACCTTGTGACTTTTTCTCCTAGGTCTGCCCACTTCACATTCTTTTCCTTAGTTAAACTGACATGTGGTAGTCGGTTAGATTTATAAAGTGCAAAGAATTCCTGGGGCAATGAACAGCTAACTACACTGTTCCCTTCTGTGTCCCAGTACAGATTACGCAATACTAATCTGCTTGCATGGTTTTTAAACAGTTTTTGCTCATATTCCTTATCAGGTCCTGGTGTATTACAATAATACAGAGTACAGTGCGACAAATGCTGTTTATCAGTGTCAAGGGAGGGGGACTTACTGATGACTATGTTCATCAGCTCTTCGGTTACTGCCCCTGGACCAGTCGTGGCCAAGTCCTGGCTGTACCAGTAAAATGTTTCACCCTCCAATCGCACCACAAAAGTATCCATTTGTCGCTGTGATTCCATACCCTGCATAGTTGGAACTACTGCTATGCCAAAAATCTGCATAAGGTCTCTTCCCAAAAGGTTTACTGGGCATTTTGCAGAAACAACAATTTTGCTTTTCTGGGTCATCCCTGAAACAGGGTCAATTATTGCTATGTTATGAGAGAGTGGCTCGCGATACAGCTGTCCATTAGCTGCTTTCACTAATATGTAATCAAGTGATTCTGAATTTTCTGGTAGTTTGGAAGGATGTATCAGGATTCACGATGCCCCTGAGTCACACAGAAATTTAACTTCCCTCCCCGCTACCAGAAGTGCAACTTCCAGTTTCGTGTCTGCTAAGTAGAGCTCCAGGCTCAATAATGCTAAATCTAAAATTTCACTTTCTTCACTGTCTGTGATTTCTTGCACATCCTCTGTTTCTTCTATCACATCCTCTGTTCCCTCTATCACATTCACATTTGTCTTTTCTTGGTTATTCCTTTCTAGTGATTTTTGACTATCATATAGTCAGTCCTCACCCTCCTTATCTTCTGTGGCTACCTTCTTGTTTTGCTTGCAATCCCTTGCCAAATGTCCCTTTTTCCCGCATTTAAAACATTCACCCTTTTTCTTTCTCTCTTCAAACTCCTCTGATTGCTTATTAGATTGTTTCCTTCCCTGGGCATTTTTCTTGCCCTTTTTCCCAGACTGTACTACAAAGACTTCTGCTCCACCTTCTACTGCAAATACTTGGGTTTTCTTTTTCTTTTTGCTATTAAAATGCCTTTCGACATGTCTTGCATACTCAAGTAATGACTGTAATCTACTTGTTCGGTGATCTACCATGTGCTTTGTAATAAAACTACTGATGGGTGCAATACTGCCTTTTAAAAATGCATTCTTTAGCTTCTGCTCATATGGGGAATCATGTGTTTGGTCTTCAGGTACCTGCATTCCACAATGGTTATTAAAACATTCTAATAATCTAGGATAATATCTATCAACAGTTTCACCTTCTTGTTGGATGCATTGATTAATGCAAGTCCAGTCTGCCCTAGGCTTCCATTTTTCAGAGATTCGGTCTGTCAGACCTTTCACTCTGTTATCCAGCTCTGCATTACTATGTGGCAGTGGCTTATGTTCTGCATCACGGGGATTCCAGTTGCCACTGATCATGTGCCAATCCGGACCTACGATTTGTCTGACTACTTTCTCTACTTCTTCCCCATTTAAATGATAACTTAACCTCATGCCCTGTAAATCTTCTAAGAATTTTCTAAAATTAACTTTTGGATGGGGAATTCCCTCTGTGGCTTTCTGGATGTCTTCCGGTGTCCACGGCCTATATACCAGGATAGTTGGTCCCTGCCCTTCCTGTGCTGCCTGAGGATTTGGTACTTCTATGAGCGGACATATCTCTTCTTTGCTCATAGTTCGTAAATTTCCATTCATTTGATATAACTCCATATCCCCTCTTGTTTTACGTGTTCGAGACCTAGTCTCGACGGGATCTCTGACAAACGGTTTTGGCTTCGCAGGGACAGTCGGGTATAGCGGAGGTAGATCAGTTTGTCCACTCGCTTCATATTCTGGTAAGGGAAGCGAAGGGGGTGGAGGGGCCAATGCCATTACCAAGTTATTGTCCTCTTTATCTAGAAACATTGCTTTTGAATTATTACTCTTTTGTTCCCTGCGATTTGCTTCCTCAATCCACCTGTGTGCCTGAGGAATGCCTAATTGACGTTGCTTTTTTACCTGACCTTTTGCGTCGGTTTTAAGCTGTTTGACAAGTTTAATAAGTGAAGGTTTTTCTAATTTGCCATCAAATTCATATTTATTAACCCATTTTGTATAGTACCTAACATTGTCGGCACGTTGTAATTGCATATATTTTGCGTCTTCGGTTAATGGCGGATCTCGGGATCTTTTTGTGCACTTATTTCCCATATTGTCCTAACTAGTTAAAAAATGTTACATAACCCTTCTTATCACATGGTACCACAATTTCTCTTTTTCACAGTTTACCTAGAATGACTGCCTACCTATTCTGTTTCCCAGATCTATGATAAGACAGCAATCTTTTTGTCCCTGATCTGTACAATACAAATCTCCCTGACAAAAAAAAATACTGTAACAAGTCCCTGATATAAAACAAAAAAAAGGTAAATTCCTCCTTACCTGAGCCTCCGTGATTGATCGACTGATTCACGTTTGGAACCGTTGACTCGTCCTCCAGTCGCAGATCAGAAACAGTGGCTGGCCTCTTTTGAATGACAATTCAGTCGGAGGTGTTTCAAAGCAGAAGAACCAATGTTGTTTCTTCCCCGTACGGTTTCATGCCACCGGGCCCATCTGACCTGAGTCGAAGAGTGAGAGTTTCTGGTCCAAAGGACCAGTCTGTCAAAGGAAAAAACAACTTCAAAAGATCGATACATGGCAGGTTCAGGTTAAGGCACTTTAATCTTGCAGCAAGGAGACAAAAACGTGCTAATACAGAGTTTGTCTAACTAAAATCTGGAAGTGAAGCCATTCTTATACATTTCTTACAAGACATTGCCTACTAAGCTGACGTAACAAATCACAAGTTCTAACATCATTACTTCATAGCAGCTGTTTGTCCATGATTTTCTGCTTGCACTATCAATTTTATGAAAAACTTCCTAAGAAAAACAACGTGGCCTTGATGACCACCGGTTATATACAACTTCTCACTATGCAATGTTACCATCCAAGGTACTATGGCTAATTCAGGCACAAAACAAGTACAGATTATAGTTCATTTCTTTTAGCAGTCTTTTGTCTAACTGTATCTTTTCCCTCTGCAGCTGTGCATGTTCTCATAACAAGAACAGAGCTGATTGTTCAAGTTTAATAACATTATAGAAAACAGTATTGTTCTATTCATTATTTTCCTGACCTAGCAGATAATCACCTGCTTCTCAGTACATTTCCAAAAGGCATAAACATGAATTTTGCTGTGCTAGCAAATACTAGGTCAGAGAGCATCTTGCAAGTTTTCAGAAAGCACACTGCAGTTTCAAAAGCATCTTTTAGTTTCATACAAACCTAAGCTGTACATAAAATAGAATGAAATGTGTTAACTCTTTTAGCTTCTAATAAGCACTAAACACATACATTAATCCATATTTTTCTGACAGCACCCCTCCCCATCCTCAGCCTTTTTGCAGATGCTTGACAACTATGGGCCACACATGAGAGTCATTTTGCAGTGTCCCAAATTCAGAACACCATGTGTACCAGCCTAGTCCCTGCTAATGAACAGCAAACATACAGGTGTACACTCACACCAGCAAGTTATAGATGGGGATGGTGGACCTGAGGTGGAGTGAGGTGTTGTTTGTGCAGCACATCTTTATTAATACTGTCTGTAGGTTTCGATCTTGGTCTTGGTACACCATTACAGACTGCAACACATGCCTTTGGGGGACTTTTGATGTTATGCATATGCTACCTGTAAAGAGCCCTGGATGATGTTTCCTGTGGAACAACTTTCCCATCTGATTACCATAACCCCCAGACCACACTTATGAAGAGTCCAGGCGATTATCGACACAGGTACTGCACAGCCAGTACTTGGTAGACATTCTTGCAACTCCCTTTGTGTTGCAGCATGTTTCTAGGCAGCCCCCATGACCAGTTTGCAACATGTGTCATCATCTGTCTTGGGTGACCATCTATTTATTTTCTACATTAATGTTGTTCCATACTTCCTCGTCACATACATGACTGTCTGCACTGTTTGCCCTGGTATATGCAATGGTGAGGTAAGACTACATCTCCCACTCCTCAGTGCTACCTGTTGGATATGGGATCCATTCCATGGTTTGTAAGATATATGCATGCCACGACTGCCTCTGTTACAGGTGAGTGGGCGAATGTCATGGACATATGTTTTGGACAACAGACCATTTCCTAGTGTGACATTGAGGACCTGTGCTTGATGTAATGTGCATACTCATGAAGAGTGAATGCTGTCAGTACCTCAAAAGCTGCTTCCACAATATGTTATTTGGAGTGTATGCACACATATGTTTCCAATGTTTGTTAAGGTATGCATTCCCTATATTTGCTCTCCTAACATAAGATTCTATATTACACATTCAATGCTCAGGTTAGAATCACATTACAGGTTGTAAGGTCTGTGGAATGTGGCATTGTGATATGCCGTTGTGTAGATCTGCAACAGTTGCCTTTGTAATAGTGGTATATACATTGTTCTAGCCACTGTATAAGGGTAATGTTTCAGATATGTTCCTACTGTAGGCCATTTGTCCCACCAATATGTTCATCTCTGTACACACATCTTGCAATGACAGGTTGTTAGTTTTATTGTAGGACTCTTACATACCCTTCATATATGCCACCATGGTGACCACTGTGATGCAGTGCAGTTAACAGCAATAATAAGTGAACATATACAGCATGCATTATGGGTAGGTGTGTTAAATGTGTGCATGGCAAATACCATGGCCATAACATGGCCAGTGTATTGGCAAACGCGAACAAAAAACACCATACTCACAAGCTACAGGCTGCTGTCTCAGAGGTATATCAGGGGGACCTACATAGTTGTGTGAGAGATGTGATGTCAGTAGCCACACCGGTGACACTGGTACAGGGTGGAAGCAGCATTTCAGTACATCAACAGTACAAACCCACAATGCTACAGATTATGCATATCTGTTCATTACTATACTGCAGCAACAGACTACATATATTTATCTCATATATGTCTGAAGAAACTTCCCAGATGGATAAGCAACAGTGGTCTACTGATGTGTCTTGTGGCCTTATCTGCATGCTCCTCGTCCATTGTGTGGGTAGCACTGACCTCCACGATGCTATCAGCAGGTTCTTGGCTTTACTGGTGGGCAGGTGTCCCAAGGGTGGCGAGGAGCTCCTCAGCATGTGTTGGGGGGGCTGGATGGCATGAACCCCACCTGTGGCTAGCTGGTCCCTCCTAAGTGCAGCAGCATGCTGCCGGCGTGGTGGATGAGGTCAGTGCAGTGATGTCGGACCTGCTCATAAGTGCGGTTATGCAGGCCGACATTGTTTACCCTGTGGACGAGCTCGTTCCACAGGGCAGTCCTTGCCTGCAGATCATGGGCTGTATGGTCAAAGAGGGTTTGGTGGTGCTGCACCAGGTAGTTAATGATAACATAATTTTCCTGGGAGGAATACACTGGAAGGCACTCTCTAGACAAAGCACCTAAAAGACATAAAGAGGAAAAAAGGTCTAAGGACATCATACTGTAAGGATTTAACAGTTGTTAACTGACATCTCTGTCTCTCCCCCACCATATCTGCAGCAATAATCTGAACATACAACTCAATGGGTATGTTTACATCAAACCTATTGTTAGGACATATATTGTATTGTATGACAAATATTAAAATGTGTTTCTAGTCATGTTCCATGTTGAATTACTATTACTGGTGGCCTGTTGCTAACAATGTCACCTGCATGCCATTGTAAGCGTCACTATGGTTCCATATATGCACGTGTTCTGTTTGCTACGCAACTGCTCCACATCTGGTCTTTTGTGTTAATGGGGATATGTGTGCATGCTGTTATAACTAATCCTGGATTGTGTGGATGATTACTACCCACATTTGTTCTAAAACTGTAACAAGATAACATGTTTGGGAAGGTTGTTGACAGCAGAACCACCTCTCCCACCTCATCTGGCCATGTTACCAAGCCACAGCACATCTGAAACCCATCCCAGGACCTCATCATCTGCTGGTCCTGCACTACCTTCAGGTGGAACCACCTCAGAAGATGGTGCTCGTCCCCCCTCCGGGAGCACACACAGACAGGATCATGTCACCTGAAGTCAGGTCAAGGGCCTGGTGCATAGGGAGCTCCAAAGAGAATTGGGGGATCTGCTACATCACCTTGAGGCCCTCGATACACAATTACAGAGTCTGCATGCTCCTCCTGCTCAGCCCCCAGCTCAGCCAGCTCAGCCACCTTCAGAGCCATGAAGGTGCAGTGGTGACTACCCATGGGTGTGGACCTTGGTCCCACTGTTTCCATTTGGGGCTTCACTGGCTTCCACTTTTCAAACATCCCATCCAAGGTGTTTACCCATCACATGTGCCATATAACGCCCCTGTATGTTGTCTTGTCTGTCTTCAAACTCAACCTGCCTCCCCAAATATACCTATTACCCTTCCCCAATATCCCACTCTCCCCTTTAAAAACAAAGGGCAATGTGTTCCCAACATGAATTTCACACCAGACATAAGTGTCTATTTTGCACCCGCTTACAACTGTATATATATCTATATCTATATATATATATATATATATATATATATATATATATATATATATATATATGGGTCTACTTCAGTAGACCGACAGTACACAAGAATGACATTCACAACACCGAGATGAAATAACTGAAACTTCACAACACCGACAACTCACAAAACCTAACACTATAACACCGACACACAAAACACAGACACACAAAATGTAAACTACACATTACACACAACTATATATGACTAACCTTAACCCAAACCCTAACCCTAAGGTTCAACACTACCGCACACTTACCCTACCCGCACCCTAACCCTAACTCACTTAATCCACCCCTAAACCTAAAGTCCGTCACTATCGCACACTTACCCTACCTGCACCCTAACCCTAACTCACTTAACCCACCCTTAAACATAAAGTCCGTCACTATCGCACACTCACCAAACCCGCACTCTAACCCTAACTCACTTAACCCGCTCCTAAAACTACAGTCCGTCACTATCACACACTTACCTTACCCACACCCTAACCCTAAATCCAACACTACCGCACACTTACCTTTCTTGTACCCTAACCCTAAATCCCTCACTATCGCACACTTACCTGTCCACTCCCTAACCCTAAATCCCTCACTATCGCACACTTACCGAGTCGCGCTCACACGTTGCTAATGTCGGTGTTTCAGCTGTCGGGATTTCACCTTGTCGATCATCTGCGTCATCGGTCTTTTGGTCTCGGTGTTGTGAATGTCATTCTTGTTTACTGTCGCTCTACTGAAGTAGACCTATATATATGTGTATAGATATGTGTGATGTTTTCTCAAACATATCGTGTAGCAGAGTCATTCAACAGTAGGGAAAATGTATTTATATATATATATATATATATATATATATATATATATATATATATATATATATATATATATATATATATATATATATATATATATATATATATATCTGTAGACATACATGTATGTATGTAGGTATGTATATATCTATATATATATATATATATATATATATATATATATATATATATATATATATATGTATGTATATATATATATATATATATATATATATATATATATATATATATATATAGTGCATTCAAACATCAGGTCCACACTCTCTAAATCTCCTTCCTTCACAGCTGCATTGTTCTGCCTTGCTACAAAACAGAAGAGTGTCACATGTGGATACAGCCTAACATTAGGGGGTATATATAGGAACAGATTGTGGGTAAGGCTATTACAAACCTACGAAGTTTGTGCATGATACATTTCACGTTAACATGACTGTCCTGAAGGTGGTGGGGTCTGAAACTCATGTGTCTATCATGACTTCATTACTTCCACCTTCAGCTATTTGCCACACTAATATGCATGTCTTGAGGTACAGAACACACACTATGATGGCTTACATCTTGTCATTCTGTGCAGATCTGCACAGTTGACAGGTATGGTCCACTGCCCACAGGGCCAGATGCTATGGCCATAGCAGTTGTTCAGCAGGACATCATTACAGCAACAAGTCTTGATGGCACATATAAATCTTTCCATGTCATCTATCTCATTATTACAGACCAAGTACCACATTTAATTACATGCATACATGTTTCAACTACCTGTTTTAGTATTGTGCTCTCTTCTATGTACACTTGTATATGTCACTTGTTTTATTTTATTTTGTTTTGATTTGGTTTGTAGTATTTTCTCTCTCTCTCCCTCTACTACAGGGATTGAGCTTATTTGAATAGGTTGCAGCATGGATTTTGTAGGTGATGCTCATGATC